>NW_008708986.1:4504733-5097683 GCF_000327385.1 Lottia gigantea
GTTTTTTTTTTTATCTTCTTTCATTTGACACCAAAATCATTTAAATCGGATGAGCCATTATGCCTGAATAAAAATCGAATCATTTCAGAAAAATCAAAATGGCGGCCAAAATTTCACGTGTGTTCCGGATTTTTTTTTCTTCGTTTTTTTGTCATAACTTTGTCTACCTATCAGCATAAAAATTTTTGTCCTATACAAATTACACCGGAAGATATTCAACCGGAAGTGAACATCGTTTTCCTGTTTAAACCGGAAGTGAAATTGAAAATTTGACTGTACCATTTTGTTTACATTCTTAAACTGTCTTTGCTCAATTTTTTTCGGATTAATCAGACAAAAAGCAAAAAAAATGAAAAAAATGCAAAATTTGGCAAAAAAAATGTCTGCGACAAATTTTCGAATTTTGAAATTTTGAAACTGCTATTCTTTCAGATTTTAACAGTAGATTCCAAAAATGCAAACCCAAAGAAAATCGACCGAAAAATACGACTTCTAGAGCCGATTATCTATTCTTGCATATATTGAACTGTGGCACTTCCGGTTTTGCAAAAAAGATCCAAAATATATTTATGCACATCGTTGCCTATATCTAAGGTTCGTGAATGTTGAATGGTTGCTGCAACTATTGTAGTCTAAGCTCAGAAAGGTGTGTAAAAATCGAAAAAAAAAAAAAAAAAAAAAAAAAAAAAAGAATTGACATTTCGATAACAAACTGGGACTTTGCTGAAAGCAAAGTCCCACAAAAATTTGCGAAGTTTGGCAAAGTTGAAGTGGATTAGCAGTGTCCTAGATACACAAAGGAAATTTAGAAAACATTTTTACAATCACTTTAACTTCAAAGTGTCAGTCTCACAAAAAAGGCTGTAAAACCAGATTGATTATTTCAGAGTTTGGAATCATTAAAATCTAATATAAAACAACAGTCATTATTTGATGGTGGAACAGTTTCCTGTAGTGGTGATGAACAGGTAAATAAATTTCATCAAAATATAACTAAAGTACTAATATAACACTGTGCTCAAGAAGCCATGGTTTCTTTAAAGAAGGGCCGTGGAAGCTCAGTGAATCTGAAGATCCAGGGTTCAATCCCAGCATATGTCGAGATAATTCCTTGGACTTATCATCCTGGTTTCCATCTTTGAGTGTTACAGATCATGAGGGTGACATAGACACACTAGTTGTTTGGATGGAGATGAAAAAAAAACTGAATAAGCATTTTAATCCTTTGTTTACCTTTCACACAAAGGTATGGCTGTATCTGTTTATCAAGATTTGGGAATTTCTACTAATGCTTTGATTATCTTAAGTGATACCGGTAGGTTGTGTCTCCAAGTTTCTAATTTTGTTCATTTTTTTGTATTATTTTTTGCAGAAAATAGACTTGTGTCGTAAATTATATAAACTTATCTTCCAACTAGTACAGTTTTTTGAGAATTATTTAAAATTATTAGATGTCTTCCGATCTGTAACTAGATCACCTCAGGTACAGTAGTTATTGATATATACAATATTTGTCAAATAATTTAATATGTTATTAAACATCTATGTGGAACTTGATCGGGAAGCTCTTCTTGTTCAGGATTTATGGATTCAACCAGACATTAAATTATACAAGTTGGATTAGGTTACAGAATTTGTTTTATTTGCACCTAAGAAAAAAGTTGGTGTAGTAGAATCAAAATGGTGGAGAAAGGAATAGAAGTGTAAATTGTGGATGTGACAATTTGTACAGATTTTTTATTGACACATGAAACTGAAACAGATACAAGCATAATCAGAATTAAAAAATTGAACATTTTTTGTCATTATTGCGTGGGTTTTTTTGGCTAAGGACCAAGGATACTTGAAATATCAAGTTATCTTTGTTAAATATGGTTCTTGTATTTTTAGGTTTTGGATATGTCATTACAAGCTACATCAGTTCAAGTTGAGATGTCACAGGCTTTACAAGAACTAGAAAATGGCCAGGCATCACCCTTTAATGTTGATAATAAAGTGGTAACCAAACAGGAGGCCATCACCAGTTTAGCTGAATATTTACAAACACAACAATATCTTAAGGCTGTTCAATTACTTAGATCTTTTAGGTTAGTCTTAGTTTTCTGTAGTGGCTCATCAAATTAAGTGCTTGCTTACTTACCTATATGTGCCCGGTGAATTGATGAAGGATTTCTTTAAAAAAAAAACTGCCTAATCCTTTTGAGGGGATGTCTGTGGTCTGTGCTATACCAACAATCACAAATAAGTAAAATTCACATCTTTTCAGTACTAACATAGAGTACCTTCTTGTAGAATCTTTTCTTGTTGTCATATGAATGTTTGTAGAAACTCAAAATTGGGTCCGGTGGGTCTTCTGGATGTTATTGAATATCTCTGATTAATCTGTAATATATTTCAGGTCAATCTGGCCTAATGATGTATTTGGTATGACATCAGAAGATGATATTGTTGCTCTTCTTAATATTTATTGTAGTAGTTTATCAGACAAGAAAACAGGTATAGTACTTAACTTTGTTCTTCTTCAGAGGGAATTCTGGTACTTATTCTCAGACTAAGGCAGCAAACTTGCTTGATTTCATTTAAATGAATTTGGAATCAATCCACATTTCTTAATTTGTGATGATCCAAGGTAGCTGTTGGCTTTTGATGAGATCTGTCTTTTATAAGATTATTACACTTTGATAAAGGTATCTGGCTACCTTTTTTATGTAAATTCCTTATATTATTGCAATAATAAATATTTCTTACCTATGGAAAGTTACCTTTCTTAAATTTGTAAATCTGGATTATGTTGATTTTACAATAAAGATTTACCAGAACCTAATTTGATGTTGTTTAAATAAACTGTCTGTTTTCAGGAATTTTTGTTTTAACCAGAACAGAACTAGATTTGAATCATCTTCAATCACAACTAATGGGAATTCATATGAAATTAGCCACGACCTGGCCACCAACAATCAACATCAACCCCAGTCCAACACGACCCACAGAAGTTGTCATCAAACAACCTGATTCTAGTGTATTATGACTAGCTACAGAAAGTCCCAAACTCTCCATCTTTCAAAATGAACTGTTTAAATTCTAGTCATTTATTTATTGTCAGATTTCGTCCCCGTGTCATTGTCTCAATTTTTGTTTTAATGAATCAAATTTAGGACACTCAATTTTCATCTGTCTGAATTTGAATATCATTTCAAACTCTCTTGTTGGATAAAGAACAAACAGAATGTCTGCTTCAAAACAGCTATTACCTCAAATCAATGACTGAATATCAGACAGGACCAGAACCATGTCACTATAAGTGTATTGGACCTTATTCTGTTCTACATAAAATAAAGAATTTATTATTATTATGGCATTTCCTGTATATTGGTTTATATTCATAGCAATCAAACATAATGTTAGTATATATTTCTTTAAATATCATACCATCAAACATCAACCATAATTAATTCAGATACAATATTTAAAATCATGTTTTGATAATTTTGTACCAAAATTTCATTAAATATTTAATACAAAGAATGATACTTATGATGGCAATAGGTTGTAATTTTTTTTTAAGTTTCTTTCTGAGATAGCTTACCCATCTTCTGTACTTTATAATTGTGGTATTAACTTTATTTTGATTAGCAGTTATGAATTTCTGGATAGTTATGGTTTTATTTAAAGTCGTGTGTTCACTCAAAAGGCAGTGATAAACCTAATTCCCCCTATAGAAGACTTAGGCAAATTAATACTTCAATACTTTGACTTTGCTGTTTTGTTGTTGTTTATTTTTTATTTATAGAATTAATTTTTGTATATATTATTTAACATATAGTCAATTAAATTATATTAGCATGGCGCCATGGTTATTTTCATTATCTATTTATTACCTATTATCTGGGAATGAATTTAAACATAATATTTCCAAATATATATTCATTAGTGTAAAATTTGGCTTATATAGTCTTGATTGCAATCTATGCTGCCCGGAAAGGATAATATAATGACAGACAAAGAGCAGTCTAATTTGTTTTTGAATAATATAAAGTGGACCATTTGTGTTTGTTTCCATCTTTCCTAAATATTTTTTTGGCTATGGATATCTTTGGTTGACTATATTTATGTTCATTTGCTACTATTCAGGTAATCATATTTTTTTGTCTGTATATTAATTTTGAAGATGAAAATTATACTTGCTAGGTTGTGTTAAATGTCATCTGATTTGTATGTAGTTCTGTTTTGATCATTTATATAGTACACACCATAATTATACTTTTTCTTTCTTTGCTTGTTAAAACTCAAGATAAATAAAAATATAAAAAGAGAAATGATTTGCTTTATTACAATCAAGGAATTTCACCAAATTTTAAACCTTCAATCAAATATCAGTATTTGAATCTTAAATATATTTAAATAGTCTTCAAGAGTACTAGAAATGTTCTTTCAAACATACCTCAAGCTAACTCGTTCCTTTAACAAACTTCAAGCATCCAAAGTTCTCTTAGAAAAGGAGAGTCTTGTATAAAATTCAGATGGATTTAATTCAAATTAATGCACATATCATTTATCATATCACAAATCATGATTTTCACTGGGCCACCATGATGGTACATCTGTTGTACAAACTAGTTTCTGTCCATTTTTATCAACTACAGTTAGTTCTCCCTTAGCTTCAGCTACACGCATTAATCCTAGTCCATATTGATTTACACTATTTCTAAATTTACCTACAGATTTTCCTTTCTCTGATGTTATATTCATTCCTGCCTCTATATCCACTTTATCGCTGAAAAAAAACATAAGAAATAAATCAAACCAATAATCTAACTTGTCCAAGACATTGTTGATTTAAACCAACACACAAAATTTCATAAAATTCTAACATAAACTGTTGCCTCTATCCTGTTCACAAACCACATTTTAGACAATTTAACCTTTAAGGAGCACATTCACTATCCGTTCGACCAATCATATTTTAGTTTCAGAAACAGGAACTTTTTTAGCGTACATAATCAGTAATAGTGTTCACGGCTCATTGTCGAAATTTGAGCCTTCAAATCCATATATAGAAAACACGTATATAGGAATAGACAGTGAGGTTTAGTTTGAGGTATATTTGGAGGGATTATGCAATTTTCGTGCGTTTTGGCACTTCTTGGAGACTATTAAAGCACAATAAAGACCCAAATCAATCTCAGTTCTCCTTTATAAGAAATAAAAACCACAAACTGTAAAGGGAGCTGTACAGTGAGCATTGACCCATGATATTCTAGCACACTGACTATTTATGGAAATTTTTAAGGAAACTCCTTGGCACTTGCTTTAGTGTATGATTGTACTCGAGGCTACAAACCCCAAACTTGAGATAATAAATATGTATCACCTACCTGTGAAAGACTAAAGGCATGAGACGTTTTCTTGTTACACCAGTATGATATGTACGAGCTGTTAATTCTTGTCCTATATAACAACCTTTATCAAAACTAACTGAAATAAACAAACAACCTTTATCAAAACTAACTGAAATAAACTAACAACCTTTATTAATACTAACCGAAATAAACAAACAACCTTTATCAAAACTAACTGAAATAAACTAACAACCTTTATTAATACTAACTGAAATAAACTAACAACCTTTATCAAAACTAACTGAAATAAACAAACAACCTTTAATAATACTAACTGAAATAAACTAACAACCTTTATCAAAACTAACTGAAATAAACAAACAACCTTTATCAAAACTAACTGAAATAAACAAACAACCTTTATCAAAACTAACTGAAATAAACAAACAACCTTTATCAAAACTAACTGAAATAAACTAACAACCTTTATTAATACTAACTGAAATAAACTAACAACCTTTATCAAAACTAACTGAAATAAACAAACAACCTTTATCAAAACTAACTGAAATAAACAAACAACCTTTATCAAAACTAACTGAAATAAACTAACAACCTTTATTAATACTAACTGAAATAAACTAACAACCTTTATCAAAACTAACTGAAATAAACAAACAACCTTTATCAAAACTAACTGAAATAAACCAACAACCTTTATTAATACTAACTGAAATAAACTAACAACCTTTATCAAAACTAACTGAAATAAACAAACAACCTTTATCAAAACTAACTGAAATAAACAAACAGCCTTTAATAATACTAACTGAAATAAACTAACAACCTTTATCAAAACTAACTGAAATAAACAAACAACCTTTATCAAAACTAACTGAAATAAACAAACAACCTTTATCAAAACTAACTGAAATAAACAAACAACCTTTAATAATACTAACTGAAATAAACTAACAACCTTTATCAAAACTAACTGAAATAAACAAACAACCTTTATCAAAACTAACTGAAATAAACAAACAACCTTAATAAAACTAACTGTAATATAAACTTATAATAAACAAAACTGACTGAAATAACTAACAGTTTTTAATATAACTGACTGAAATAATGTAATAAAAAAAAAAATAAATCAGTTTTAACTTACCTCCCTTTAAAAACACTAAGTTACTCTCTAATGGGAAAGAGTTACCAGGAGGTATATCAACAATTCCTTCACCAATTCCTAATCTATATCGTAATTCTCTATATTTCACTTCATCTTCTATATTAATACTGTCATCTGCAAGCATTGGTATTAGGTTAAAGAGATACATTGTACAAGATTTTCTTTTTGCAACCTCTGCAAGATTGCCCATCACATCTGGGCTTTAAATCATTGTAGGCAGCTTTATAGCTGCAAGCTAGTGGAACTAGTAACTACTGCTACAGTCACAATATGACATATAGTAGTATTTACCTGTACTATAGTCACTCGTAACCAAAACTCTGTAACCTAATTCTGGTATTCTGGGGTCAACTGTAGCTAGTCTTATATTAGTATTAGGTACAGCTGGTAGACTCTGTGAGGTATAAATGTTGAAATCTTTACTAATATCACTAATGGTAACCTGTAATTTCATATATTGAACAATTACTTGTAGATTAAAATAAGCAAGGATATGAGGTTTGTCCAGAACAATTTTGGGTTGATGCAACAATCATGGTAAATGACATATTATTGCTTTAAATGTGATTCTTCATTAAAAATGATGTTCTGTTCTCTTGAAAATAAACGTAAGTTTGGTACTTACTTGATAACTCTTTACTGCTTTAAATGAAATGAAACCGAGAGATATAAAGATTCATACCACCACCTAGTTTAGATAAGTTTTTAAACTTCAAGAGAATTGCATGGACTAACCTTTTTTCTAATTTTATATTTTTTGATAGTTTGAATCAGTTCATCTTTAATTTGACTATCACATTCTATCCAAACAGTAGATGGAAGTGTGTTTTCATCACATGTTTCACTTGGTATATAATATAACAATAGATCATATAAAACACGACCCTAGAATAAAAATAAGCTTAGATTATATTTAATTTCTAATCGGGAGTTTTCTGAGAGGTTGAAGGAATTTGATTGGTTAAAGAAGATGTCATCAGATTTGGTTAAAAGGTTATGGTCAAGACTCTGGTCATTAGACCCAAGGCCTACTCTGAAGTGGCTATAGGCTACAATAAATAAAAACTAATAAAAAAAAATGAAAGATGGGTCTAATTTCAATTAGACTGACTAAACTGAGTTTTGAAAATGACAATCAAACATTACCTGAACATTTAACATCATGGAGTATTGAGATAATTTTTTATCATTTAACAATGTAACATCACTAGTTATTAAACCTTGTAGTAGATCTGTTGTATCTCGCCCTTTGAGTTCAACCAAACTCCTTGATTTTAACGAGCACATATTCAATTTAACTTGTGCTGTGCCACTGAATTGCCTTGATATATTGAAGAAATTTTTTTTACAAGTGCATTTTGAAGGGTGGTATAATTGCTTCGCCTTTAAAATGCTGGCTAACATTTGTCTGCTAACTTGAATCATAGTGACAAAATTCTGAAATGGAAATTAGAATATTTTAAACAAAATAATGAGAGGTTTTTGTTAGATAGGTCAATTTCACAAACGCTTGATGTCCCGGCTTAAAATATAGATAAATATTACACCTCTGATATCAGTCGTAGGCATGCTTCAAACCATCAAGTGGTGCACAAGGCCCATCAGGCCTATCACCATTAGGCTAGGCCTATGTAACAAAACAGTCAACAACTTTAATGAGATAAACTATAACATTCAATTAAAGTGATCATACCCTACACAGAGAAATAGCCTCATCTAGCTTGCACTGATGTAAGTGGTATTTCACAATTAAATGGAAGGCTTTGGGTTTTTCTTTGAATTTCATAATAATAAGCCTATTTCGAATGTGGAATGATTGAATATTTCACTAACTTCATGTTGAAAATTAAGATTTTGTTTGCATTATTGGAAATGAAAAGATTGATAAGAAATCAAATGGAATCAACATGTTCACAGAGTCATCAAATAAGTGTCTGAACCAATATTGTGCTATTGTATAACCTTCAGTAATTATTGCATCAGAAAAACAGCAGACGAAATTTCATCAACATCATTTTACGAAAGTAGAACAGCTGAAAACTTCAAAGATGGCTGCCTTCTATGTCGTGGCTGCTACAATTTCATGTTTCAAGTTACTTTTTCTTCCAGCCTAGTAAGCAACATTATTTATCTTAAGTACAGGGCTAATTTTTAATAAGACCTTCCATTTGCACTAAAGTTGAAAGCGTTTCAATGCGTAGCTTTTCATTAAACAGGCTTTGAAGTTCAGAAAAACCATTGTTTACATCTTTTTCCTTGAGTTACCTCCCCTTAAAAAGTTCAATTCTCAATTGAGAATGAATGAATGGTGGATTTAATTTCAATAAGATTTAACTGTAGATTTACCTATTGTGTATTACATTATAATTAAGACTCTACTTACTAGGTTCTATTTTAATTCAAACTATGCTCTTAATGGATTTCCTACATTTTGACCTCGGTAACAAACTAACAACAGAATAGCCAAGGTGCATTGCACAGGGCCATAACTTTTTTAAAAGTAGGCTACCAAGAATGTTATATTGCCCTGCCCTGGCATTGGTATATTTGTATGTGGAAATTAGAAGATTAAGAAGAAATTCATAGAATGGACTAATGAATTTCAGTGGAGGTAACAGAAATGCATTTTCTGATCAATATAAGTCGTTTTCACAAGACTTGTTTTGCCGACTATTGATTGCTGTGATTGTCATTTTACTAAAACATCTCCTAAATCATTTTTAAGTCGATCGACAGATTTTGAAGTTCATAGAAACTGGCTAGCCATAACTCATAGTTTACCTGTTAATAAATGGTACACTGAGGTGAGTAAAACTTTGTTTTCTAGTATAATCCAGAAAATACTTAACTCACACATATTTCTGATAGCCTGACCATTTTTTATTTTTTTATTTAACCTCTTGTCATTTTATAGAAAATCATACATGAACTCTTATTTGCTTGACTTTTGATTTTCAATATAATTTCACTTTCAGGCCACATCAGAATGGACATTAGATTACCCTCCATTTTTTGCCTGGTTTGAATATGGTTTGTCTCAAATTGCTCAGTATTTTGATGAAGAGATGTTGAAAGTTGAAAATCTAAATTATTCCAGTGAAGCTACCATTTTATTTCAACGAATGTCTGTGATTTTCACTGATTTTATTTTCATTTATGCTGTCAAAAAGTAAGACTCGCTACATTTAGAATATCAATCCCACTGCATAAAAGAAAAATCGAGCAACAATACATTTAGTGTCTTACTCATAATTTGTTAATACATTTCCTATACCAAAATGAGTAGAAATAGTTAGTTGTTTGTAATAGGTAATCTTTATTTTCTTGCAGGCAACAGTATCAAAATCTTCGTTCATGATAAAATTTGCTTTGTTTACTTTATATTAATTTTGTTTATAGTTATGTCTTGATATGATTGTTTTAGATTTTGTGATGTATATATTAGTAAAAGTGGTAAAAAGAAAGGAAGTCAACCCAGTTCAAATGATGTCTACAAAAATCCTTATTTGATTATAGCTATATTATTGATAGGAAATATAGGTCTACTCATTGTTGACCGTATCCTTTTGATTTCTTTTGATTCTTAACATTTTTAAAATTGACATCACCATTAAATTTTTGAACATGTATGCTTTTCTATCATTATAACAGCTGGTTTATTTTGTGAAACAGGCTCCTGGTTTCAAAATTTCTGATTTAATTTCCTCAACTACAGACAGACATTCATTTTCAATACAATGGATTTTTGATGGGAATATTTTTATTGTCTATAGTTAAAATGTATGAGGTATGTACCACTAACATAATATCATGGACGTGCTGCATTACTTGGACTGAATTTCAAGGTTTAAGACATTATTCAAGATTCCAAAGTCCATTTCTCAGTTAGAATTTAGACTAGATTTTCCTCATCAATTAAACTGTGATAGCATGTTATTATTGATATTATTTCGGTTCCTATTTGTAGTGTGTGTTGAGCAGGTGCGGTGCAGCCAGGGTAGGCTTACTCTTCTAGAGACCTGATACCACTTTTCATTATTATTTCTTACTCAGTTATGATTGATATACTTCCTCATTTGAAAAGTTCATTAATTGCCAGCAATTTTTCGTCGAAATGTTGTTTTGGATTTCAGGTTTTGTTTTGTGGTTCGGATCGTTGGTACTAGGTTTATTTATGAATAAGTCTAATTAAGTACTATTTTAACTTCAAACATGAAGGATGTGAACGTTTCTGAACATAGTGAACAATTTTAATATATATCATTTCAGAACAAATATCTACAGTCAGCCCTGTTGTTTTGTGTATTGTTGAATTTAAAACACATATATTTATATGTATCTCCAGTATATTTTATATATTTATTGACATCATACTGTTATAATCCAGGTAATAGATAATCAAATATTTTTACTGTTGAAACAGAACTCAATACATTAATTGTAGAGTGATAAAGAAATATTGATAATTACAAGAGAACCTGAAACATGTTGTTTCTCAGAGTTTAATTTTGAATGAATTCTAGTTTCTTTCTGAATGATTTTTTTTTTTTTAACTCATGAAATTGATTATTTTTTATGTTTTTACAGGTGGTAAAATGGTGATTTTTCGTTTTTCTGTTTTAAAAATATTTTATCTTGGTGTTATAGTGATATCAGTGTTCAGTTTATCATTTGCACCATTCATATATATGGTATGCAACTTTCTTTAGTCATAAATCAAAATGAAATAAAATATATTTTTGTTTCATTTAACCATGAATTAAAATGACTTAAATTATTTCTAAGCAGTGCCACATTATTACGCAGTTTGAAAACCAAATTGAGCATATCATACTAGAGTTTTACAGTGATTTACATAAATGTTTATGAATAACATATCGATATATAGAGTGGAAGATTTATTTATTTCAGGGCCAGTTATCTCAAGTTTTATCTAGATTATTTCCCTTTAAGAGAGGTTTATGTCATGCTTACTGGGCACCAAATTTCTGGGCATTATATAATATAGCTGATAAAGCATTATTCATCATAGGTAAGTGTTAATTGGTAGATAATATCTATATTAGCCATATGTATCACTTTTCAGAATATAATCTATATATCATGAATTACTTCTGTGAAACCAGCAGATTTAGTTTGGTAAGAAATAGCCTATGATGTACCAAGATTTTCCAAAATTGAATTGTGGTAAAAGGTAAAACTCATGAAGTCCTTATTCTTGTTCTTATCAATTGTTTTTTTTTACTTTCTTTTAATGCTTAATTTCAGACTTGACAAAATTTGATTTTGTGAAAAGAAATCCCCAAACTATCTCCTTAAAGCCAATATATTTTATAGCTTTTTCAGACACAATATCTCTGATATTATGCTGACATTTTATTTAGTTATTTATAATTTCAGGTAGTAAATTAAAACTCTTACCACCAACATTATCAGACTCAGGTTTCATGACTGGTGGATTAGTACAGGAATTTAGTCATACAGTTCTACCCTCTATAAAACCTTTCTATACTGTTATACTGACATTGATAGCTATGTTGGTGAGTAATTTTAAACCTACTGCAGACAACAGTAATATCATTTAAAGGAGTCATGTCTCTTTACAGCTTCAATATAATATCAACATCTACCAATACTGGTGAGAAATCATTTTTCTTGTAGTTTATTCATTAATGTAATGTCTGTGCTTTTTTCTTTCAGCCTGCTTTGTTCAATTTATTTCTGAACCGTAAAAAAGGATCTGTTGGTTTTGTGAGATGTTTAATATTATGTGCTTATGCATCATTCTTATTTGGATGGCATGTTCATGAAAAGGCCATTTTAATCATCATTATACCAATGATGTAAGTAAAAGTAATACAGTGTACTCTGTGATATCCAACATCTGAGTATTCTGACATTCTGCACAATCAGACAATATTTACCGGTCCGAATTTGTTAAGGCTAGTTAAAAAAAAATCTGAGTATTCCAACATTCTGTGTATTCCGAATTACAACAGAATCAGTGGCCCCGTTACCCAAAAAAATCTGTATAATCCCACATCTACTCATCTCAATTACTTTTTGCCAGTTGTATTGTGTAGTTTTCACAAGGAAACAAATTGAGACCAACTGACTTAGTTGTGAGTGATTCTGCTATAATTTGGGAAAACCATTCACTAATTTTTTTAAGTACTAACTGTTGCATTTAATTTCAGTTTTTTAATGGAATTACAAAATATTTTCTTCTTAAATGGTCTATTTTACTTGGTACAATATAAATAGTTTTTAACTTCCATTTTAAAGGCTTTATTTCTTATAATTTTCAGATTATTAGTGTTTGAAAGTAAAGAAGATGGTAGAATTTATTTAATTTTATCAACAATAGGATATTATTCCTTATTTCCATTATTATTTACACAATTTGGTAAGTTGCCTGAAAATTAGATTTTCTTCAGGTCTGTTGCATTTAGCAATCAACAAATTGGAAGCTATCCTAACCCAAGATATATGAGATATATGTTGGTACTCTGTTGATTGAAATGAAAAAAACAATCCTTCATACCAATTGCTTTCTGACACAATGTGTTTTTTTTTTTTCAGAAACGCCAATAAAAGTATTGTTTTTGTTATTGCATTGTTTTTATTCATTTTATACCCTGTCTAATATTCACAAGTAAGTCTTTAACATTTAATCATGTCTGTTTATTTTTGTCAGAATTTATTAAAAGTTCTAATCTTCCAGAATAGATCAAACCTTTGAGGGACTTATTTCTAACTCATCTCAACTATATACAAGAATACTAAGTTTTAAAGGAATCTTAAGAAAAGATCATTTTCTTTCCATCCACATGTTATTTAGCTACATCATTGATCAAGCATCCAAATGATTTGATATAATATGATATATAGTTACTAATAAAACTTAAGACTTTTCCGAGATTGGAAAAATGCAATTTTAAGAAAAGAAACCCCAATAATGGCATCGCATAAACTAGAACCTATTACTAGGACTTGTACATTATATGTTAATAAATTAATTATATATTCCAAGATTTTTTCTTCTTTTTCAGATCTTCTGAAAGATTATTACCTATTGTGTCTTGGTTGGAATCAGTATATTTGTTAGGAATAGTGCCTTTGGAATTTTACAATTCTGTTATCCATTCTTTGTTAAAATTGGATGAAAAATTTCCCTTTATTCCTCTGTTATTGACCTCCATATATTGTTCTCTTGGAGTTGTTTATACTTGGTTACGATTTTATTTTTCATTTTTACAGTCCCAAAGCCCAAAACACAAAACTAGCTAGCATTATAATAAATAGATAAATTTACATACTTTGTTTTTTATATCGTCAATTGCTTGTACCCTTTCAAGCTCACAGCATCTTCACCCTGGCGAATTCTTGATTATTATGAATTTTGTTTTAAAAAATGGTTCTACCAGGTGTACAGGTTTCGAACATTTGAATACTAGTTTCCTCTGGCTGGGGGCAGTTTGTCATCTTCAGATCAAAACGGTCACAAGCTGTTGAAATGAATTGTAGCAGAGCGATATGTTAAGTGGTTGAGAGCTCATCAGATTCACATAAAGCAAAAATTATTCTCACAACTGAAATGTACCAGTGTGCCAAACACAGTTCTGATTCCTAGTTGCACACAATATATTGTATGCTTGTAACAGAGAGGTGATCCATAATGCACATGGACATAATGTAGAAAATCAAGAAAGATTTGCGCTCAATTAGCATATAAATGGCAAGAACTAAGTGTTTTTTTCTTGTTCATTTGTTGAATCTATATATAATTTCAATTGATTATTAAAATTTTGAAATGAGACTATTCGGATAATGTGGTTTCAGAAACTTAAGGATTGAAAGTAGAATTTGTATACCACCCTAGGCGATGATACACGAGCTGTTGACATTTGGATTTCTTTAATTCACATTCAATCCGTAATATTTTTTTGTGTCTGTATGGAAGGACAAGATAGAGAATATATGGTCGAATAAAATTTCTGGTAAATCCTGAAAATATATCAAATTCTGTTATGTAAGTTTTTTCAAGACTCATCTTGCAAACCATGACAAAAGTATTACTCTGAGCAGGGGGATTGTAAAGAGAATCTGAACAATATTGTAGGTCGATAAAATGCAATATGGAGAACAATCGATGACAATGTCAATGTGACCAGGTATAACGATGCTATACTGCCATTATTGTCTTGTTGGCCTAGCCAATAATAGGGGCCTAAAGCCATCTTAAAATACTTGAGTAGAATTGAAAGGATTTGACCTGGAATTAATGACCACCAGAAATGACTGCAGAGTCAGAATTGTGCTTAAAAGTAGGATGCAAAAGTTTTTCTCAGCAGATAAACATTGTTTTTTTCTTTTTTTTCTTTTCAGTCACATTATACAGAAATAAAATGAATGTGTTAACAAATGGATTGAAATGTTTCATAGAATCACATGATGACAATGCTTCTATTGACTCACAGACATTCTACACTGTAGAATTATCAGCAAAAATTAAAATACCACATAGTCTCAAATATAAAGTAAAGAATGGATTGAAAATATGGCAAAAGCATATTGAAATATTGGATATCAGAATTGAAGAAATTGTGAACCTCACGTTAGGTAATGGTCCATTAGAAGATGTACCACATAAGATCATAACTGTGAAACCCCAAAACCACAGAAAAAAATCAACATTTTCACCCAACTCGTTCTTGTCAACGGATCAATTTGGCATTTATATTGACATTCCTGAAATTCAGAGTGATTCACAAGATGTCAGTGCTACTTATGATAATGAAAACTCTTCCAACAGTGACAAGGAGGTTCTCAAATCTTATGATTTTAATGAAGAGCGAATGACACAGGTTGATGATAATTATGAGTATGATGATTTTATACCAAATGATGACAGTGATGATTCATGGAGTCCACTTAATGAACACAGACCGAAAAAATCTCATCCTGTCAGACAGGCAACCAGAACTCAACGACTGTCATCAAGAATTAGAACTAAAAGTGGAATCAATAAAGAAGCTGATGAGGAGGCAGATGATGAAATTCCATGTGATACCAAATCTGACAAACACAAGAATGGACTTAAAGTACCTTCCAATACCCAAAAAAATTCTTCAAATTTGCAAAATTCAGGAGGACATGATGCATGGCTTAAAACTAAACATAGAAGAGTTTCCAAACCAAAAACTGTTACTAGGACTAAAGGGGATGAGTCTTCTATTGACACTGAAGAAGATACAACCTGGATGAAAACTAAAGGAAGAACTAAATCTTCTGTACGGAAAGTGAAATCTTCCACTGGGAAGGTAGCACGACAAAAACGTAGAGCTTCTGATGTTAGAGTGAAACATGTTCTGACTTGTAAAAATTGTGGGGAAACATTTGATAAAATTAGGAATTATAATTTCCATTTGGACACTCATGAAACGAAGCCAGAAATAAAAAATATTCCGGACCAGAATAATAGCTCATCTGTTCCAACTGAATCTGTGCCTGATATACACATGATTGTTACATCAACCCCTGAGGTGATGAGAGAAGAATTAAAAGAAATTCAGTTGCTTGAAGTCCAAGAATCCAGCAGGCTCTCTGAAATTCAACAGGAGACTAGAATTGCTTCAGTAACAGAAAACACAAACCAGAAATCCTTAGTTCTTTCATTTGTGAAAAATGTTTCTTCTACAGAACACCCTTTTCAAAAAACTATGATAAAATTTGAAGATTCCCCACAAGATTTGGTTGATTCTGTTGCCAGTGTCAATACCAATGACATAGAGACAATGGAACTAGATAACAGTAATGAAGAAGAAATCAGGGCAAATGAAACTTTGCTTGATGAAAAGGAAGATGCAGTTGCAGATGAATCCAAGGAACAAGCATTATCTAACAAAGATTTTCCGAAGAGAAAGAAAAACTATGATATACTGACTTGTGAGCATTGTGGAAAATTTTTTAGTCGCATTGTCGTGTATACTAACCATATTCTTACTCATAGTACAGAGCGACCATTTCAGTGCAATACTTGTAACAAAGCCTTCAAAAACAAACCAACGTTAACTTCTCACCAGCTTATAACTCATAGCAGCCAAATATTTCAATGTGATATTTGCAGCAAATGTTTCACATTGAAAGGCACCTTGAAAAGTCATGTTGCAACAGTTCATAATGGTGAACGTAATGAAATATGTCATATTTGTGGAAAAAGTTTCAGTAGGAAAGAACATTTAAGAAAACACATTTCTCTACATTCAGACTTCAAACCCTTTAAATGTGATGCTTGTGATCGGCATTTTCAGACTGAAGTACTTTTAAAAACTCACAAAAAACATCATTTTTTGGAAGCAAAACACATTTGTGATATTTGTGGAAGAGCTTTCAAAACACCATCTAATTTGAAATCACATCAGTTATCTCATTCAGGGGTACGGAATTTCTCATGTTCAATTTGCAATATGGCCTTCATTCACAAAGCATCTTTGAAAAAACACCTGCGTACACATGACTCTAATCGAAAAGTAGTACAGTGTAACTTGTGTAGTAAAATTTTCAAAAATCGAACCAACTTAAATCGACACAATATTACAGCACATAGTGACTTGAAACCTTTTCAGTGTGAATTTTGCTCTAAAACTTTTAAACTAAAATCTCTTCTAGATCAACATGCAAATCTGCATAAATTGGAGAAAAACTATTCTTGTAAATATTGTGATAAAAAATTTGCTTTCAACAGTAGCCTGTATTCTCATGTCAAGTGTCATCATAAAGAAAAGTTAAATGTAAGTGACCTTGAAACAGGGGTTAAATGCTACTTATGTGGAAACTTTTTTGAATCTAATTTTGCCTTAGCTTCTCATGTTAGAACTCACAATAATAATGTAGCTATTTAAAGAATAAATCTTTTTAAGCTGACAGAACTAATTCCATATCAATTTTGTTTCAGAGGCCAAGACTTTTCAGTTTTTTGTCAGTTAATGACATTATTTTTTATCTCAAGATAACTTTTGTGTAATAAGTTGTTTTTACATCGTCGAATAGACCTACTACTTATGTCAAATGCCCTAAGTAAGGCTACAATTTTATTGGTGGAACATAATATTCCATAGTTAAAATGGAATAGATCTAACATTGAAAGAATACTCATTCAAACTACATAAAACGCCCTTCGAATGGATTTGAAGGGGAAAAGTGTTGTGCACCCCATCCTTATAATACAATAGTATGAGTAGACTCATGTTTTTCATTTTGTTTTTAAGAAAACGTTGTTGGCTACTCTTTGGGTAGGTCGAAGGTCCAGTTGTTTGGCATTAATATAGTGTTTGAAAATCATCCCTATTTAAAGTGATACTTACTACATAAAATTTAAGAATTTTAAACTTGGTCAATAATAGCTAGTAGATATACCTGGTGTCATTAATAACATAACAGGATCCTTATATAATCCGATAAATCCAAAAAAACTTAGTTATTATCCATAAATATGCAATTAACTATTGAAAAACGCTTAATATCAAGATTAATGGTTTTTCAATAATTACTTAGTTTTATGAATTTTCTCAATTTTACAGGAATTCTGTTGTAACATTATAATACCAGGTATACTAACTGATGAGTATATACTCATATTGACCATTTCGAGAACTTAAATTGTATGTTCATTCTAAGACGTAGTATCACTTTAACTATTGTCCATACACATCTATTCTGCTTTTGTGAATGGCTAGAATATTTCGGACTAAAGTTCAAGTTCAAGGTCCAAATGGGCGTGGTTAATTTGGCTCAATGTTTACGTTTTTTAGTGCTGAAGTGAAAAGAGGTAAATATTTCTTCATCATTCAAGTTTATCCTTTATCAATTGTTGAAATTTCATTTTTATATCTTTATTACAAGTGAATATCAACACAAATTTTGTTTGGAGCGAAATTTTGATAGCATAAAATTATCTCATTTGTCTAATCGGACAGTGGCCAAATGGCCCATGGCGATGTTGTGCAATATGAGATCAAGAAATTAGTCAAATCGTACATATAAAAGATTCATCGTTAAATTGTAGGAAACGTGTTTTTGTTTTCTTTTAGCTGGTTTGAAACATGTAACTTTACTAACACCAGAGTGGAAATTAAAAGTAGTATGTGAAACTGCAGTTGCAAACTGGCATCAAGTGCTTTGGAAAGATAATCTATGGTAGCAGTATGTTCAAGAAGAATAGAAATAAGAACCAGCAGAGTGGAAGCAGAGAGTCTGTTGACAGCTCTGGTGTCTCAAGTAGTGAAAATCTTGCTGTAGGAAAAGATGTGAAAGACAGTGATGGCAAGATTCTACACTTAGAAATTCGATTTAAAGTGTCATTCTTGGGAAAAATTAACGAACTTAGCGTAATTCATTCAAAAAAACGTGATACTGAGGCTCAGTTGATTGACAAAATAGAGGAAGCTCAAATTAAAGGGGCAATACCACTTTCATCAAAGGAAGCTATTGAAGTGAATATTCATATAAATAGACACGGAATCAAAGTCATTGACTTAAATGGACAAGATGTGCTCCAACGCCATCCACTTCATACCATTTGTCAAATGATAACTTACATTGATGGAATTGGAAAACAGAATTTTGCGTTAAAAACTGGTCAAGTTGGAAAAAATGAGTTTCAATGTTACATATTTCAGTGTCATTCTGAAGACCAAGCTCAGTCTATCTGTTTATGTGTTAAAAAAATATTTGATGCTATTGCTAAAATTTGACAATAACATGATTTTGCATTTCATCTAAGATTATTTCATCTCAGACCAAAATTACTATGAACTATATGGTGCTTTTTTATATTTATTTATTATAAATTTAATGGAAATTAAAACTCTTCAATCATCAAAGTTTTTTAATTCATACAAAATATCCTTAAATTTGTTTTGCCTTCATGCATCTGTGGATCACACAGAACTTGTGTGTACACGCTTCATTTGAATTAATAATGTGTCCAATTCAGGGCCATTGATTTGGCTCTATTTGCCAGACATGACCAGCTGAACATTTTTCAAGGGGATTCAAAAAGACATTCAAGTCATCAAAATTTTTCAAGGGGAGGGTCAAAAATTTCCTCTTAGCCACTCACCTGCTAAGCACACTTAAGGCTCTTAGATTAGAACAGCATGTATTCATCAATCAATTGTTATGATGTAGCCATAGTAATTTTCACTGTGTAAGTATAAACCTTAATATAAGTAGGTAAATATTTATCAATCCGTAAATTTTCTGGAGGTAGTCTTGATTATCACACCTATGACTCTGCATTTGAAATTGATAGGACTGGGTAATCTTCCAACCCGGAAAGGTACTTTTACTTTCCGGATGTAAACAAACTTCGCGACTAAGGTCTCGTCTCGTAAATTGTAGTTTTCTGGCAATATTTAAGACATTTTTCAGTATTGATATAAAAGACTACCGAAAAAGTAAGAATTTACTTACTTATTAGTAAGCAAGTGCCTGGCTCCAGCAGTTAAGGCTCTATGACAGGCTCCATCCATATGATATAGATAACAATATTTGGAATATTATTTTAGATTGAAAAATTTTGATATTTTTCATGGAAATTTCTTGGAGGAATGTGTCTTTACTTCAAATGTTAAATTTTAATCTTTATAGTTACATTTTTTGTGGACACAAAATATATTCAAATGTATTTTTTATATTGAATATATTTGAGATGAGGCAAAGAATTATGTTTTGAGCTCATTGTAGTCAGAGAGTAGTTAATCCATTTTAGTATGGTAACTTTTTTCTAGTCAAAATGTCAGCTAGTAAACTGTTGAAGGATTATCAAGAAGAAAGAAGTAATAAGAGTCTACCAGCTTTGTTAAAGAGAGAATTATTTACAATCGATCATGCCACTCAAACAGCTCCAGACTTCCGTGTGATGCAATGGAACATGTTAGCTCAAGGTACGATGATGAAGTTGATTTGCTAACTCTCCCTTAGTAGACATGAAAGCTTGCTTAGAATAGATTTTCATTACAGAACTGTCATCAGAACACATAAATTATTTAAACAAGTAGCATTGAATACAACATTCAACCGCAGCCTATTTTACAGTAATAATAATAAACTCTACATTTTGACTATATGGGTTAGAACTACATTTCACCACATCTGTTAAGTTTGTAGATAATTTCTATTCTATCATCAAATTCTATTTAAGGGAATTCTAGGGTTTCATAGCCTTAAAGCATGTATAACATAAATCTGTTACATTTGATTTACTTCTTGTTCTGTTGGGGACTGATTTTTCCAAGATTTTCCACACTCAAACAAATTCTGTCTGCCATCTATATTCAGGCTTTCCTAAAGGCGATAAATCTTTATACAGACTCAATATCTTAATACCACAATATTACAGTATGATAGACCCTGATATTACAAACTATTAAGTATTTCTATTGTATCTGCAAATGTGAATAGTAAGGTTTATTTGTTTGCATTATGTTTCAGCATTAAGTCAAGGTACAGATAATTTTGTAAAATGTCCAGCTGAAGCTTTATCCTGGGATAATCGAAAATTACATATCATGGAAGAAATCCTTACCCACAATCCAACTATCCTCTGTCTTCAAGAAGTTGACCAATTTAACTTTCTAGAAAAGGAGTTAGGGAAAGTAGGTTATAAAGGAACATTTTGCAAAAAGCCCTTCTCACCCTGTCTAGACATTACCCCTAATTTTGGACCTGATGGTTGTGCTGTGTTCTGGAAAACTTCAGAAGTCAAAGAAGTTAAAGTAGAAAATTACATCATTAAACAAAAAGAAAACTATGACACCAATCAGATATGTATTTTGTGCTGCATGAAGTTGAAAAATATTGACAGTGACATTTTTGTGGCTGTAACTCATCTCAAAGCAAAAAAATACTTTAATGAATTGAGAAAGCAACAAAGTCAATTTATAGCCAAACTTTTACAAGAGAAATGTAAGAACAGTCCTGTGATATTATGTGGA
Organism: Lottia gigantea; assembly: GCF_000327385.1. Taxonomy (NCBI): domain Eukaryota; kingdom Metazoa; phylum Mollusca; class Gastropoda; family Lottiidae; genus Lottia; species Lottia gigantea. The sequence goes on from NW_008708986.1 coordinate 4,526,261, forward strand.
GATTTTAATGCTGATCCTCAAGAACTAGCATATAAAGAAATGGTAACAAAAGATTTAAACCTGAATAGTGCTTATACATTTTTAGACAATTTACACAAGGAACCGGCATATACCACCTTAAAGATAAGAGGAAGTCCTGTAGGCCCTTTAAAAAACTCTGCAACTATTGATTATATATTTTTTAGCTTAAACCATTTAAAAGTTACTTCCCTTGTACGTCTGCCAAGTGAAGAGGAAATTGGTGAAGATTGTCTGCCATCTTTTACGTTTCCATCTGATCATTTATCTTTAATTGCTGATTTCCATTTTATAAATAGGGGTGTTAATCTTTGAAAAACACCAATTTATCTTCGACAGTGCTTCTTGCTATTAGCTTATGCCTTCCGTACCAAAGATTTTATTTTCTTAGTAGATAGTTAATTGTACACACCTGTGAAACTTAAAGGGATTATACCGGTATAGAGGTTTTCTAAACTTTTATGTGTATCGGGAACACTGATAGCATAGATTGGCACCATTCTGATTCAGACGTCTGTGGTCTCTGCAATTGCACTAAGCATTTGATGACATCACCATTGCAAAATAATCTCAAAGGCCCTTTGCAAGAACCGCATACATCTGATCGAAAATTGAAATGGTGCAAATTGATATGTACCCAATACACATATAAAGTTTAGAAAAACACCTTTACCATCCCTTTAAGAATACTGCTTTTGTACCAAATGAATATTTGAATTATGATATTTATTACACTTTGCAATGACTATGATGTGAATACTATACTTGTACACAAAAGATTGGATCACGTTTTTTCCATGGGTTTGGTACTATATTTTAGGAGTAAGTACTGACAATCGTGGCATCAAATTGTTATTTTGATAAGTGCTGTTATGTTTTATCATTTTACAAAAGAATGGTTATTCTTAGCCTAATATTATAAATGTACAGTTAAAAGTACTGATGTATTTTTTAATGAAAAAATAGTAGAATGCTTTGAAAGTATTGAATTATGTTTGTTATTGCCATTAATATATAAATCTATTATATTATTCTATGTAAGTTGATCAAGATAATCTCAGGGATTACCAAGTTCAGTTTTATGATTATTAACTTATATCAAGTCAATCTTTTGAGTGATTAGGATTTAAACAGCTTTTGTTTTTATACAAGAAACTTGTTAACGTATGACCAAAAAGGTCACATTCTTTCATAAGCATAAAAATTATAATTCTATGGCTATTGGCAAAATTTCACGTTTGATAAAACAAGAATTGTGAAGGTCAAAATTGCTGATAAATTTCATCTGATTTCCTATCAGTCAAATTCTGAAATTAGAGAGCCCCTTTCACTTTATTTATACTGGGTTAGGGCCTAGGGGTACTCAGGGTATGTAGGGTCGGTAACTAACCATTTCCCCCTTCTCTCTAGAAATGATTTGCACTCCAATTGTAAAGTTAGCTTGCCAAGCAAGGTAATATAATGCCCACTAGCAGCTTTGATTTTGAATAAAAATATTTGGCAGTACAGTAACAGTTATCAGTATGACCTTCAGTCTTACACTTCTTATGAACTTTCTGGGGCGATACTGTTTAATATTATCAAGTTTTGTCAAGATCTGTCTAATTGGGCCTTCTAGAGTGCTTACAGGCTAAAACTAGAATGCGTTTTTAAGAACAAGGGCAATAACTCAAACTAAATATTTTCAATAGGGTTCATCTTTGGGTGATTACAAACTCTCACACCAAGTTTCGTCTAAATCTGTTAAGAATTGTGCCTTCAAGAGTGTTTACAAGGTAAAAAGTGAATGTGTTTTCAAGAGTAAGGGCAATAACACATACTAAATCTTTTTTGATTTTTCTGATTTTCAATTGGGTTTATCCTTAGGTGATAACAAACACTCACACCAAGTTTCATCAAAATCCGTCAAGATGCACCTTCTAGTGTTAACGAGCTTCTAGTTTCTACTAACAGTTTTTCGATTTTTTTATGATTTTCAATAGGGTTCATCCGTGAGTGATTACAAACAAATCATATTAAGTTTCGTCAAAATCCGTCAAGAGAAGCTAAAAAAAAATGGTTAATTGACTTGGTGCATTCTGACTAATATTTTGTGGTAAAAACCGTATTAAAAATAAGATTTTTATGGAAATGTGGTCGTATATTGTCCGTTCGTCCGTTCGCTTTTTTCCGATACTTATAAAACTCTTGCATGTATATATTGATGAGATCTTATTTAAGTTCTAATTTGGCTCATTTTAGATGAACGGTTGTTGAGTTATTGCCCTTTATTTAGTAAAAACCTGTCAAATTTAGCAAACACGATAGAGGCTACAATTTTTATCTGATCTTGATGAAACTTGGAATGTAAAATGGGAAAGATCTTGGTCATGTTCGAATTTGACTCATTTTGAATGAACTGTCTTTGAGTTATTGCTGACTAAGTAAACTTAGCAAGTTTTGCTTGTGAACATAATAGGTCATACAGTTTTAACCGATCTTAATGGAACTTGGTATACATGTTTATTATATTGATAGGATCTCGATCAAGTTGTAATTTGGCTCATTTTGAATAAACATTTTGTTTTAGTTATTGTTAAAATTTGCCAAATTTGGCTTGTTAACACGATAGAGGCTATAGTTTTTATCCGTTCTTGATATAAGTTGGGGTCCCAAAAAAACGTCTCAAAGTTCAACTGGTAGGCTAGTATTTCAGCTGTTGGTAAACTGATCTATTTCAAAATTCTCACAGATATACTTCAAAATGTCGTTGTCCAACCATGAAAATACCAACAGCTGAGATACTATACCCGTCGAACTTTGGGACGTTTTTTGAGACACCCGTTATAGGCCTATTGTTGAAGTCTCAATATATATATATATTAAAGACAAGAGCGAAGTGTGATAATGTTTCTGGGATATTAATATTGGTTTAAAAATGATTCTGCGGAAAAACTATGAACAGACAGCTTAATATGGCAGTAAGCGCCTTTCTGCCGTTTTTTGAATTTCCCAGTCTGCCCCCTATTTGTACCCCCAGGCTCGGAAGTCTGCTGCCACCACTGCTTACCATTTTTGGTCAAATAAGTTGCTATGATTTCAGTGGACTTATTATTGTGGTTGGCCTATACTTTTCATTCAAAGTGATAAGTGAACCATTTTATACCTCTTCTTACGTTACAATGGCGTGATTGTGTAGGCAGACGATTGCAAAATATCTCGCATATATTTCTAATATTGCGAAATTTAGGTTAGAAAAAAGAAATTAGTAGCATGTACAAATAGCACTAAGCATATATTAAATATTTCTCCTTACCAGTTTTGATTCTGATTTTTATACTTCCTAGAATCTATTATAGAATTGTAAAGAGAACAAAAGGGGGTGGGTTTTAAAAGCCAACCGCCTACCGCTGCCAACCGGCATAAGCTATAGATCATGTTCCAAGTTAAGTAGATCTGCACCCCTGAATAATTCTTTTCGAATACCAATTGTAAAAGGATCACACTTTCATTTCTTTTTCATAATATTTTATATGTCTCCATTATAATCTTATCAGTTTTCTACCACAGTTACGTTCCATTGACGTCATTTTAACCAATCAAAGCTTATGTAGCCTAGAGGAACCAGTAAAAAGCGAAACACAATGTAAAGTCTCTTTGGTTTTCGCTTTCCCACAATTCGTCATTGATATGAGGAAATGCATAGATATCTTGCATTATATGTATTTGATTGGTTAAAACAATGTCATTAGAATTAGAACGGGACTTAGAAGAAAACTTGTTAGATTATGGAAACTCAAAGAATAATATGTATAATATAATAAAAAAAACAACAACCCGAAATTGCAATCTAGTTTAATTGTCCGAATATAACCCTTGTCTCTGATTGTTAGTCCCCAACGAATTTCTATTCTGGCCACAATAACATTGGCTTTTGAAGGTCAATAATTATAAGCTTGTTTATGGAAGCAACAATAGAAATATCTACAATAAGGTGAGTTTGAGGTCAGGCGACTTCAACTCTGATTATAATGTTGGAGGAGGTGTGGAGGGGGGAGGTGATTTAGTCCGTGCACTGCTGTACTCTGTTATTAGGCTTAGACTAACATTGGTATTTTTGGCGAATCTCGAGTCTCTTTTAAATTGGAACCCAGCAAAACGAACTGATTACTGATTGAAAAAACCTACAAACTTTCCCTAGAGTGGCTCTTCATTGGTAAAGTTTCTCCTTTTTGTTGCTCACATTCTTAACTTGACCATGTCATTAGGTCATCATCTAAAATATCAATATCATTCAGATAGTTGGCGTATTTAGCCCCAAGCTTACAAAAGGTCCATGGCATGGCCATGAATTTTTAGGAGTGGAAACCTCTCATGTGCTTCCACAATCTTGTCAATGTGTTATGTAATAACAGGAACAATCTTTTGATGGCACGAAATTGGATAAAGACTAAATTGCACGATTAGGATATTTCAATTAATGGCATGACAATCAATAACTTGAACTGTTCAGTTTAGGCCAAGATGACCTTCCATAGCGTTATACCTTTTCTGATTTGCTTCAGTGCGTTTGAAGGCCATGATGAACAGTGCTCAAATATCTCCCTATTTTTTATGATCAAGAGAGCGAAACAAAGGATATATATGTTGAAATACTATTAACATGTTTTGTATTCCTTGTAAATAGAGATCACATCTAGTCAGTCTACATTGTATACCCCGAGTATATAATCTGGTTGCAAAGTGAGCAGGCATTCTGAGCCTCGCACGTCGTCAAACAAACATGAAGTTATTATTGATTGTTACAGTCGTCGCATATTTGGCCTATGCCAATGCTGCTGAAAGTGACCTTGCAAAAGAGTTAGTTCGCAGTTTGTCAGAATACACTCAATCTGCAGGAGAAGTAAGTGTCATTTCTGCATATTTTTCAAGTTTACGATATTAATTAATATGAAAATATCTAACAGTCGAAGTACTGAATAATATCTGAAAGAGACAAATTTGCACTTTTAGGGTTTTGAATATAATATGTAAATAATTTTCAGAAGTACTGCAGATGTACAAAAATCCTTTTCTATGTAATCCGCTATTTTTGTTCATGTTTTAAGAGAAAAATGAAGGCGTTCCTATATTCCTAACTGTTTAATATTACTAATTTTAGTATCTATTCTTGTAGACTTTTGCATCCCCTTTTACTACCCGAATAACGTGTGGCTTGAGCGTCATAATCTAGTTTTGTGTGACACAATCCACTCAAAGTCTGTAAAATTTTACACAGGTGTACTACCTCTTAGAATGACCGTAAAACTTAAAATGAGTCCTTATTCATCAGTGTACTTGTCTGGTGTCACAACTGTATACACTTAGAAGCGTGTTTCAATAATTATTTAGTTTAATTGATATATCGTGTTATATAGGGATTCTATTATTTAGTCATGTCAACTGGTAAGTCTAACTGTTGAATATAAACACTTATTGACCAAGAGACTTTAAATATCCATTTTAAGGGGTAATATTCCCTCAAAACGTTATGAGACCCTAACCCACTTACATCCAATCAGCGCATAGGCTAAATTTTCCAAATGGCTCACTTAATTATTAAGAATTTCACAACTATCTAACATTTTGACTGAAAGTTAGCGTTAGCTTTCAAGTAGGTCAAATCAAGTAAAATTATAGTATTGGGAACGGTCGGCTGACCCCCTCCGCTCACTTTTTTACCTCTCAAATTTTGCGTAATATGATCTATACTTACTTGTAAATGAAATGAAATGAACGCCATGCAGGGTGCCATTAGGGAAATTTTGCCAGGACAGCGGCATTAGCCTGCTCTTTTTCGATTTCCAACTGTCGAGGGATCTTTAACGTGCACAGCCTGTGGCACACGAGGCCTCGGTTTATTGTCCTATCCGAACGACTAGACGCTTTTACCATGTCAGCCCCTCTTACCTGCATCACTGACAGGGGGAAACCGACTAACTTGTAAAGAGATTTTCTAAAGTTTGGGTGTGTATCGGGTTAATGATAGCATCAATTTGCCTCCGCAAAGGTCTTATTTTGAGGGGATGGCGTCATAAAACTCTTAGTTATAGTGGAATTGCAGCAATCTCAGACGTCTGATTGAAAATTGTAATGGTGCAAATTGTTACTATCAGTTCCTGATAAAATATAGAAATCCTCTTTACAATCCCTTTCAATATGAACCAATTTTTTTTTTTTAGAAAATAGAAACTCATTCAAATAAAAGATCAAAACTCATTTATGCTTTTTTTCTTTTTAAGGAAAAGAAAACAATTTCTGTTGAAGGCGAACAAAAAATAAGTAAGCTTTACTTTACTTAATTACAATAAAACATGTATACAGTCGTCACTTGTTGTTTTACAAGCTGATAAACGTTATTGTCTGTTCTGAAATTATGGAATATCGGATAAGGGTATTATCCATTGTCCATACCAAGGTTCTCATGTACAATCGAAAGTTATTACTATTGGAAAGGCGTGCACAAAAGACTTTTTGATAGACCTTTAAATTTAAAACTATCATTTATCCGACGCTGAAATTGTATAGAAACCAGACGTCGATTTTCATTTTGATACTGATCACTGAAAGTAAATATTCAAACGACTTAAAAAAAAACCAGACGATATGAAGACTATGACACTTAATGTGCTTGCAAAATTGAACATTCCATGATACCAAAATTGAACATTCCATGATACCAAAAGGAAGTCATTCCATGATACCAAAAGGAAGTTATTCCATGATACCAAAAGGAAGTTATTCCATGATACCAAAAGGAAGTTATTCCATGATACCAAAAGGAAGTCATTCCATGATACCAAAGAAAGTTAACAACTTGAGCGTTATACATGCTAATCCCTTTTTTCAGAACTTTCACCAAAAAGCTTTTTGGATATGGTCGCTCGATGGTCGAAATCATCTGGAAGATTTTTAGAAGCTTTGGAAAAAATGAGACCGAAATTTTACAGAATCCTGCAAGGGAGACTGGGTAAGTGAAAATTTTGACTTGTTTCTTGATACTCAATACCCACTGGTTAAAGATAGGGTCGATAAACTTTTGGGTGGTATGATTCTAGAAATTTTCACTTTTCAAAACCCATAAGCATCAGTCCAATACATAATAACCAATGATACTGATTTATTTTAGAATATGAAGATATAAAGGACGAAATGGAAACTCTTATGATGGCAGGTCACGGTCTGTATGAAACTATACAGAAAGAAAGTTTAGCAGCAACCCTAGACCTATATTTCAGTAAGTATACAAATACATTACATTTTATCATTTTCAGTAACTTTTAACTGTCGGCAAAAGAATTCAAAGGACGTTTTGAAGTCTTTAATCACGGCATCTGTAGCTTATGTTTCAATTCCTGATCTCCCGCCGAGGTGAAGTGTCGGAAACACCGTTTTCGGCGACTTTTTCGCCACCATTCCCAAATAAAGGCCATCGCATAAGCATAAAATCATACTTCCGGTTTGTCTTTCGTTTAAGGAAAATTACCACACGGTTTAAAGACGTTAACAATCTGTCATTGTATTCTGAAAAGTGTCTGAAAATGAGTTCGTGGAGTTGATAAAGCAAATATTTACTCGAAAACATTCCTTTAAAGAAGATTTGATTGATTTTTTTTTTTATTTTCAGATAGTGAAGGGTTTGAAGATCCTGGTAGATGCAATCGAATGCACAAATTGAGTGAAAACTTCGGTAAGTGTGGCCTCAATAAAACTTTAAGAGTATCTATATTATAACCTTGTCAAATATAATTTATTTTAACAGAAACTTGCCACATGAATGCAAATCCATTCTGAATATGTATCTTATTGTAGAGGTGAAAAGTGATCCACAAGAGGCAAAGTTAAGAAATATTGAAGCTACAGTGGTTGATTTGGAATGTATGGCTAGAGATATGGAAGAGGAAATTGCTTCACTAGAAGATCATTGCTTAAACGGTACGTAAGAAATATCATTGTTTGGACATGAAGTTGGATTTGTGATTATTATTCAGAGAGGAAAAAGCCTATAGTTAGTAGTTCATTGTCCAGTTAAATGATAAGCTGACTCTATGGTCTTAATCTCTGTACAAAGGTGGTACATTGGCTGTATAGTAACTTGTAAATCATCCTGGTTCATTTCCCTGTTCATTTCCCTGGTTCCCAGCATTTTGAACTGAACCAATCTTGTCGGGTACCGCCTGTACTCACTGGCACTCTATGCATAGATTAAGACAATAAATAACGTGTTGCTCACTTAATCTGAGATCTTGTGACAGCGAACGTAGCCCTACATGATTACTGAAACAAATTTCGATGAACATCCCCTTTTTCTTGATAAAAATGATTTTGTGCTTCAGAAGGAAAAATTACCATCAATGATGCTCAAAGAGTATTATCCGGTGTTACGAGATATCTGACCCGTGCTGCTGTAGATGGTATGCGGTTTGCTGCTGCTGGGCACACGATAAAGGGTGTTTGGAAAGAAGGTAAACGTATACAATTATACTATAGAAGTATAGGGGCAACATAATTGTCAAGGTCATGAAAACTTCTTTGTTTATTACAATGATAATAAATTTAAAAGAGGGGGATCGAAGCCCACATAGAAACCTCACTGTAAATCTGCCATACAGACAATTATTTCTCTTTTATACCCATTGTATGTATTGTGACAGGTTTCCTTAACGAGATAGGACAAATGCAACAATCCACACTATTTGAATATGCTATTCTTGCAGTACAGTAGTAATTATATATATTCAGGACCCAAATCAACCCCAAACAATTCGAACCATTTCCTTTATTTTAAAAAGACAATTTTGTATTCTTTCTTTATATCATTTTCAACGAATTCTATTCCCTCGACAGTTGGAAATCGAAAAAGAGCAAGTGAATGTCGCTGTCCTGGCAAAATTTCCCTCACTGCACCCTGCATGGCGTTGTCCGTCTTCATTAGCCCACATGGAGCAGAAAAGTAGGACGTAAAACTCCATTCATTTCATTTCATTTTCAACGAATTCCATATAAAATTTATATACGGACTGGATTTGATCACTCCAGCTCCTTATTAGGCTAACCGAACGTTCAAGCAAAGATTCAAGGACATGATTTACAAGCAGTGGCTGCGCCAGTTGGGGTACAGGAGGTTGCGTACATAGACATTTTGTTTTCACGTCCATTTGAACCCCCACTTTATTATAGCAAATTTTAAAAAAAGATTTTGTAAGATTTGTATACGTTTATGCACCCTATTTGTACCCCCGGTATCGGAGTCGCCAATAGTTACAAGAGTCATTGCATACGGCTTGCTTTGATTGAAGCTATTACTTACATGCATTCATTAATCCGATTATCCACGAGGCTATTTTTAGTTGCTGTGAGTTTTCGACGATGCCGATAATTTCGGGGTTCGACACTCATCTTCTCCTGTAATATCAGGTTTATTTATAAAGCTTTGTTCTGTTCTGTTTCAGCATACCCTGACCCTCCAGTACAAACACAACAACAACCAGAAAAAAAGGAGCTTAACACATTACTCCAGAAATTTCTTCGTACTCTTGAAAAGAATAAGCCATAGGCAAAAAGTGCTATAACGCTGTATATTGAAGTACTTTTTCTGATGCTTTCGTAAATGTTATAAGCCAAAATTACATGATTGATTGCTACTAGTGTTTCAGAAACATCCTTTCCTTGCCCTTTCAATAGTTTGTACATGTATGATATATTTCATATAAAACATACGTCTGTGATCTTCAATAAATCTTTTCTTTGTTAATTTTCCGTTATTATTCAAACTCTCAGTCATTCATCCGGCTAGTGGCAGGCGTAGGCCTACCATGATTTTGAACCTTGTAAGCCTTGTACCCCAGAATAAAGAACATGGGTAAGTCTTGCACCTCAGAAGAAAGAACCTGCCAAGTGTTGGGAATTTATTATTCAATTATAATAAACCTGCAACATCAAAGATTTACCACCATAGGTTTATAATTTAGCTATAGCCCTTGTTAATGAAAACGCGTTCAATCCCAGCTCGTAAAAACTCTAGAATACACGATACTTGGAAGATTTTGATGAAACTTGGCGTAATTGTTTATTAACATCCGAGGATGAACCCTGTTGAAAATCAGAAAAATCAAAAATTGTTTAATAAAAGTTACTGCCCTTGTCATTGAAAACAAGTTCAATTCTTGACAGATTTTAACGAAACTTATTGAAATTATTTATTATCATCGATGCTAAATTGAAATTCAGAAAAATAAAAAGGCTTTTTTGAAAAGGCGTTCAATTTGTAGCTCGTATTAATTAAGAACTCTCGAAGGCTCAATACCGGAATTTGATCAAAATATTGTTCATAATCACCCAAAAAAGTCTGAAGGAAGTGTATGACTGAAGGGTGAATATTTCATACTGGTAATTGTTACTATATCCGTTGGATGGATTGAAAAATAAAAGCCGTGGCGCAGTTGCCACTATTCCCAATCACATGGTTTGAAAGCGTTGCCGTTATATAATGTAATATAGCCTACAAGTCATAGAGGCTTGTTAGAAACGATTTGAAATTTAAGCAATTCAATTAGAGTTTCAAAATATGTACGTTACCCTAATATTATTTCGTTTTAGTAACAAAACAAAAATCGACTATTGTACGAAACCAATATTTACGACTTCCGGTAACAATTTAATTCATCTCTTGTCAAAATAATTATTATGATTTAGAGTATTTGCTCTGTCCTTGTTTGATATTTGAAAGTCACAAAACTTTCCTGTGCCAGACTTAATTTTGGTAGGATTGCTAATAAATCAAACCTATAAAAGATAAGGGTTAAATAGAGATAATAGGCTACAACCACCCCACCCCCTGTCCTCCTATAAAAGTAAAAGGACGTAAAACTCCATTCATTTCATTTTCATTTTTTCCCTGTCCCCCAATATTATAGGCCTAGCATACATAGGTTTATACGATAGTAGCTATGCAACCTTTTCTTCTCACTTTGACTTTTCTTTTGCAATCATATCATTAAATTAAGCTCAACCACCCAGGCCCAGGGATACAAGCTGACTTAATGGCAGTCATCTTAAAACAAATCTTTCTAATGATATGATTTCAAAAGCAAATGATGATTGAAACGGAATATTTTCAAGTCAAATCAATTTTCAACATTAAAGGCTATGCAGGCACTGTTGCTGTTTCATCTCACTCTCCTTCATATTGTGATATTGATTTGAAACTTTGAGAGGTGTCCTGAATATTCACTGCAGATTTCAGACAATTCCAATGCTTTACAATGCCAATCTATATGGTTTCACATGCTGATATATTTTTACAGTCATAAATAAGGATAATAAATTATGTCATGGGCCAGTGAATTACCAGCTGAATTACTATGTCGACCTACTGGATTGGTGGTTTTAACTGGTTTAGATATTACCTATAATGCTATACACAAATCTATCTGGGATTCATTCTGTAATAACAGGAGGTCAGACAGAGTACCATTAAAATTTGATGTCCAAGAAGCTGATCATGTTTACCCTAAGAGTAAACAAAAGGTTTGTAGGTAGTTTTTATGTGGAGTTTTAAGAGTTTAATTGGATGTATGAGTTATCCTATACTAAGGGATTATAACGCCCTAGCAACTTCATCAAACACTTAGTTTTAGTGGAATTGCAGGAACTACAGACATCTGATTGAAAATTGGAATGGTGCTAATTGATGCTTGATTCACTTAAAAATTTGGGAGAACAATCCGTTTAATTTATCTGAGGTTTTCTATGTAAGAGTTTGAATATTATATTATTTTACAAAATAGAATACTTTAATATTATATCATAATAGAGAACATCATATCAATGGCACATACCGAAAGGTATATTGAAAAGAACATGGATGACCAAACATTTAAATGAAGTACCAGCAGTTGTTGTGGTATTCTATGATTTAGATTGGGATGAATTCCTATGGAAAGAAAAGCAGATGGAATGTGCCACTAGAGTTGAAATTGTTAGGTACAGTTAGTTATATCTACAATCTATATCTGTGCAATAATACAATAACATAATATTCTCATTGTTTATTAAATACATCAATTGTAGGGCGATATAGAAATTTTTGAAATGATATTAGAATTTCATCTTAGCAGTATATCAAATGTACGACAAGAGGTTTTAATACTGATCTTAGTCTCAATATACAGATTTCAGACTTAAATCTTGACATAAATGTTGATTTTATCAGAACAAAAGCTTTGTAATCTCACCTTTGGCGGGAAATGTAGTCATTTCATATATTTTGCTTATTTTTAGTACTTTGTTACTGTCAATATTTTGTACCTTTTTATGAGATGTTTATGTCTTGTTTTTACAGAAATAGTTTACAAGGACAAGGAACAAAGGTTGCTGTAGTTTTGATACAGAAAAACACTCCATTGCCACCAGGTTAGTTCATCTGGATTTCTTGATATCAGTTGTTTTCATGATAGGTTAGCTGGGCATCTTTGATTGCAGTTTTGGATTCATTACCCCTTTGTTGACTGAAATTGGCTGTTATTTTTGTCATAAAAAGAAAGTAAATGCGTGTGGACTTTTTAATTTGATTTTGCATACTTTTAGTTGTCAAAAAAAAATTGTTTAATTTGTTTCAACAGGAGAAGATGTGATGGCAGCAGAAAGAGCCTCATCATTATGTAATATGTGTGATATCTCAGCTAAATCACTATATGTTCTACCACATACAGACCATCTTATAGGTTATACTATTAGGTTTGTATAAATTAATGTCTATTGGCCTAATTTGGAGCTTCAACATACATGTGATTTCAAGAATAAAAACTTTGATTCTCATTGATTATTTCTACTGGCTGATTCTTGACCTACACTTTTGGTGTCCATCATATGTGGATGATTTTCGCTCTCAGTACTTTGGTGAAAAGGGTAATTTATTTTTCAGATTAGAGAATGCATTCTATGAGTTATCTCAGAGCTATTATCACCTAGAAGCTAGAAAAGTCAAATCACATAAAGATTTCTTAAATAAAACTACACATCAGGTATGTTGTGACATTTAAAAAAAATATAAAACAATCTTACTATGAGTTAGTACTCAAATAGTTACTTATTTACGATATGTCATATACCCTATTGATCAAAACTAATATCAGTGTTCATACTTACAGACAGAATGTACTACTTTATATAATTTGATTAATCATTATCAAACTTTTTTTGTGATTGATTAGAACATCTATATAGAACTGTTAATGTTAATGTATTTTGAATTTCATTTCAGCTATTCTATGTAAGACATCAGTTTAAAATTGCTTTCTTCAATGAGTTGAAACAAGATTCTCATACGGCTCTCAAGTAAGTCTTACTCCTGAGGCTTTGAGTCTTGCTGCCTTACTCCTGAGGTTTTGGGTCTTGCTCTCTTACTCCTCGGGTTTTGGGTCTTGCTCTCTTACTCCTGAGGTTTTGGGTCTTGCTCCCTTAATCCTGAGGTTTTGGGTCTTGCTCCCTTACTCCTGAGGTTTTGGGTCTTGCTCTCTTACTCCTGAGGTTTTGGGTCTTGCTCTCCTTTTTGGGTCTTGCTCCAATCCTGAGGTTTTGGGTCTTGCTCCCTTACTCCTGAGGTTTTGTGTCTTGCTCCCTTAATCCTGAGGTTTTGGGTCTTGCTCTCTTACTCCTGAGGTTTTGGGTCTTGCTCCCTTAATCTTGAGGTTTTAGGTCTTGCTCTCTTACTGAAGTTTTGCTCACCTACTTCTAAGGATTTTTGCTACTCATTTAATATACAAACAGTATATCTTGAACTTTGTTTAGTCTTATGCCAGGTTTTAATACCCTGGAAAAGTATTTTAGAGATTAATGTTGGTATTGTCACTTAAATTAGTCTAAAATCAAAAATTGACAACAGTTATTAGTAGTTATTGAGATTGTTTGGTTGATTTCAGACATTATAAACAAGCGTATGGTCATATATTAGATCTGAGAATGTATGATACTAATATGTTAGAGATAAAAACTATGGCAGGTTTTGTCAATTATAAGGTAAGATTTTATTTATGATCCATAATTGGTCTTTCAGTATTTTTCTTATGTTTCTTTTGTCATATGTGTTTCCATTTCCAAAAATAGTTGAAACAGATGTTGAGATCATGAGATAAATCTGGTCAACTAGATATGAATTGAAAGTTTTTATTGTATTAAGAACTTTCTTATGTTGACTTCCTGCTCCAGTTAAGATCTATTTTGCTTATTTTTTTGTGTATCAAGGCCATTAAATCATTTCAATTTGCAACATAGTGATTTTCAGTCATATGTCTGTGGTTCAGATAATTTTACAGTGATCACTTGAGAACAGGTTATTCAGGCTATAATGATTATTGTTTTAGATCTGTCGTCTGTCATTTCAACACAATATACCATTAGATGCTATAGCTCAATTCCGTAAACATATAGATTTCTTCAAGTCAACAACTGGTACTCCAGAACTAGCTTTTGAAAATAGTGCTTGGATGTCTAAACAGTAAGTATGAGCCTTTGTTGTTTTATTACTCTAAAAAAATTTTGTTTGGAAGCTCTAGTGACAACCTCCCCAACCCAAGTTAAATGAATATGGACAGATATTGAGTTAAGTGCTATTGAGTCTTGGCCAGAAAGAACCTCAAATCTTATTCTGTCATTTGAAATATGATACAACTGTAAGAAATGGCTAATTTCTAGATTTCAGGTATTTGGAGATTTATTTGATGAAGCTATTAAACTAGGATTGACAGCTTTACAGACCCAACATCCTGGTTTTTACTATCAACAAGCTGCTAATCATTCCATTACCAGAAAACAACTCTGTCATGCTCTCTGTATGGTAAGTACTACTTTGTCAGACTCTGTATGGTAAGTACTACTCTTGTCATGCTTACTGTAAATATTGCTCTGTCATGCTCTCTGTATGGTAAGTACTACTTTGTCAGACTCTGTATGGTAAGTACTACTCTTGTCATGCTCACTGTAAATATTACTCTGTCATGCTCTCTGTATGGTAAGTACTGCTTTGTCAGACTCTGTATGGTAAGTACTACTCTTGTCATGCTCTCTGTTAATATTACTCAGTCATGCTATATTTTCAGAATAAAACTGGAATTCCTAATACTACTATATTAGATGGGTTGGATAATTTGGAATATTTTGGACAAAGACCATGGAGACAAGGACATCAAAGTAAGGAAAAATGTATTCTTCATTGTATCAGATTGAAAATGAGACCTTGGGAAGCCATTCTTGTTTACTGAACTTAGTAGCATTTTCCTTATTTTGAGCACAATCATTCTGAAAAGTGATAAAGGTCATAGGTAACTTAGATTAAGCTATATGTTGTAGTGAATAATAACAGGAACATGTACCTTTAAAATTTTATCTTGGAGTCTTTCCTTATCATATTAAATTACAATTACATGTAAGAAGGAAAGATTATGTTTTAATTAACACAATTAATATACTATTATTATTATGACTTGATGAAATGGAAGGTTTCAGTATGGATACATCTAGTGGATTATTGGAAATATCTGTGATGGGTGAGGTGGTCCAGAACACTCACTACCATTCTGCCTTAGAGTTCATCAACTAGGCATTTCTTTTGCTAGTCTACACAGCTATTGATGGTTATTTGGTATATTGATTATTGAAAAGCTTTCTATCATAGTTTTGTATCTGTTATTCTAGGTATTGACCCACCAGATGCTCAGAAAGAGAAGGAAGGTATCCTAGCTTTACAGATGAAGGAAAAACAAGAAGATCATAGTGTAAGTAAATTTATTTTAAGGTGGTAATTTATATATAAGTTGTACATTTGACAAGTATGTGTTTAAGAAAGGCTTTAGCTAAGTTTTCTATTGTGCTACTATTTTTGTGCTTAACCTTATTTCAATAGGATTCAGGTGTGTTTACAGATAAACATATTTATTTCATGTTTAAACCTAATGAAATGTTTAGCTTTTTTATCAAATATTTAATTTGATGAGCTTCTGTTTGAATTTAACTTTTTTTGGCAATTCTTGTTTACATATGAGTTTTATATTTGATTACAGTGGATCATCATACCATTATTAAGCAGTGCTGTAGCTCAGTTTAAAAAATATAAATCACCTAGAATGAAACGACATTTAAGTAAGATTTGTGTTAATTAATTAATTAAATATATTAAGAATGCCTGATAAACATATTTTAAGCATTTAAGTGGAAACAGTTATGAATTTAGGTGGAAAAATTGTTGGCTGAAACATCTACCACAAACTTGATCTTTGTAACCTTTGATCTCTTTTTCAGTGGTCCAAATGGGAGAAGAATATTTTCATGCTAAAGACTATGGAAAAGCTTTAATGTGAGTAATTTCTACTTTTTTCTTTAAATAAATGAAAACTTGGATCTGTGAAAAAGTTGTATTTTGGAAAGTAGCAAATTTTGATACCAAGCCATATTGAAATACCTACAAGAAACTGATATTCTATAAAAACATTGAGTCCTCTCATTGGTTTGATTCAGCAATTGGCGAAGAATACTTTGTCATACAAGAAAAAAATTGATAACTTATTTTGCTTTCCGCACTGAAGTATCTAATTGGTTAAAAAAAAACACATATATTTAAACTTCAGAAGTTCAGAAACTAGTTGTACACCAATTAGTAGATTTTATTTGTTTGAATAGGTTATTAAATAAAGTGATGTGGGATTATAGAGCTGAAAGATGGTCACCAATATTAACATCTATATTAACATTATCATTGAAATGTGCTTATCTAACAGCTAAAGTACAGGAGTATGTATCTAATTGTATGGAACTTAGTGGTCAATGTATCCTTTTAAAATGGGTTAAGATACTTTTATGTCCTAGTGCAGAAATGACCTAAGTCTTAAATGCCAAACATTGAAGCTATTTATAGCAATTAATGCATTTAGTTCTGAGCTATACCTATCGTTTTTCACTATAAATAATTGTGATATTATGGGGTAATGGGTGGGTTGCTTTGAAATGCTTGAAAAATGTGTGATTCAAGATTTTATATGAGATTGATTAAGTCCTTAATATATGAATAGATTCACAATGTTCTATAGAAGAGAAATCCAGAATAGAGAAAAATCTTACCAAAGTTATGTCAGTAAGTAATCATTTTATTTTTTCAAATGATATTCAATGTAAAGGTTGTTTTTCTTAGCTAATAGTTATAGAGATATTAGTATCAGTAGAGTATTTATTCTAGAATGATGTACCAGATCCAGGTTTAAATCAAGTATCAGTTGAGTTTAAACTATCACCGTTTTATTTCTAGAATGATGTACCAGATCCAGAACCAGGTTTAGATCAAGTATCAGTAAAGTTTAAACTATCACCGTTTTATTTCTAGAATGATGCACCAGATCCAGAACCAGGTTTAGATCAAGTATCAGTAAAGTTTAAACTATCACTGTTTTTATTGTAGAATGATGTACCAGATCCAGAACCAGGTTTAGATCAAGTATCAGTAAAGTTTAAACTATCACTGTTTTTATTGTAGAATGATGTACCAGATCCAGAACCAAGTTTAAATCAAGTATCAGTAGAGTTTAAACTATCACCGTTTTATTTCTAGAATGATGTACCAGATCCAGAACCAGGCTTAGATCAAGTATCAGTAGAGTTTAAACTATCACTGTTTTTATTCTAGAATGATGCACCAGATCCAGAACCAGGTTTAGATCAAGTATCAGTAAAGTTTAAACTATCACCGTTTTATTTCTATAATGATGCACCAGATCCAGAACCAGGTTTAGATCAAGTATTAGTAAAGTTTAAACTATCACTGTTTTTATTCTATAATGATGCACCAGATCCAGAACCAGGTTTAGATCAAGTATTAGTAAAGTTTAAACTATCACTGTTTTTATTCTAGAATGATGCACCAGATCCAGAACCAGGTTTAGATCAAGTATCAGTAGAATCAGCTAAGTCTCAGTGGTTAAGTGTAAAATCAGAATCATCAGTTTTTACTATTGAGATGTCTACTTTGGTGTCTTTTAGTAAGTTATTACTTGTAGAAAAGTGGGGACTTTGTTCATAACACGTTTCAGATAGAAAATCTGTCATCAGGACAGGTGATCATGAAATACGGGATTGTTTTAATGTGCTTCTCACTGGATAGATAGCCCAAATAACTACTTGTCAATTTGGTCTAAAGCAGACCATTGTTAATGGTTTGAATTCATTGATTTTTGAAATGATAAAGATATGTAAATATCTTTTAGTTGATTGTAAAGCAAGATTTATTGGAGATTCTACATCAGCTGATACAAAAGTTAAACTTGAAGTTTACCTGAGGTAAAAACTGTTTGATTTTCATTGTGTTTTTAATTTGATTGCTGGGACATATGTCTTCATATACTCAATTCCGATTCTTCAAAATGAATTTGTTTATAAAAGATATTTGAGAAATAACGTTACCTAATGCTGATGAAATTTCTCTTAAAATAAAGTCACATTCAAGTTTCAAGTTTGGAAAGAATTTGTTGTCTGAGAGTAAATAAGGCTTGTTAGTTTAGACTTCCATCCTATATACTGTTGTATGTTTTCTACTTCATTTACAGAGTAACTTGTCCATTACCAATAAGATTCTCTAAACTGTCTGTACACTTTAATAATCAAGTAAGTTGGTTCACTACTGTAACATTGAGAACATTTTTAAAAATATGAAGTTATCTGTAAGAATTATTTTTGGATAGCACTAAAATGATGTATGTTGTGAGCAGCCCAGAACCCTCAGAGACAGACAATTTATATTTTGTTATGTGTGACATACTGTATGCAAATAAGTATATTAGAGATATGAGTACCAAAGAGTGATTACACATCACACTTCCCAGTGGAAACTTCCAGTTCATAGGGGTAATGAATATGACATACTGGTAATAATGTACTAGCTCTCCATACAGAGCAGTTACATGGAATATCTTTATTAACAAGAACTGTGATGTACCTGAGCAGTAATCCAAAAGACAATGTAGCCACATGCTGTGTCATTCTTAATGAAGTTTGTGAGCTCTTTCTGTATTTCTGAATGTCAGGAGCCATCTAATTAATAGATTCTTTAACTTTCTTACCTTATCTGTATCCAAACTTGATTCATTTTTAAGGTTCACAACTCGAAATGTGAGATTTCTGATGGCAGAGGGATAACTGCTGCATCATCACCATTGGAAGCTGATGGTGCTGACCTCTATCTGTTACCAGGGAAACCAAGATTGTTCACATTTTCATTCCTACCCACAGCAGATGATGTTGGTTCTTATATTGAGGTGAGTTGCACTGGACTATTATCTTGCACTATGTACATATACACATCCAAGGAATTTTATAAACTTTGAGGCAAAATGAATTACTCTTTTTTTAAGCAGAAAAAGTCTCCTTTTTTTAATTCAGACATTTGAAGAACATCACCGTGATTTAGAGCAATTTAACTTTTTCTTCAAATAACATTTCCTCTTATTAATCTTATGATGGATGTTTTTTTCTAATTTACCAAAAACCTGTATTCCAGATTACTAGTGTAGCATTAGAACTAGGTACAGGATGTTGTTCAATATTGAGATGGGTTGGTACTGGTACAGATACTACTAACGGTACCTCACCTAAACTAACTACTACTGATTCTGGTATTAGTACTGCAGATCAGGAGAAATGGCAACAATTCAAATCAAGTTCTACTATGAAGTAAGCTAATCTTCTTGACTTATCTTTAGTTCATCAGTCACCTAGTTTATCAAATATATAAACTCTCATTACAGAATATTACCAAGATCAGCTAAACTAAACTTATCTTTAGTTCATCAGCCACCTAGTTTATTAAATATATAAACTCTCATTACAGAATATTACCAAGATCAGCTAAACTAAACTTATCTTTAGTTCATCAGTCACCTAGTTTATTAAATATATAAACTCTCATTACAGAATATTACCAAGATCAGCTAAACTAAACTTATCTTTAGTTCATCAGTCACCTAGTTTATTAAATATATAAACTCTCATTACAGAATATTACCAAGATCAGCTAAACTAAACTTATCTTTAGTTCATCAGTCACCTAGTTTATTAAATATATAAACTCTCATTACAGAATATTACCAAGATCAGCTAAACTAAACTTATCTTTAGTTCATCAGTCACCTAGTTTATTAAATATATAAACTCTCATAACAGAATATTACCAAGATCAGCTAAACTAAACTTATCTTTAGTTCACCAGTCACCTAGTTTATTAAATATATAAACTCTCATTACAGAATATTACCAAGATCAGCTAAACTAAACTTATCTTTAGTTCATCAGTCACCTAGTTTATTAAATATATAAACTCTCATTACAGAATATTACCAAGATCAGCTAAACTAAACTTATCTTTAGTTCATCAGTCACCTAGTTTATTAAATATATAAACTCTCATTACAGAATATTACCAAGATCAGCTAAACTAAACTTATCTTTAGTTCATCAGTCACCTAGTTTATTAAATATATAAACTCTCATTACAGAATATTACCAAGATCAGCTAAACTAAACTTATCTTTAGTTCATCAGTCACCTAGTTTATTAAATATATAAACTCTCATTACAGAATATTACCAAGATCAGCTAAACTAAACTTATCTTTAGTTCATCAGTCACCTAGTTTATTAAATATATAAACTCTCATTACAGAATATTACCAAGATCAGCTAAACTAAACTTATCTTTAGTTCATCAGTCACCTAGTTTATTAAATGAGTTTTATCCTGTACATATTAATATATGTAATGAAGAAGAGAATGCTATACAATCTGTTAATTTATATATTGCTTTAGAAAATGAACATGAGACTTCTCAAGATCCTGGAGGTAATTTCCTTTTTTTTTTTTTTTTAATCATTTTTGAGAATATTTTATGAAATTTTTCTTTTCAAGTTGTTGTGTATATTAAAAATTGTCACACATTACCAAATTGCAGATGAGCCATATTAGAGACCCATATAGGAAATTCATGTGTATGGAATCTATCCTTTCAAATAGAACAATATTAATATTTTGATTTTTTTTTATGAAATTATGAATTAAAACTGAATTTACAGGAAAACAAAACTGTGTATCATAATCACTATTCCAAGAGTACGGAATCCATTGACAGTTTGAAACTAAAAGAATGATGACAGTATTTATTACTTATAAAAATAAATGTAAATGATTTTATTTTCATTCATAGCTCATATAAGTTTAGATAAAGCTGAGATTGGTGATAAAATGAAAGTAAAGGAGAACTTAGATTTACCTGATTTAAAGCCAGGACAAAAGGTGAGCTGGCTTTGAATTTTTACCTTTAATCCATGGATAAATTTAAACATGAAGTAGATCTAGTTTAGCTTCAGTATTATACAGAGAACTATCAGGTTGAAAGAGATTAAAGTTTTAAGATTAGAAATAGTTTGAATACACCTGTCAATATGTTACAAGGTACATGTACATTAATATCTTATATAATTTCATATAATTTCAGATAGATAAATGTTTCTATATCAAGTGTTTTCAACCAGGGACAAGATCCATATTAACTAAGGTATTAAAATGAAGAAGTTTGGTATAAATTGTGTTTGAAAAATGCTGTTCCAAGAATCTGCTAATAAACATACTGTATAAGTATTTCCAAAAGAGATAGTAGGCTGACAATCCCAGTTACAGATTTGCATCAGGTGTTCTGTTACAGTGATGTCATGCCTTGCCAAACTAGCTAACCCAGAGTCTAATATATTTCAATTAAAAATTTAAAATGCCAAAAAGAATAAATGTATTAATGCATGACTCTATAATCAGATATTGATAATATATTATTATTATTAGGTTAAATATACAGTAATAGTTAGTGTAGGAATACAACATAGTTTAACATGTCAGTGTATAAAAGAAGAAACTATTAATCTTACTACTGTATCACCATTTGATGTTTCTATAAATCTTCAATCTATGAAGGTAGGTTTTGAAATTTGAGAGAACTCCAGGTCATTTCATTTCTTTTAAATTTGATATGAGTTTGAATGAAAGCTTTTCAAATGCATAGCAGAAAATTTGTTACTCATCACAACACCAATTTAATGGTCAGCTTTGTTCAAAATAAAAAGAATGAAATTCTAGTTTTGACCATATATGGAAAGTCATTGGTATCTTGGATTTTTTTTCTAGTAGACCCTGTTTATTTGAATTCGTCTATGTCTGAGTGGAGGATGTCCAAAGTAAGACATGATCATAAGCCTAGTTCAGATCTTGAAAGCAATTGCATTAATATTATTATATTTTTCTAGTTTGAACATGTGGAAGCTCTACATGCAGAAGAACCATTCCTATTAAATCCTGAAATATCTTGTACATCTCCCTGGCCAATAGAACTACAGACCAGTGAGGTTCAGTTGGTATGTGTTGATCTGTTTTTATCCACTGAATTTAATTTGTATTAGATACATCAGCTATTTGCCCTTACAGCCTTGCTGTCAGATCTTTTTCAAAACTGAAGTAAATAATCAGCTATGTAGAGTAATGCAGATATAAAACTTTAGTTCTAGTATGTATTGAACATTTAGACCATTTCTTTTTGATAAAAAAACGTTTTCTAGTTCAACAATAACATGTTTTTGGCTTGCTATTTATTATATAACTGTGAAGAATGTTTATTTGTTTTTGTAGAGTGAATATATTAAAACAGTGAGTGAGAAACATGAATCACAGATTACTAGTGGTAAGTAGCATTTTTCAAATAAGAAAAGTATTCACAAATCTTCAATATAATTTACGTATTGCATTTATACAATTACATTATTTTTGGGGAATTTCAGTGAAATTGAAGAAAGCTGAAAGTGCTGCTGAATGTTTATGTTTAGTTTCCTTGGCAACCATTCAGCCATCTGTCTCTCTTGGTACCTATACAGTGTTCTGGAGAAGGTATGTCATGTGAGTCTTTTATACTCAAATAGAAACTTTTATTGACTTAATTGAAATATAAAGCTGCAATGTTCATGTTTGTGTCTAGAAAGTATTTTTAGAGCTATAGTTGATCAATGATTATTATGCTTATCACGGAACAATTGGAATTTGAAGAAGAATAAATGATAATTTACTACTTAATCAACAGAGAAATAATGTTGACTTATACTGATTAAGATTTTTAATTAGGCCCCTATCTTTGGTGACTACACATTTATTAATGTCTGTATTTATTTTCAGGAGAAAAGAAGATAAGAAACAGGATCTACCCTACGTTTCAACCTCTTTCCCTCTACCAACAGTTAATATTGAACATATACCAATATCAGTCAGTTTAAAATTACCAGCCTATGGTAGTGTGAAGACATTATTACCAATATGTTATGTTATTAAAAATCGTACACCCTATATACAGGAGATAGAAGTTAATATGGATGCTAGTGATAACTTTATGTTTGCTGGAAATAAACATGTAAGTCTTGCTTTATTACATGAATTTTCAAGACTAATTTGAGCTTAGCTTAGGTCAGGGGTTTAACCCACGCATAAGTTGAGATTTCAAACCAGTTTTCCACTCGCAGTACTTTAGGCTCTTTTAATTATTTTGTCATTGTACACTACATGGTGGTGTCCTATTTCCATAACACACAAATATGGCATGATAATTTCATTATGTGTCACAATTAGAGCTAAAAAGTATTATGGAGGGTAGTGCATTTCTGCTGTTCTTTTCTTTCCGTTTCCAGTCGTCCAATGGGATAACATCACACCTTGCCTCCATTGAATTCTTTAATCTGCTTAAAAGCTAATGATGTTGGAAGACAAACTTCACATTGATACATAGGTCAAATTATGCTTCTTGACTTATTACAAACTCTCATGGCTTTATTAGTTAATTACTTGCTGTTTTAAATTTCAGACTCATTTCCGAGTGTTACCAGGGACAGATTATTTATTGAAATATAATTTATTTCCATTGGTTGCTGGTCATCTAGCACTACCTAAATTACATGTTAATATGGTTCGATATCCTAATACCATGGATGAAATAATCCAGAAAATGTTACCTACACATATATTTATTAGAGTGAGTAAATGATCCTATCTATTCTAAGTATTGTAAGTGCCTCTCTAAAGAGGAAGTAGAATAGATTAATTCAGTGTAGTATGGAACAGTAGTAATATATACCTATCTCTTATATAATATCATAAAATTAGACATGTCACACTATGTAGCATGTTTTAATTTTGTTTTCAGCCTCTTGGTAAATCCATCATCTTACCAGCCTGAAGACAATGGGTGAATTAGCACTTTCCCAATCAATTTGTTATTCTTTGTAAAGTTAAAGTGTATAAGAAACTTCTTGATAATTTTTATTTATAATAAATGTGCAATAAATAGTTCGTAAAATGATATTTTTTCCTGTTCAAATTTTTATTTCATGTCTGTTGAAGAAATTGTATGAATTATAATCACATTTCATGACTGAAGTACTCACTGAAGAATAAATTGTCAGATTACATCATAAAATCACTGAATGAGTATATTGTTAGCACACATCAATTAACAACTCGCCAATTGAGTAAATTCTCAGACTACATCAATTAACAACTCACCAAATAAGTAAATAGCCAGATTTCATTAATCAACAACTCACCAAATAAGTAAATAGCCAGATTTCATCAATGAACGACTCACCAGTTGAGTAAATAACCCGATTTCAATACCAAATGAGTAAATTATCAGATTATACCACTGAACTGCTCAACAAATGAGTAAATTGTCAGAATACATCAATTGACAACTCACCAAATGACTAAAGTACCAGACTACACAAATTAACAACTCATCAACTGAGTAATTAACAACTCACCAAATGAGTAAATTGTCAGATTTCATCAATTAACAACTCACCAAATTGTCAGATTATATCACTGAACAACTCACCAAATGAGTAAATTGTCAGATAACACCACAACTCACCAAATGATTAAATTGTCAGATTACATCAATTAACAACTCACCAAACGAGTAAATTGTCAGATTTCATCAATAAGTAAATTGTCAAATTACATCACTGAACTACTCACCAAATGAGTAAAATTGTCGGATTACACCACAACTCACCAAATGCGTAGTAAATTGTCAGACTACATCAATTAACAACTCACCAAATTGTCAAATTACATCACTGAACAACTCACCAAATGAGTTAATTGTCAGATTACACCACAACTCACCAAGTGATTAAATTGTCAGATTACATCAATTAACAACTCACCAAACGAGTAAATTGTCAGATTTCATCAATAAGTAAATTGTCAAATTATATCACTGAACTACTCACCAAATGAGTAAAATTGTCGGATTACACCACAACTCACCAAATGAGTAGTAAATTGTCAGACTACATCAATTAACAACTCACCAAATTGTCAGATTACATCACTGAACAACTCAACAAATGAGTAAATTGTCAGATTTCATTGTTCAACATCTCATCAAATAAGTAAATTGTCAGATGACATAACTGAACTACTCACCAAATGAGTAAAATTGTCGGATTACACCACAACTCACCAAATGAGTAAATTGTCAGACTACATCAATTAACAACTCACCAAATTGTCAGATTACATCACTGAACTTCTCAACAAATTAGTAAAGTGTCAGATTTTATCAATTAACAACTCACGTAATTGTCAGATTACATCACTGAACAACTCACCAAATAAGTAAATTGTCAGATTTCATCAATCAACAACTCACAAAATGAGTAAATTGTCAGATTACATCACTGAACTACTCACCAAATGAGTAAATTATCAAATGGCTCACCACCAAAAAGGATTAAGACGAGTGACTAAAATATTTTATTCTAGGAGTTTTTGTCCTCTTCATTTTGTCGAAAAAAGAATGTCAAATGAATCTCGAGTTAATTAACAGAATACGATTGCCTATTGGCACATAATTGTAACAAATGGGTTTATTTCTAGTAGCCTAAAGATTAAATCTTCTAAATTCAAGCCTTATGTACTGATATCACTTGCTTATTAAATAGTTTCATGGTAAATGAGTAAATTGTCAAAATACATACAAATTAGTAATTACTAGTTCATAAATAAGTAACTACCAATTTCACCAGAAAAAACACAATCATATATGAAATTTATTTATTTAAAAATCAATTTTTTTCCACACAAGCTTCAGGTTAATAGAATAAAGAATTAAAACCTTTAATACCTTACAATTCCTAAATATTTATTGCAAATAAAACAAAGCCAGGACAGCATTAATAATAATCACTAAAATTGATAGAATTTCTATTTTTAAAGGCCTCAAAAGAGAATCAAGAATAATGCCAATAATGATGGTTCTATTGAATAATGTTTTAATCATGATATTCAAGAACTATAAGACAAATGAAGCAATAATATGCCATTTTTAATTGAACTCTTTATCTGGTGAAGTAAATATTTGGTCGATTATGTGTATATTCCTCATAGAATTGTGTATAAAAATTGAGTATTAATGATAATACATGTATAAGATTTATACCAGAGATTTTTATTTATAACAAAAAATAGTTTTCTTAACAGAAAAAACAAAGTTATGCATAACATATATTAAAATAAAAAAAAAAGGAAGATGGAAAACATTGGGACATAATAGAAATAAGCAGACAGAATTAAACAGTTTTGAGAAACTTAAAGTACAAACATTTAAAGCATATCCTTGGTGAAAGACACAAATAGCCAATGTAACAATTGAATGTAATATAATATTTGACCTTGATTTAATATAAGATGTCGGCTAAGGCATTACAAGAATGAAAGCAGGGTATAGGTTTATTCAATCTTAACAAGATAAGGTAACAATTTTGTTATTTTTCATTATTTGGTCTTCATTGTAATCTGGAAGGATATATACCCAGTGGGTGACTGTTGACATTCATTTCAACCAATAATTGTGGGTTAGTGAAGCGATATGACTTCTGATATTACGACGTAAGACTGTCTGTTATTCACTTGTTAAAGCGATGCTGATTGGCAGGAGAATGGCACGAATAGCTCCTATAAATATCATTAAGACTACAATGAAAACCCAAAAAGAAAATTAAAGAAAAAAAAATATTGTGTTCGATTATGCTTTATAAAATAAAAATGATTCACAAACTTGTTTTGTAATTAGAGATCTGCTCAAACAATTTGAATGATTTGATTTGAATGAGTAGAAATATGATTAATTTACAGAATAAGTCTTGACATTACCTTAAAACAGTGTTTGCTGCCATTTTACATTAAAATTACATGATTCTGACTACAATTTATCGGCCTTTTTTCTTAATATAGGCACTAACATGTTCAACAAACAAAGTTAAAATTACAATAAACAGTACATAAAACAAAAGTTTGATTTCGTTGTCTCCCTATATATAACTGGTAAAAAGGGACATTTCCAAATCTAAACAGTTTAATTTATTTTGAATCTGAGGTTATTACCCTAGTAAACTGTTCTTGATTTAGAAGTGAAATGTCTATAAGCAGTATAATTTGCTCTAAACAAAGTGCAATATTAACAAATGAGAACAGAATGTATCACAAAATTACTGTATCACAACTATGTCATAGAACACACCCTCTATATCTATGTTACTAGTTCTCATCACAATTTCAACTGTACGGTGTGTTCTATTATCTTCTCTCACACCATGGATATCTGACACTGTAAGCTGTTTTCTAGGGTTCTTTGCAATTGGCAAGTACAAAGGTTAACTATTGAGGTAGAGGTCATCTGTTTTTGAGAAAAGCTGCAAATATTACTAGTCCAAAACTTGACCAAATATAAAGTCCTGCCGTCAATGTTTTCCAAAATCCACGATCTTCTGATAGATCTAAGCTTTCAGCAAATGATTGGAAAAAAAAAGAGAAAAATAAAAGAAAAACTGAATTAGTATTAGTTGTAAGCATTAATTAGGATGGTGGAAGTGAAAGGAATATCCAGCTTGAATCATCAATTCTACCAGGTATGTGTTGCATACAGGATATATATTGTCAAAATATTTCTGACCTAGTTATGGGTTTTTTGCTAAAAAAACTGGCTTTTGGGGGGCCAATAGTGGGCCTAAACACCCTGCACCCCCCCTCCCTTTTGACACCGCCACTGTTTCATAGGAACATATAGATAGGAATTTCCAGTACATTATCAATCAATGAAAACCTGTTTTTAGGAGATAACGTTAACATTTTAAGGTGTACCAAAAAAAGGTTGAGATCGAAAGATGTAAAAATTGAAATCTACTGGTAGACTAGCTGGACATTCCCATGGTGGGTGTTAGGGTGCAATAATTTGTTAAGCATTGGCAGAAAAATAACAAAATATATGACGTATAACTTGACAAAATATTTAAGAAAAATACAAAGCATTTAAGCCAAATTTGATTTTTATCTCTCTAAAGCAGTCTTATAAATGGTTTTAAAATAAACTCTGTCGGAAATTAATATTTCTATTAACCAAGTAAGTAACCATAATAATGAACCATAATGTCATTGTTTATTTATATATAATTTATAGGTAGGGATATGGCGGACAAGGACAATAATATATATTTCTAATAGTGAAACAGAAATTTTATATAAATTATAAATAAATATAAATTATGTTATATAAAATATGCATGCACATATAGGAGTAATACATGTTGGAAATATAGTTATAAATAAAAATAAAAGTTTTGCTGGCACCTAAGTTTGCACCACTCTGTTATTTATCTAGATCATTTCATGAAATAAAGCCAAGCAAAAACTACATTGGCTAATTGACCACCATATTTGCAAAGAAAAGAAAAATCTGCTGAATTTAATCTCTCACTTACCTATTTTCTCTTCCTTTTGTGCCCAGTTAAGAGATCTTTTTATTGCCATTTTCCATCTACTAAATCTTTGGTCTCTTTCTAGAAAAGATAAACATTGAATTTTCTTTCAGATTTAACAGAATTTAAAGAATCTTTAAGAAAAATACACTTTTACCACATTATCTGTACCAAATAATATGTATGCCAACTGGAATACTGATGTAATATGACTTGCTCAAAGTAACCAAAATAAGAACTCACAATCACTTTTCTGAACAACATAAAATTGCAATGCCCCAATAAGAAAAAATACAGATGATATGATTAAATAACTTGTGCTCATCATATGGTGAAGGATCACAGAAAATACTGCAGACCTCCATAAACATTTACTTCAAACACAATGGAGAAGTCACAATACTTTCATTGATATGGCAGTAAATTGTTTATTATAAATAAGAATAGTACAGTCAACAAACCTATATCAGTAATAGAGGGTTTGAAGGTATCTGTAACTATATCTTTAGATTGTAAATTATCTAAATTCCAGATATCAACACCTTCTGCATTGCCTGCTGCCATTGCTGCTCCTAATGCTGTTGTTTCTGTCATTGATGGGCGAACTGAAAAGAACGGTAATGGTTATATAGGTGAATCAAAGTGAATTTGAAATAACATGAGGCACAGACAGGCAGAAAATAGGGTTGGCACAATTACATGCTATAAGGGTTCAAACTTACATCAATACCAAGTACATTAGCAAAAGCAAGTGATATGGTTACGAAGATAACTTTCTGCACCTATCAACATTAATGTTAAGTATAATAAACTTTATATACCCACCTACATTAATGTCAAGTATAATAAACTTTACATACCTACCTACATTAATGTTAAGTATAATAAACTTTATATACCCACCTACATTAATGTTAAGTATAATAAACTTTATATACCTACCTACATTAATGTCAAGTATAATAAACTTTATGTTCCTACCTACATTAATGACAAGTATAATAAACCTTATATACCTACCTACATTAATGTTAAGTATAATAAACTTTATATACCTACCTACATTAATGACAAGTATAATAAACTTTATATACCTACCTACATTAATGTCAAGTATAGTAAACTTTATATACCTACCTACATTAATGACAAGTATAATAAACTTTATGTTCCTACCTACATTAATGACAAGTATAATAAACCTTATATACCTACCTACATTAATGTTAAGTATAATAAACTTTACATACCTACCTACATTAATGTTAAGTATAATAAACTTTATATACCAACCTACATTAATGTTAAGTATAATAAACTTTATATACCTACCTACATTAATGTCAAGTATAATAAACTTTATGTTCCTACCTACATTAATGACAAGTATAATAAACCTTATATACCTACCTACATTAATGTTAAGTATAATAAACTTTATATACCTACCTACATTAATGACAAGTATAATAAACTTTATATACCTACCTACATTAATGTCAAGTATAATAAACTTTATATACCTACCTACATTAATGACAAGTATAATAAACTTTATGTTCCTACCTACATTAATGACAAGTATAATAAACCTTATATACCTACCTACATTAATGTTAAGTATAATAAACTTTACATACCTACCTACATTAATGTTAAGTATAATAAACTTTATGTTCCTACCTACATTAATGACAAGTATAATAAACCTTATATACCTACCTACATTAATGTTAAGTATAATAAACTTTACATACCTACCTACATTAATGACAAGTATAATAAACTTTATGTTCCTACCTACATTAATGACAAGTATAATAAACCTTATATACCTACCTACATTAATGTCAAGTATAATAAACTTTACATACCTACCTACATTAATGACAAGTATAATAAACTTTATGTTCCTACCTACATTAATGACAAGTATAATTAACCTTATATACCTACCTACATTAATGTTAAGTATAATAAACTTTGTATACCCACCTACATTAATGTCAAGTATAATAAACTTTATATACCCACCTACATTAATGTCAAGTATAATAAACTTTATATACCTACCTACATTAATGTTAAGTATAATAAACTTTGTATACCTACCTACATTAATGTCAAGTAAAATAAACTTTCTATACCTACCTATATTAATGTTAAGTATAATAAACTTTATATACCTACCTACATTAATGTCAAGTATAATAAACTTTATATACCCACCTACATTAATGTTAAGTATAATAAACTTTATATACCCACCTACATTAATGTTAAGTATAATAAACTTTACATACCTACCTACATTAATGTTAAGTATAATAAACTTTGTATACCCACCTACATTAATGTCAAGTATAATAAACTTTATATACCCACCTACATTAATGTCAAGTATAATAAACTTTACATACCCACCTACATTAATGTCAAGTATAATAAACTTTATATACCCACCTACATTAATGTCAAGTATAATAAACTTTATATACCCACCTACATTAATGTCAAGTATAATAAACTTTATATACCCACCTTCATTAATGTCAAGTATAATAAACTTTACATACCTACCTACATTAATGTTAAGTATAAAACTAAGCATCAGTAAGTAATATACTTATGTAAGGGAATTGCTATACCTACCTACATTGATGCCAAGTATATCAGCTTGTATCTGCATCAGTAAATTATTAGCTGTCATTCCACCATCAACTTGTAATAAGGCTAAAGGTATACCACTATCTTTATTCATAGCATCTAATACTTCTTTAGTTTGAAAACTAACAGCTTCTAGAGCAGCTCGTGCTATGTGATGTTTATTGGTGTATTGTGTTAAACCACAAATAGTACTGAAAACATACAAATTAACATGCCTTGCAGCATCGACCTTCTTTTCCTATTTCTGTACACATCTTGGTTATTGTTTCCTCCAAACAGCTAGATGACAACAAACAGAGATTCAAAAGCTATGATCAAACCCCAGATCAGTTTGCATCTATCTTGATATGTTTTTCTGCTTCAAATTTCACTGGAAGTTAAATTCTGAAAACTTTATGATTTAAATTAGAAGAGTGGATTTGATAATAAAAAAAGACCTACCCTCTAGCATCATCCTGCCAATAAGGACAGAATAAACCACTAAATGCTGGTACAAAATAACAACCTGCTGTATTTTCTACCTGGTTAGCCAATTTCTCTGTAAAAACAATATTTAAGGCATCACTCAACTAATATTCAGAAGAATTTATTAAAACAGACAACAAACTATGTTAAAATTTGATTTTCAAGCAGGTCAAATTTCCGACATAAAAGTATGAGACTACTATTTTATTCCAATAATATATTTTAGATGTACTGCCTGTTGTGTGTACATCTATATTTTTGTCCAGTTTGAATAATTAAAATTAAATCTGAAAATATCATCTTTATCTGCATTGGGACAGCATCTCAAACATGAAGTTAGTGAACGAACACCATACTGAGAAAATGCAATTATTTGAATAGACACATAATACATACCCACTTCAGGTGCTGATTTTATTATACCTAGATTATCTCTTAACCATTGTATACAGGCTCCAGCTATAGCTACAGCTCCCTATAATAGTTATAGAAGAAAGGATACAATGAACAATTAGTACAGCTGGGATAACCAACCTTATCAAAGTATAGTTCTAGACATACTATTGTTAATTTCCTGTTGGCTACTTCACCATTTCTAAATCTGAATCTGAGGACATCCATCTTCAAATGAAGTGCTGGACAAATCTTTCAATTTAAGTCAGGCTATGTCAACCTCTTTAATTGATCAGGGATTAGTAATAATATCTCAGTTACTTACCTCTAAAGCATAAACAGGTGGTTTATTTTTACCAAGTTTATAAGCTACAGTTGTTAATAATCCAGACTTGGAATCAATAGGCTAAAAATATCAAAATATATTCTTCTGTTAGTTTCTGCAAACTGGCTGCCATAATTCAAAAACATTTTACAACGATGAAAACTTTTTTGAAATATATCTTATGCTATTGGATCTTGATTTGGCATATACAACAAGTATTATCCAGGTTGTTTGAACTGAGCTGTATAGTGTTTCTGGTAAAAGTATGCACTATATTCACAATTATACTGTATCAATGATAGGTACTTACCGTAGGTCCAGTATTATATAACAGAAAACAGCCAGTACCATACCTATATAATTATAAATAGTACAATTGAAACGATAAAAATACCAAACAATCTGATTAATATAATATCTAATAACTTAAATTTCTCTTTTAATATCAAACTGATCACCTAAATTGATAATGCTCGGGCCAAACATACCAACATTTATCATTTTTACATTAAGTCACAGTCATTTTAAGGTGAGTTCAGGTTGGCCTAGCAACAGAACCTTGATGACGAATGAAAAATCTGTTGTCCAGTTGTCAGTCAATGTCTATGTAAGTGTTTCATATCAATACAACAGGTACAATAAGATGCATTGATTGACTGCTGTACCAGTCCTCAAAGATAGAATACTAGAATGTCAGAAAATCTAATAATAGATTTATCATCACTGTATGACACAAGCTACAATTGAATAATGTATACATACGTATTCTTAGCTTGTCCAACAGAAAAACAAGTTTGACCAACTAATGCTGCTTGTTGATCTCCAAGTATCTACAAATGGATTTGAATTTGATAACAAAAAATTGTACAGTATTCTTTGCAGTCTTATAGTTAAATTTAGGGTGTTCATATAAAAATATACATTTTTCTGCTTTTTTGTTGACTATAGAAGGCCAATATTCCATTCATTTATGACTAATAATGACCTAAATCCTCAACCAATCACATTAAATGAAAAGAATATACACTCTATGGATTTTGAATACTTTAAGGCATGCCTATTTTGTTGACTTTCCTTGATCTAGTACACTATACACTAGTACTTCTGTTGAAAAAAACACATATCCTCAACCAATCAAATTTAAGAAAATACACTCAATGGATGTAGAGAAAGGTGTTGAAATGTGTTGAATACACCAGGCAAATCTAAATCTTGATATAAGTATTTATCTAAATATAAAATATATATACCAACCCCAGATATAGGAAGATTTTTTAAAGGTCCATCAACCAAATGACCATATATTTGTGAGGAACTGTGGATGGAAGGTAGGATTGATTTGGGTATATCAAAAAATCTGAAATAAAAAAAAAATACTAAGAAAACCCAATCTCATTTCTTCATTATTACAACATGGATATTGAATATTATTGTACTTATGAAATCAAAAAGGTAATGTGGTATACTATCATTAACAAAGCAATATTAGCTTACACAGCACAGCCTGAAGCATGTAAGGCCTAGCGCTGGGTATCGCCAAACTTGTGATACGATAAATATCATGATATGAGATAATTGGATACAAAGTAACATTTTATTTTCAAAGTTTCAATATTTGGTAATCAGTAGATAGAAGTGGTTAATGTCCATTGTAACATATTTTCCAAATTCACTCTTTCGAAAGTAAGTGAAATTTTTTTGTAATACCCACTTTTTGTGGAAATGAGAGGTATCAATACACGCCCCTAGATACAATACACTTCCCTAGATACAATACACTTATTGTAGCACGATATATCACGATACATCGATTCACTGATATATCATGACAGCATTAGTAAGGCCTCAGTTCATTGTTCAATTTAACTAGACACTTCCTCCAGCCCTTCTATCTTATATCACTGACAGGGTGAACAGAAGGCTAACATGTAGAAACAACATATTCGTCTAATGAGGACCTCTGTGAAAGGGCACACACCAAACTGTGATTTTTTGATTAACTATCCGATAATTTAAGTACTTACTTGCATAGAGTATCATCCCATTGTAAATTATGTAAATTCATTAACATTGTTCTACTAGCATTAGTAACATCAGTTATATGTTGTCCTTTCTCTGGTCCACCAGTTAAATTCTATCAATAAAAATAATGCATTTATAAGTTGAAGATTAATCATAATAAATTTGGGTCACAAATACACAAAATCAATCCCAGAAATCATATGAATTATTAGTTACATTGACTTTTGAATGAGAAATAGAC
Source organism: Lottia gigantea (assembly GCF_000327385.1). NCBI lineage: Eukaryota > Metazoa > Mollusca > Gastropoda > Lottiidae > Lottia > Lottia gigantea. Next base: position 4,561,283 of record NW_008708986.1, read on the forward strand.
TGGTGTAATCCCCAAGTCACATCATGTATTTAAGTACACTGTATATGGCTTTGTGTGAAAGGAAAATAAAGAAATTTCTTAAAGTAAAAACATTTTCAAAATATGATATATTTGTTTACTTTAACTATTGCTTTTATCATCTCTTAATTCTGAATCTAAATCACCGGGAAGTTACTTACCCAAACTAACCAAGAATCTATAGTACCAAACATACATCTTCCATCTCTTATAGCTTCTCTTACTTTCTCACAATTATCCATTAACCATTTGACTTTCACAGCTGAGAAATACGTAGCTAGAGGTAGACCACAGTAAGGCTAGAAACATAGAACAATTTGAATATACCATTTCAGTTTCCAAAAGCTGTATACGATATATTTATAACATTGTCATTCAAATTGAGTATGGTAATGAAAATTCAAGGAAAATCCTACAAAAAAATTGAAATTTACTGAATAAAGGTTGAGAATCAGAAAACTTACTCTTAGATAATCTTTATCCTTTTCAGGTGTTTTATTGACTAATTCTTCAACTGTCGATGCTGTACGTACATCTAACCATACTACCAAAAAATAGAATTTATTCCGCTGAATAACAAATTTGATTGAACTCAGTTTTTTTTTTTGCAGAGCTAAATGTTACAACAGGATCATGTCTTTATCGTCTTAATTTGTGTGATCTGAATTATTATTACTCTAGTGCTCCAAAACTGTTATATTTATAGTAGAGTTCCATAGGTTGAAACTTACCTATAGCATTGTGTAGAGGTTGTCCAGTAATCTTGTCCCATACTACAGTTGTCTCCCTTTGATTTGTGATACCAATACCTAGGTGAATAATTTAAAAATCAAAACTAATACATACAATACAATTTCTTTTCATAGTTTTAGAGGCTGCCAAAAATATAGCAATCTGATTAAATCGCAAATCTGGATGTTTTGTTTTGTGTTTTTGTTGGGGTGTTTATTGGCATCTATTATATAAATCATAAATTATAATGCATCTCATGTTCAGGGTCATTTAATATTCAACCATTCAATGCTTTGTTCAAAAACCATTTAATCTCCATGTTCAATATTTTTTTCCCTTTAATTCATGATAAAGAGTTCTGGGATATTCAATGTAAAACATTGACTTGCATTGCTACGTTTTTTGGTTAGCATCAATAATGACACCATCAAAACATTCGTAAGGTATGGATTCAAAATGATAATATAATGTATCATTAGATAAATAATAGTCACAACATAACATTAAATGTTTGCAAGTGTCAGGTTTATCTCCATAATTTTTATGGACTATATTTGGGTCACTATTACTAACAAATCATTGTTAAATACTGGAAATAAAGAGTCTCATCAAATAAGACACAACAAAATTCACAATGAATCACCAAGACAGATTCAGCTTTACAGGGATTGATGAATGAACAATTCTTGCATTATTTCTATTATTTACCTACATTTGATATCCACTGGATCTCTACCCAAAACCTTCAGATTATCAACTGCTTTCTCCATACAAGTTTTAACTGATTCCAAAATCTCCATTGGATCTTCCTCCACCCATCTAAAACAACAAATTTTTTTTGGGTCTCAACTGAAAGGACTTTGATTTTAGAATAATATTTTACTTAATTTGTCCTAGTCTTCAGGTACTTAGATTAGTTGGTATACAGTAACTAGCATTAATTACCGTATACATCATGATAAATTGCATAGATTAGGCTTGATGATTTATGAAATTGCAGAACAAAATAATTCTCAATTTCATTACAGAAAAAAATCTTTAAAAATAGCTACAAAACATTGAAAATAAACCATGACAAAAGCTAATGACCTTATTAGTTTTTAAGGCTATTTCAAGCTATCAAATAAAGTCATGAACTTAACATGACCTGTAAAAAATGTTACATTTCAAGTGTCAAGATTCTTGGTTTATCAAATAAGTATACAGGATTTAACGAGTTTTTGATCAGAAAGTATTTTATCAAATGAGATGCATAATATTATTTGTTGACCCTTTTCAAAAAGCTGGCATTACTGATAGTGAGATTTTCTTCATGTTGATGCATGCAGCATCACTTTTAGTCAGTACCATCATATTTCAAAATATTCATAGGGTACTATTATTATCAAAATATAAATATTACAACAAATGCAAATATGATACAAATAGGTCAAATATGTAAAGCTATCATCATAAACATCGTATGTACATAGACAAATAAGTAATTAGGGCCTACTTCACAAACAATGTCTTTGTCAATCATGTAAGCTTATTTAAAGTATTATAATATATCTTACCCATCTCTAGGATAATATTGCTGGATTTCAGTTTGGTGATAAGTTATTAATTCAGCAGTTTGACTTGAAAAGATCTGAAATCAAAAATAGTTACAGTTGTTCATGTTGCTTTACTAATTATTCACTGTAGATATCTATCCTTTACAAAAACAAGACTGTATATATTTAGAAAAACTTGAATCATTTATACTCAAATCTGTTCAAAATTAAACTGAGAGTCTGACATGGAAAAAACACCTATTTGCTTTGATACACAAAAACTAAACAAAAGTGGTAAAACTTTGCTTCCAAAAATTTAATTAAAAGCTTAACTAAGATTGAGCAAAAATGAAGATGAATTGAAAAACAATCAAACAGATATATCAACAAAAAACAATATTCATAAAGTTGTTTATATATATGCATACCTTACTTAATGCACTTATTTTAAATTATATTTATCTTAAAGATTATTGACCTTTAAATTATCAACATTATATCAATGAGAATTTTATCTAATAAAAACATACATCTTTATCTATATAGGATTAAGGCCTATCTTTCTATAACAACAGTTCATTGAGTCTTTTTTAATCATGGTCAGAAGATCGTAATTAATATCAATATCTAGTATTAGTCGGTAACCCATGAAATCATTGAATAAAAAACTGGTCCTGGAGGACTTTTAAGCACATTCAACAACTAGAAAAGATCTGGTTGTGCTGGAATTTCCAGGAAGTCTTGCAAGCATACTGTGGTGATCATGCTTTTTCAGCCGCAGCACCTGTGCTACCAAAAACATATTAATGATGCAATTTCAGTGGACATATTCAAGACTCATCTTAAGACACACTTATTTACGTGCATACCAGATATGAAAAAGCAACCAAGCACCATTGAGTAGAACTTTCTGAGGAATAGATGTTATAAAAATGCATTATTATATTATAATCAGAAACTACAAAATAACATCAATTCAATACATAGGCCAATTCTTCATTGATCTTTGCAATTTTAGAATCCAAGTTGAATTTGAAAACAAAAGCGATGGAAAGATCCCTTAAAATTTTATGTATCCAACATGAACACTGATCAAGTACAATAGATAGCTATTCAATTGACAGTTTATAGCAAATTCAGATAAGAAAAGTAAACAATATATTAGTAGGGTGTAGATATACATGAGAGCCTGAGTGATCTCTAAGGTTATCTGACTCTATTAAGCCCCTTGATATATGACTGATAAGAATATGTAAATTCATACTAAACACACAAATCAGATCTTCAATTTGTATCAAAGAAAAATGTCAATATATTGAACACAAAAAGCTAGATCAGATACAAAACTTTCTACCTACAGTGCGAGGCATGGCATTATCACACATTAAACATCATCTATATCCAATGTATCAAGGGTGGAAACTCGGATACCATTTGTCGAATTAAAGCCAAAAATCAGATAAAAACCGTAGGCACTATCGTGCTTACAAGCCACATTTAACATAATTTTCATGTATCTAGGGTTCAAACTCCAATACCCATTGTCGAATTGTACCCATATTCAAACCTGTCCAAGAACTTATGGATGTAAACATACCCACCAAATTTTATAAAAATTGCCTAGAAACTGTGGACTATATAATAGGGTTCACAAGCGAAGAGGACCGATGGACTTACACTAACAGAGGTGATGACAATATACCTCCACATAAAAAAAATCTTTGATAATATGTTAGTTTGTATATATCGATATTATCTTTTTCATGTATTGTATCATAGCCTTGTATCTGAATTGGTGATCTCATGCACATCATTAGGTATGGTATGGTACATTAAAAGTGATTGGACACATGTATGAGCCAAATATCAAAAACATCCTCAGCATGCAAATTTAATATAACACCAAAATAAATGAATATTATTGGGCAGTGATAGGCTCTTGAAGCAGATTATAAGATATAACTTTGTGCTTGAAACTGATGACTTCAGACTGACTGAGGAAATATCACAAATTATTACAGTACTACTTCTACCACATGAAAGGAATGTCACAAACCAGTTTGTGGACATAAAAGATTTTAAGATTTAATAACCAGCTATCATTATGCTAAACTGAGTTTTGGGAGTGTTAGATATCAACCTTATCACATTCAGCATACAAATTACTTTATGAAAAGCTGTGAAAAATTGACCAAATATTCAAGTATTCATGAATAACATTTGAATAATAAATTTTATGTCATTGAAAAGATTTACAATGTCATTTAGTTTGAAGGACATTTTTGTATTAAATTATGATATAAAATGATGTCAACTAGTCAGTTATAATAAAGAAGAGCATGTCAATATTTAGAACAACAATTTGTCAGAGAATTCACTGACTCGCAGATTTCTCCAGTCTTCGACAAGGGTATGGACAAAGCAAGGCCAGATGTTAGAGGCTTGCTTGCAATCATTTTAGAAATTGAGTTCTTCAAAAATATAGGCATAGAGGAATGCACCCCACATACTAAAGCTTCTCCCTTTGATTTAAATATAATAGATCTGCTGAATATCATTTCACAAATACATAGTATGCTTCAGAAAACATAGAATAAAGTTCATAAGTCCAAAGTGCACAATTTAAATACTTTAAAAAGGGACTTTGTGTCTCTCAGTAAGCTTATTTCGCTGGTAATAATAATTGGACTAAACCAAATATTGGTTTTAATAAGTTCATAATGAAATCACTTGTAATATTCACTGACAACACTATCTTTATTTTATTCTAAACACCACTAAAGTAAGGTTTTAACCAATAGAGATATAGGAGCAAAACATTGGCCTACTGATAAATTTCGTCTGCTATATATTTCATAACTGATGATGCAAGAGAAACAACAAAATTTAGACAAATTTGGATTTAATAGTTTGCCTTTAATATCATTTGCTTAAGAGTGGGTTGCAACAAAAAGTTATATGGAGGCCAAAAATGGATTAGAATCAAGTTCTATTTGATAATTGCTCCAAACACTCACCAGAAATCGTGTGCTACTTGTTCCTTGGTCCACAGCTCCAACGAGCGGCTTTCTTGATGTCGCCATTACTGTACCGGATATTCAGTGAGTGACCTTAACAAGAGTTAACTCCCTTTGTACATTTTTAAGCAACTCTATTTACAGGGACAGATCAAGGTGTCAAATAATTGAATTTGAATATTATACATGAATTTGGTGATATTAACCTTTTAATAATTACTAGAATATTTTATCTAACCTAAAGTTATTGTGCTATTTTAATCTCCGTAACCTTAGTAAAATTCGTAAAAATATTCCCTCTTCCTCTGTTAAAACTCTAGTACAAGCATTGATCACCTCCCGTTTAGACAACTGTAATTCATTATTAATCGGTTCACCTCTACGCATTACCAACAAGCTACAGAAAGTTCAAAATGCAGCAGCACGACTCATCACTGGCAAAAAATATCACGACCACATTACACCAATTTTAATCGACCTTCACTGGCTACCTATTATTTTTAGAATCCAATTCAAGAACCTCCTTTTAACTTTTAAATGTATAAACGATATTGCACCTCACTATTTATCATAAATCAGCCAGACTTTTAACTTTCGGCGAGCGCTCTTTTACCGTCCAGACCCCCAAACTTTGGAATGTTTTACCTAACTGAATCTATATCCATTACTTTTCCCTAGAAAAATGGTTTGCACCCCAATTTAACCTCCACTCTCAATATATCTTTTATTATACGTTTTTGCCCCCAATCAATACTATGTTTCGAAAATTATCTTGGGAAAGACGCGGTAAATGGCAGGTGTCGTCTTCAGCAGTTCTATAAAGCTTCTCATTTTGACTTTTAACCTTGACAGTTTTCTTTCCCCAAGTCAGTCTGCCTCCTGTTTGCACCACAGTCACCACTGGCTGGCACCACCACTGGGTTTCAGACAATATTGCCCAATGTACGCTCTATTTCGCTTTCTTTACCAATGTCTGTGGTTTCTGTAGCATAATTCGAGTTGAAAACATAGGCTTTTTCAAGTGATTATCAGAAACAAGGTTTTTTGAAGAGACTATCAGAAACAAAGTTCATGCCAAATGATAGGCCTAATCGCAATTGAAAAATCATAATCAACAACTAACTGATTTGTTCTTGAAAACAATAGCCTATTGACTATCCAGTTGCCTGTTGACTATCCAGCAAAGCATCTTCAGCAATGTTTTCTCTGTTACAAAAAGCTCGTAAATTAAATCTCGATGTAGATACACAGATACAGTTGTTTAATTTTCTTGTAGTACCTATTGCCTTGTACGGTTGTGAGATATGGGGTTCCACTGATAACACACTGTTAGAAAAACTTCTACCCCAAGTGTCATGGTCTATGGTGAGCTTGGTGTATATCCTTTGCAAATTTATATAAAATATAGAATGGTTAATTACTGGTATAAACTTGTAACTGGTCCTCAATCGAAAATTGTCTGTGAATTGCATAATGCTCTGTATACATCATACGAGTCTAATATATGGTTGAACTCCATAAAAAGCACTTTAGACAGTGCTGGGTTGTCTTATATTTGGGACACCCAAGCCCGTGATATTAATGCTAACTGGTTGAAACAATTTTTACTGTTAAGGCTAAAAGATCAATACCAACAAGAATGGAATAACACTGTACATAATTCTAGTAAATGCTTAAATTATCGGCTGCTTAAATCCACGTTCAATTTTGAACATTACCTAATTGATTTACCTCTGAAGTACAGCCAATACTTTAGTAAATTTAGATGTCGAAGTCATAGACTTCCAATTGAAGCCGGGGTTTTCATAAATATCCCAGTAGGAAATCGTATTTGCTCTCTCTGCAATGAAGATGAAGTAGGTGATGAATTCCATTACATTTTCAAATGCCAAATCCTCAAGAACGAACGCATTAAATTTGTGAAAAAATATTACCTCAAGCATCCTTCAGTTATTAATATGTATAACTTATTTAATAGCCAAGGCACAGAGTTGGAGAATCCATGTAAATTCATCTCTATTATTGTACATAAATTTAAATGAACACTGAGAGTTATAAATGTTATAAGGTGTCAGATTACACTAACTGTAGATATTATTAATCCATACTGTCACTAACTGTAAATATTATGTGTATATTATATTCATGTGTCTCAATGAGATTTGAATAAAGATATCATTATTATTATTATTATTAGTTGTTGAGCCTATTGACTATCCAGTTGTTGGACCTACTGACTACCCAGTTGTTGAGTCTATTTACTACCCACGGTTGTTGAACCTATTGAGTCTATTGACTATCCACGGTTGTTGAACCTATTGAGTCTATTGACTATCAACGGTTGTTGAGCCTATTGAGTCTATTGACTACCCACGGTTGTTGAGCCTATCGAATCTATTGACTAAACACGGTTGTTGAATCTATTGAGTCAATTGACTACCCACGGTTGTTGAGCCTATTGAGTCTATTGACTACCCACGGTTGTTGAACCTATTGAGTCTATTGACTGCCAACGGTTGTTGAGCCTATTGAGTCTATTGACTACCCACGGTTGTTGAGCCTATTGAGTCTATTGACTACCCACGGTTGTTGAGCCTATTGAGTCTATTGACTACCCACGGTTGTTGAACCTATTGAGTCTATTGACTGCCAACGGTTGTTGAGCCTATTGAGTCTATTGACTACCCACGGTTGTTGAGCCTATTGAGTCTATTGACTACTCACAGTTGTTGAGCCTATTGAGTCTATTGACTACCCACGGTTGTTGAACCTATTGAGTCTATTGACTGCCAACGGTTGTTGAGCCTATTGAGTCTATTGACTACCCACGGTTGTTGAGCCTATTGAGTCTATTGACTACTCACAGCTGTTGAGCCTATTGAGTCTATTGACTACCCACGGTTGTTGAGACTATTGAGTCTATTGACTACCAACGGTTGTTGAGCCTATTGAGTCTATTGACTACCCACGGTTGTTGAGCCTATTGAGTCTATTGACTACCAACGGTTGTTGAGCCTATTGAGTCTATTGACTACTCACAGTTGTTGAGCCTATTGAGCCTATCGACTACTCACAGTTTTGAGCCTATTGATTATTGACTATCTAGGTGTTGAGTCTTTTGACTATCCAGGTTGAGTCTTTTGACTATCTGCGTTTTTTTAGCCTTTTGACTATTAAGTTCTTCAGCCTATTGACTATTAAGTTCTCCAGCCTAATGACTATTAAGTTGTTGAGCATATTGACTATCCATGGCTTCGGCCTATTGACTATTTAGGTGTTGAGCCTTTGACTATCCAGTTGTTGAGCCTTTTGACTATCGGCATTTTTTTAGCCTATTGACTATCCAGTGCTTGAGCCTATTGACTATTAAGTTTTTGAGCCTATTGACTATTAAGTTCTTCAGCATTATGACTATCCAGTTTTTCAACCTATTGGCTATCCAGTTCTTGAGCCTATTGACTATTAAGTTTTTGAGCCTATTGACTATTAAGTTCTTCAGCATTATGACTATCCAGTTTTTCAACCAATTGACTATCCAGTTCTTCAGCCTATTGACTATCCAGCCGTTCGGTTGAGGCGGACTCCGTTGGACTGTCAGATGGACTCGAAATCTGAATCAAAAAGTCGAAAATAATCAAGTTCTGCTTCAATATTATAAAACAGAGGCGTCTGTCAACTGTTGCGACGATTGATCAGATCAGATTGCTAGAAGTCGTCGAAAATTCTTTTTCTCAGATTTTGACAGTTGAATCGGCCTGAATACCGGCCCTTCCCTTTTTTCATCTCTGTTAGCTAACACTACAAGTACCTGACTTGTATACCAATCTAATGTGGGTACCATATATTTGAAATAACCTTCATGAATAATAGTTTAAATATATCCTGGTAGATTTGGTAGAAATGTGGCTTTAATCAACAGAATGATATATAAAGTCTTTTGTTACTATATTTTCTTTGATGTGATATATTGGTCTTTAGAAGTATTAGATCTGACTAACTCTTCAAAATTACTCAAATTGTCATTAACATGATGGCTGAAAATTCATGTGAACTGGAAACCGTCGGGGAATATTTTCTCAGCAACAGTTGCTGAAGGGGTAAGACGAGGACTTGTATTGGTTCATTGATTCATATTGACCAATGCGAAAGACAAAATTTATGTTTCACGACCTTCACACTTCAATCCTGACTATTTGGCTTAAGCTATGCCACTCGGGAGCGGATGGCTTTTCAGAAACGCATTTGTTCATTCTTTTTTGTCTGCGAAGTTAAAGGGAGAGATTCGTCATCAGTTATATAGGCAAAGTGCTCTCACCGTCGAAATTTAATCCTTCAAGTGCCAGAATTATCCGCGTTTGAAATATAAAATTTCCTATATAGAAAAAGCATATAAAGAAATAGAAAGAGAAATTCCGCGATCAGGGTATTTTCGAAGGAATTAATTAAGCGATTTTAGTACATTTCTAGTTCTTTTGAAGACTATTAATAACACATACCTAAGACACAAATCAACCCCGAAAAATGCCGAAACAGCCCCTTTAATATTTAACAGGTTGGGCTGGCCCTGAAAGCCCCACCCTAGTTTCCTTACACACAATGTTGCTGTATTTATCCTAACCACTGATTAAAGCATTCTATTTTCAGAATGAATCTTGATGATTTAATTTGTAGTGCATGATAAAATAAAAGTAGCGTGTCGGATTGTTTTCTAAGTAGCTCAGTATGATAAATATAAATAGATGAAGATTAGGTGCTCTGACAGATCTACTCTCTACAAATACAATCAACATCATTTACCTTACTCGTTCCCATGGCAACGTTTCGTAGATAAGAATATAACGAAGAGATTTTACTTTCTTTTAATTACTATTCTTGCTGTTACTGTTAAACATGCCATGAGTAGGTCTATATTATAAATATACCTAATAACATGATTAGTATGAAACTATTTCTGTGGAATTCCATCAAGATATGGTGATCCAGAAGAATAAGCAGAGGATGTCTATTGTCTAGTAGCAACACGGGCTTTAGGCCTCGATTCTTATTGTGCAAGACTCTGCCTAAATTGTTCTAGCAAATCATGGCTAGTCAACCACATACGTAGAGCAAATCTATCTCCGCTATCCGATCTATTAGTTCATTGTTTTAGTGGTTTAATACGAAATAGCACTTTCATGTCTAAAAAACGTCATATTCTACCCTTTTAGCTAGTGAGAAACATCCTCAAAATTAGCCAACGTAATTTTGATGAAATTCGTATCTTTAAAACTGTATCTGGGAAGGTTTGCTACATCAAAACGGAGGAAATAATACGAATTCAAGTTATTGAAAAAAAATTGCAATTTTATGAAAGTGAGGCTGGAAAAAAAGATATTCATAGTTAAAATTGCCCTTGGTTTCAATACTGACAGAAGAATTGACCTAGTATGTAGGTCTTAATGTTGGCACAGGGCATCGACTTTACGATAAAATAAGGAGATGTTATTGCTATATTACGCAGCAGGAAAAAGGTTTAGTTTTACAAAATGTATATAATGTATATATCAAAATTGAACTTTGACTGACTGTATGACCTTCTATTATTATGATTTTTATGAACTGTAACAGTACATTAATAAATAAGTCCTCGGGCGAGTATTGGTCTGTTATAATATTATCATTTCAAGGCAGTATGTACAACATTGTCTAGTATCTGCAGGCGAGAGGACAATGGAAAACGAATAAAGGTCAATGAGACTGATATGAAATTCACATTGCCTATCAATTCTTGCATCTGTACTTCTAACATGTTAACATTCACTAAACCCCGAATTCTAACTTCTGGCCTAAAAAGCACTGTCCACTTTCTTACAAATTCCACACGAGATCAGATCAGTACACCCTTATTATTCAATAATTCCCGCTACATTCAGGATCAGAGACAATTCACTTCAATTCCATGCAGAATATATAGTTTTAAATCGTTACAATCTTAAATACTGATTTAAATAATGATACTGGGCGTTAATAATTCAGTATATTCAAAGAAAATTTCATCACGAAAAATGTAGAATTAGGTGTGTCATTTTCTATTTAATAAAAAACAGTTTTAACAAGGTTTAAGATAGATCTTATCTGGAAAGAAATTTTCATATTCGTGAAACAAAAACATACCGATTTCTATTCATAGCATATGACCCTGTTGGTTGGAACTAAATATAGCAGGAACGAATAGTAAATCTTGCAAGAGGTGAAGAAAGAAATGCTGATAAGTTGATTTGTATACCAATACTCATGGTAATTCAAACCTCTATAGTAACTTAACATACAGAAATTAAAACTGCATTCTGCTATACGGTATGTGTATTGGCAACATTTAATACATCGTTGAGCGAACTAGCCCGTGCCAGTGGCGGTGGGGGAGGCATCTGAGGTTGCCCGAATTTCTAACGTAGATATAGAGTCATGCCGAAGGGGGGGGGGGGGGGGGCACTGCCTGTGCTTCCGTAACATTACTTTACCGTTTTGTTACAACCTAAACTTCCGAACCCTAGAAGCTTCCGAACCTTCCGAAGCTATAAGGAACAAAAGAAAAGGGAAAGAAACACAAAGAAGATTAATAGCGGCATTTGGTATTTGCCACAACCTGGCCAGATAAACTACAAATCCCGCTAAATGCACGATAAAGTCGAGATTTGAGGTCGGACTTTTTTGTACTGATTCGTCCGTCCGTGTTTACGTGAGTTTGAAGTTTCGTCACATGTAAGAGCAGGTAGACAGTCCTATTTTACTACCAAAAAAAGCGTATTCTGTACTGCCCATGGTCCAGTGACTATAATTAGTTGGTATGTCTACTGTAAACAATATGTCATCAGGTCTTAACACCACAATAAATCTGCCCAATTAAAGATTCAAAATTTAGTTCTGTTATCATATTACATACATGCACATCTTTATGACCTCTCTTATATTAACTTTTCTTATTGACCTTCATTCAACTTTTTTTTAGAACCATTCCATAAACTCATTGGTTTCTTTTGTATCTTGTTTTGAAATAATTCAATAACTTTTTTTCAACTGGTGGGGTATCAGCACTTGCAAATTGGCACACGACAGACTTTGAAAACAATATGAGCAAACAGTGAAAAAAAAGGAAAATAACAAAAACCTGGACTCAATTGCAGCCGCTCAATCGGGCTACAGACCCAGCGCTGCGACGTTTGCTTTACTCAGTATGCGTGTATGTTCCACAATGAGTTGCTGTTTATTAAATGTTGTTTACCCATCAGCTTCTGGGGGACCCATCGACCATCTATGGATCTTTTTGCAATTTCAGACATGAAAAGCAGCAATTTAGCTCATTTACTTGGGAAACCCTATTTAATACTGATAATTTTATGAACACCGATTTGGACATTTGGATGCATTTCCTATACGAACATTATCATAAAAATATTGCCAGGTACTGTCAAATTATCGCAAAACAATTGTGTTTCTAAAGTGATCAGATTCGTGTGTTAAGATTCCTGATTTATAGGATTCTGATTTCTGAAATTTTATGACCATCTTCTTTTAAAAGAAATCAAACAGAGTTTTGCTCAAGAGAACCAAATTTCAAATTTAAACCAGTGAAGAAAGACCTAGTACTAAATTTAGAACATGAAATCTAATACCAGGGTGCCAAGAACTGGTCAAGTTATAGTACCTTCTTAGTGAGGTATTGTCTATTGGGGACAAGGTGCAATATAAATTTGTATCATATCTGTCAAAGAGTAATGAACCATCACATTCCAGTTTTGGCTGTAATGGCCGCCAAGTGGTAGCAAAAGTTAGGACTGTAGATGCAGAATCTTTCCCAGTGGGAGTGGTTTCAATCAATTTTTGGAAACCAGTGACTTACTTCTCGTTAGCATAGTCGGAAGCGAGACCGAATGGCTTGTACTCAATTATTAACTGCCATTTATTTATCAGAATCTTAAAGGGGGTTCAAGGTCTGAGAACAGCTGGATTCTCTGCCTCTGTTAGCAGCGGTGGCATCACGATTTGATCAATCGCAGTGCATCTAGTCGACAAAACCAAAAAATTGAACAGATTGCCATCATTTGCAAGAAGTCGTAGATCCTTGAGTTGTTCTCAGATTCTGTCAGTCGTAGATCGAACCGAGCGATATGAGCGTTTGTAATTTTCGCTCCGCCAAACAAGACAAACAAGATTATTTTAATTTCCTAATTATCAAATTCCCTTTATTTGAAGCGATATTTCTCGATCACCAGCTTATAACATTTACCTATCTCAAACGTAATCAGTCGGTCGGTTCACTCGTTTCTCCCAACAAGTACGCAAGGCAAACCTTTTGTAAGGAATATGTATGAGAAATAAGTCATGTGTATTAATTGTTATGTTTTGCTCGTTTACACCGGACTTTTTGATTAACGGATAAGATGTGCTGTATTTTTTCCATTCTAGCCTTTCTATCTTCATCCCGTGCCACAGCGAAGATTGTTTACCACTAACGTGGTCGTATCTAAGGGAGTTAATTTGGATAAAGGTTAAAATAAAGCAGGTGGGCTGGAATGTTTGACTAATACGTAAATATTTCTTGCCAGTCATAATACAGTCAAACATCTGGTCTAATAACACTCAATGGAATGGAATCTCGATAAATACGAAATATTGTATCAGTCATTGCATCATAAAACTTACGTGGTCAACCAAACAAACCAAATTTCAGACAAATTAAATGTGCGAATAGTCGAGGAACGGAGAAATCTGATTTCTTTTTATTTTCTGGCATGCCAGGTCATAATATCAACCAAGTATGAGAAAACTGTGGCTTTGATGTCCCATGATACTTAAAAAACTCGTAATTTACCCATTGCCTTAACTCAGTTTCTTAGTTTTCGTAAATGCTAACACGGAAATACTACCTTTTCAAGGATTGGAGTGGATGTGTTATAATTGGATACAGTTCTTAATAAGAAATATTTAATGTAGGCCCATCCTGCGTCTCATCTATTTTCCGCTATTGGCACCCGTGCGGTTTTTGCAGACGTGAAATCCAATATTTGCAAAAACATCCCTTTGCCAGTTGCACATCCTGCCACTTTCTTTTACAGCAATGCTTTAAGTTGTGACAAGCTATGTAATAAGTATATGGACACAGCTTTATGAAACAACAATTACTAGCTTTTTCCTCGAGGGTACCAAGATACTGTTAAGGTGTTGAGCGATGTTATAGAAGACCGAGAGCATTATGAATAGCCGAGCCTTGATGGTTTTTCGTGGATTTTTATTGTTGCTCTGACAAAGATGGGTGTCGACTTGATCTCAGCCTGAATTTAAGTTGATGGGTTATATGGTTACTTGATTGAAGTTCTTTAGCTTCTTGTCCAATCCGTCTTTATGTATGCTCATTGGGTTTTACGTAGTCTCCTGTAAGTTTTGTGACAGTTTCTTGGTACTCTTTCTTATCCATGATGTCTGACTTTTCCCCTATCTGCGATGATCTGTCACTTGGTGTCTCAGGTAGTTTAAATGTCCTCCTGGTGCTAATTGGTGTAAGTCACGTTCTATGTTGACGAGGAAGCTTTTTAGTTTGGTAACTGGAGAAAACTTTAGGCCTCGGGAGAGGAGGATTATCTACGCATCTGTAAGATACTTCTAGCTTAAGATTATAACAGTTCATTCTTTTGGTTGTGGTTTTGAGGATGGCTTTCACGTCTTGATATTGACGTTTTTGGTTCCTGTGGTGCTTTCTTTCCTTTAGCTGGGCATGACTAGAATCTAGAATCTTATTAGTTGCTAAGGAATAAAGTGGCGAACGTTGAGATAACCCCATAGGAATAAGCATATTGTCCCTACATCTGGACTCAGACCACTAAAACTTTTTATGTAAATGATTGTATTATTTTTAGAAATCCTCTTTCTAATTCCTCCCTTGTGGGTTTTTGCATGCCTATTTTTGACTAATTTTTGGTCTAAATTTGGAATTTAATGTCTGAAATTGCATTTTCTTTCAGATTTTGTGAGTTGATTAAATGTAGTGGTGTACTTTCAATTTGGTTAGCTCAAGATTTTCATGGTCATGATATATTGAATTTTTGTCCACACACTAAGTATTGGCCAGGCTTTTATGTTTTCAACGAGATGTCTGGAAAAGGTTATAGAAGGTTGAATTTCGCGATTTAACAGATGGCAAACGAATTACCGGTCTTAATAAAAATGTTAAATTTTGTAAGAAGTGCTGTAATTTATAGTACAAGGAATAAGGTGTTATAGGACATACACTCCTTTGGTTTACAATGAAGACTGTTGGAGGTACATGCAAATACCATAATATATATCATAACATTACATATTTCAAACAAGGAAACTAACACGTGCTTGGAACAATGGTGGAAATTATAAGTATATACATCTGATAATATTTATTGCGTGCCAGGAGGGTAATTAATTTCTATCTCCTAATTCCTGAGACTAATTGATTCCAGGGTTAATAGCTACTTATTACTACACATTTCAGTGTATTTGAAGTATGTTTGATACATCAGTAAAATCATGGTCCAGAAATAACGTGTGTCAACGTTTGGCCACTATTCTCTCGAAATATAAATGGAACATCCAACGTCTCAGTAGTATAAAAAAATGTCCATGCAGTTTTTCTGTCTTCTCCGGTCACCGCGTAGAATTTTGTTTATTTTGATAAGGTTGCACAAACTATAAATAACAGTGAAACTCTTCACTGTTGCAATATGAACTTTTCTAACCATAATAGGCAATCTCTAGGTACAATCGAACATATGAGCAAATGATTATTTTGCAGTAGGCCGAGGTAAAAACCTCAATGTATAATTCGACAAAGCATCGGAATAACTCATGATATAAACACTACTTTTTGGAAATTGTTTCAGAAAGCTTTTCGGAACCCCCTGCCACTTTTAGTTAGGCGGGGGAAAGTAGTATAGTCCCATGACTTTAGCAAATGTTCCACCTCTTTCATCTCTGAATAACTTCTGGACAAGCCTCTTTAAGTACAACATCATTTCCAAGCCAAAAGAACACCAAAACATAGAGCTAAAAGTAGATAATTGCATAATTTCGCATGTGATCCAAAGGCTATCTCACATCTCAGGACAAATTGTGATGTTTAGATTATTGGCAAATGTCTTAAAGGAGGCTGGTGTCAATATTCCTTTACGTAATGGCAATGTCAATTAACCATGTTTTGTTTTTTAAGTGCTGTATTTGCAGTATTCTATTCCAGTTACATAATTTCAATTTCAAATTCCAGTTATTGCAGTAAGGTATAGTCATTGATTAGCGTCAATATCTAATTACAGGAACTTAAGATTTCTCAATGTCAATGTCCTTTTAGTAATCGTATGGATGTCATTTCGGTAACTGAATTTCCATGATGTTTCAGTTACCCCATTCCGTTTCAGTAACTTAATGTCCATGCCATATCATTCTGTTTCAGTTACTTAATGTCCATGCCATATCATTCCGTTTCAATAACTTAATGTCCATGCCTTATCATTCCGTTTCAGTAACTTAATGTCCATGCCATATCATTCCGTTTCAGTAACTTAAAGTCCATGTCATACCATTCCGTTACAATAACTTAATGTCCATGCCATATCATTCCGTTTCAGTAACTTAATGTCCACGCCATATCATTCCGTTTCAGTAACTTAATGTCCATGCCATATCATTCCGTTTCAGTAACTTAAAGTCCATGTCATACCATTCCGTTACAATAACTTAATGTCCATGGCATACCATTCCGTTTCAGTAACTTAATGCCCATGTCATACCATTCCGTTTCAGTGACTTTATGTCCATGCCATATCATTCCGTTTCAGTTACTTAATGTCCATGCCAAATCATTCCATTTCAATAACTTAAAGTCCATGTCATACCATTCCGTTACAATAACTTAATGTCCATGGCATACCATTCCGTTTCAGTAACTTAATGCCCATGTCATACCATTCCGTTTCAGTAACTTAATGTCCATGCCATATCATTCCGTTTCAGTAACTTAAAGTCCATGTCATACCATTCCGTTACAATAACTTAATGTCCATGGCATACCATTCCGTTTCAGTAACTTAATGCCCATGTCATACCATTCCGTTTCAGTGACTTAATGTCCATGCCATATCATTCCGTTTCAGTTACTTAATGTCCATGCCATATCATTCCGTTTCAGTTACTTAATGTCCATGCCATATCATTCCGTTTCAGTTACTTAATGTCCATGCCATATCATTCCGTTTCAGTGACTTAATGTCCATGCCATATCATTCCGTTTCAGTTACTTAATGTCCATGCCATACCATTCCATTTCAATAACTTAAAGTCCATTTCACATGATTACTTTTCATTTACTCATATGTCCATTTCGTTTCAGTAACTTAATGTCCAATTCGGTACAGTAACTCGATATTAAACAGTATTTCATTGATACAATTAATTCTTATCAAGGAACTCGACTGTCTTGTGACATCTATCATAAAATTATTGATATGTAATAGGTACGAAACTCGCAGCTCGTAGATAACACTTCTATTTCTTATCTTGCCAAATCCCTTTCAAAATTGATTAAGAGGGGCTGAACATAATTAATGGGCTCTCAAGTGTCGGTCTCATACTGTGAGATTAGCACTGAAATTGCTATCATTATTCATTATGTGCAATATATGTTAACTAGACGTACTCTGTAAGAACAATTATGATATTATAACATATTACATAGCAGCTTATCCTCAAATCTTATATCCTACGCATTTTCTTATCGTTCTCATCAGTTCAGCTACTGAATTCTTTTTCCCATTTTAATTCAGTACAATTATCACATTAATGCATCAACCTCGCCCAAAAGTTCGACAAAAACAATATTGATAACTACTGTTATCAACTAACAACTCGTGTATATATTCACACTATAATATTACAAGATAGGTTGATGGTTTATCTGGAAACGTCATCAATAACATATCATGTGAACCGGTTACTCAGGGTTAGAAATTTTATTAAATTCTAATCCACGTTTCAAACCGATCAAAATATAGTACTACAAATATGTCAGAATGACTCAGACTATGATTACCACCGCGATCAGGAATCTACTGGTTCAAATCACAAATTTTCTATTACTGTAAATAAATAAAGAAATAATTTTCAGGGAGGAGTTTGGTATCAATAGACTTGCTAGTCTCGATTAGTCAATCGTAATCCCAACTCCAGATGATTACGTATTTCTTATGGTTCTCGAAGTTAAAAAACGTGTACTGGATGACGATATCTAAAGACTGATAATACAGGTAAGAAACTTTCGTAGGTTCCATCTTTTCCTTCCATCTGAGTCAGTAATCTCTTCCCTAGCAACGACTACTTCCGAAGGCGTGCACTATCTTTTCTTAACCAAACGCGTTAACGGAACAGCTCGTCAGTCACATGGTACCACGACATATATGGCGAAGGCATGTAGATATCTGAAACATGAAACCTAGGTAACGGCCAAGTTTTCGGCAGCTGAGTAGGCAAGACTACTAGTTTCGTATTGTACTGCTCATCCTTTCTATCGAAGCTTGCCGTGAAAGTCGTGAGGTGTTCTATTTAGCCAACCGGTACCACACTTTGTCCAGTTCCTTGGCAGGCATTACAAACTAAGGGATCACACTTACAACAGTTTTTATTCTTTTAGTGGACAGTGTATTTTAGAAAACATTCGCCATGGCTATCATAGCAGCACCAAAGGGCATGGATCGTGCCTTGATCACAAAGGTGAGGAATTTTTTCTAGTGTTTTTTAATACTTTTTTATTTCGTGCCAATAATGTCAAAGTGGAATATTGAGAGATCTAATTTCAAGATAAACCTTCCTTATCATCAATAGCACTCTTCTATCTACCAGATCACCACTATCAGCTCATCATATGATTTTTAACCAGAAAAACCTACTTCCTCCTGAAAATATGCTACTTCACACCTGTAGGCCGCCATTACACCGTTTTTGGGCAAGATGTAATGCGATTCCCAAATGCATAGCTATGCACTCAAAACGCCTTGATACTATAATGTTATGTATTCACTACATAGTGGTTACAAATTACACTCCAAATATTATTTTGCAAATTTGAAGAAAATTAAACTGACATTAATAATGAACAATGTCAAGGTCATTATGTCCATTAAAATTATCTATATATAGATTCGACTATCAGGAACCATTATTCTATCTTTTCTAATGCCTTTACCATTGTGATTCTCCAAATTGTTAGTATATGAATGTGCACAAATGCCAAGCTTTAAATCTAGGCACCCAAACAAACAAAATGCACCCACCTTTTCTAAAATATGTGTTTAGTTCATCCACAGAAAACACACTTGACTAGGCTAAGCAAAATTATTTTAGTGTATTATTTATACCTGAACAATCTATTTACCAAACGAACAAAAAACAAACAGTAGTGAAACGACTACGTCTTTAGTTTTTCTTACAAAAATTGCTCAAACTTAACAATCAAAAGCTAATCAATAACTCTCGAAATGACAACAATGGCATCAAACAGGCCATTCCAGCAAAACGCCTTGGAAAATCGGTATCAATTACATAATAATCAAATTTCATCACTTTCTTTCAATCTCCTTCCCAGAGCCAAGCCCTCCTACGCATACCTTTCTTAGAATAAATTATCATGTATTCAAAAGGTTCTAAATGTTGATTTCATCAAATAAGCGAAATAACTAGCATTACCTAATATGATCATTAAGTAGTGAAGTTATAGAACATAGCGTCTAGGTAGTTAGGATATACGATAGTGAAAACAGTAGGCATTTATTCATCAGAGGTGAAAGGTAGTTCTTAAAATAGCTCGCTCACTAATAAACCTACTTCTGTCTGTATAGTTCATTAGAACCTGGTGGTAGTATTGTATCCTTGGTGGAGTGAAACAGCCAACCTGTTCATTTCTTCACCAATTCTTTTAAATGTTTTTAAAGATGCGCCCGGAATTATACCTACCAGTCACTAAACGTAACTGCTGGACTATATCTTTGACTTAATTTGATTTAAGTCAATTATTTTAATCTATTACGGGTACTGGTTCTTTATATTCGAGAATTAATGATACGAATTCTGCAGTTGGTACCTTTAAGATATTAATAAAATGCAATAGACAGAAACTATCATGATCAAGTAAATCGGTGACTTATTAAGCTATCGATTCGGGTGACCATAATGCTATACTGCTTCAATTCCTTATGGACAAATATTTATATTCCAATCAAACCACCAAAATTTTCCACTCTTCTAACATTTCGTTATACTGGTCGCTATTTTCCTTGCATACACCATGTGTAATGATTTACAATATTTGATACATACACAAGCAATTGGAAACAAGTAGATATTTGATATATATCTTGAAAAACTCTGGGAATATAGTACTCCTCTTGTCAAAAAGAAGCTAGAACACATCTCTTCAAAATACCAAATCAGTCATTGACAATCTTTTAACAAAAGTAGACATTGTACATTAAATGACAAAGTTAGCTTTAATAAGAATTCCTCAATAATCTCTTAACGAAAGAAGGCAAAGCACGTCTCTTGGTAAAAAGTCTCTATAATAATCTCTTGCCAAAAAGTAGGTATAGGTCTATCTTAGGTTTGAAACATCCCTTGTCAAATACCGCTCCTAGATTTAATAAGGTTCTTCATGTAATGCAGAATATGTACATCTCTTGCCTCAAGCACTAAACTGTGAGCACAATAGCCACAAATGCTTTGGGGGAGGGTGGGGAAATTCAACAGAGTGGCTCTAAATGATTGAAATGCATGTTTCACTAAATTATACCGATTCAAAATATGTATTCGATGCTTCATTCCTGTGCGATATTTTAGGTGGCAATTTTTAGCTTGCCAAATTCAAATTTAATCAGTCTAAATCCTCATGGGGATTCTATGGCAGTATCAGTGATTAATTTATGCACCAAAATTTGAACATTTAATCTTTCTTTTACAATTTAAAGTGATTCAAATTAAAGATTCAAATATAATTGAATACTTAACTATATTTTAACTGTGAAGTGGTGTTCTATGAATGTTATGGCTTATTAATATCAAGATATTTCAAATATGCAAAAAAAACCAGGCGAGTGATGCCTCAATCGTATACAATCGTCTAGAGTTTCCCATGAAATCCTTTGATTTTTGATGACGATATTCAAATGAGACAAAGATTAGTTCCCCGTGTGGTGCTAGATAGCTAGTGTCCGATTTCAGGGAATTTTGAGACTTGTGGTTGTAAGGGCTATACTCTTAATTAATATAAAGGAAGGGAGAAACGACAAGGCCTAATAGGGTCTCCATGCTCTCCTTAATATGGACCATCTCAGTTGTTTCGTTTCCTGACTATTTGTGGGGAGTTATTGGTCATGAATGAATATTTAGGACAGGTCAAACTGACATCATATGCTGTGTTTTGCTATTTGTGAAAGAGAGCACGAATAATTCCTAAAATGATGTTATTATTCTTATAAAATATATTTATACTAGGTCGGCTGGCATATTTCTTGAATTACATTTCATCCCTTATCAACACTTTAACCGGTAAACAGCAGCCGACACGCGTCAGATTCCTGTAGCAGCCGAACATTTCACCAGATGTTTTATCGTCTGCTGGTTTATCAGACTATACTCTAAAAGAAGACGATGTATACCAGAGGCAAACAAGGAATCGATTCTTTTCCCTATCTGATTTAATTAAATACATACAAAACATAAGTGATAAACGCATTTTTCTTACACCGATATATCACACATTCACACTAACTTAAAACCAAGGAATTGAGTTAAGCAATACTCTTTTGAGTATTTAACCATGCCTACTTTTGTCAAAAGATTGTCAAGGGATGAATAATACTTACTTGTATTGAGAAGAGATGTGTTCTACAACAAGAACCACTTACACGAAAATTCTTCAACTGATTAGGAATGTTTTCATGGGCAAAAGAAGAAAGAAAATCTGCTCAAGACTCAACAATTCCATGCTCACGTGGCAATTTAAAAATCCATATGCACCGTCAGATGAAACCCGATTAAAAAGAAATTATTCATCAAATATTGTGTAAATATAATATAAGAATAAAGAGCAGAAGCATTAAGAACGTTCGATCCATACCAAACGAAAAGAGGCAGGATGATAAAAGCACATATAAGGAAAGGGATCTCTGAGTCTCCATATGACTCTGTAAGATATGAAATTGTATTCTGTTGGCTCGCTGAGGACCATAATCCACACTATTTTGAAAGTAGCGTTTACATCTCAAATAACTTGAGTTGAATCATCTCGAGCATACAAGCACACCACGTCTCAAAGCCGGACAGTAATCTGCTTCTAACCGATTTCGACCTTTCTTCGACGGACTGAATACTAGAATTAGTGAACCCCAAACAAAAAAACTATACGAATTAAGCAGAATACTTGTGTTGAATGACGAATGTTTGTTCTCTCGGCATTAATTCCGGCTTTTCGCATCATGAAAAACTACCATTGGCTTTAATTTTAATTAACGTATGTTTCAACAAGTACTGTCTACTATGTCTCGTTCGGTGAGAAAATATATGAATACAACCATTCGGCAAACGAGGCTGAAGATGCATCTGTTTATTCTCACAGTTAAATGACCACCATAATCTATAGAATTTCTACGTAACCTGTTTCTTCCACAAGAAAGAAAATAGGACAATTTTTCTATTCATAGATCCAAAATGTTATTAAAATTTAAGGCTCATTTGAATTAGAGAATTCACAAACAAATCGTAAGCTCTAAGGCTAATCAATAAAAAATATCAAACTAAAGTATTTCGAAAGCTAATAAGCAGAAATGAATGATGTAACATTGATGAACGTATGACGTAATCGGAAGCAGAAATTCCTTTATTCGGTAACGACAAAAATACACTACACTTTTCTTCTTGGCAGAGTAACCACTAGGCAGATACGACGCCATTTTGAAACCTAGGCTTCTTTAACACAGCTGGGAACTAAATTTTACAAAATTTCGATGAAATAGGAGAATATAACAGAAAACCAAGTACGACAGAAGAATAATCCGAACTAAGCTAAATTGAGTAAATATGTATTCAAGTTCGCAGTGCAACCATGGCATCGTTATCTAAAGATAGACTGCTGAAACCTGATACCTCATCACAAACATCTCGTCTGTTCTCAATCACGATTAACCAGTCACATGTTATTGATATTTACGTTCAGCCAACATTATCCAGACATTCTGAAATGTTTTGAAAGGCGAAATGTTATTAATAGAATGAGATTCTAGTGAGTCGCTTTTTACCAGATTGTTAACTGAAAATTACCTGAATTTCTGAACTGATTCTGAAAAACTCTCTTCTTAACCAACTTTATTTTTAACCAAGCGGCACGTTATATTGTAATGAAGGACATATCGGCAGGAAGTGAAATGTTGCATAAATAATTATTTAATTAAATAATTATCAGAATATAAATTTCTCGCGTGGAATCAACCCCATTTATTTCCAATATTACATAATATTATAATAATATTGGATACGTAGCAGTTTATGCTCTTTTGTATTATGCTAAATTAAATAACTCTTTGTAGTTCATTAAGCGAAATATGTTGAAATTACCATAAATGTACAAGCTCATTGACAAACCAGAACAGCAGTACATAAGCTAAATTTTCTTTCAGTGAATTTTTTGTCGTGTTCATAAAGCGAAATGTTTTAAACAATTGCTAATCTGTCCAATTTGCATACATTGTTGTAATATTTTAATCATAAAAGAAATGGATTAGGATAAGGGAACTTTTCTTTCATTTAGTGAAGGCATTCGCTGAAGATGCAAATGCCTTCACTAAATTAAAGTGAAACAATTATTGATTCAAATCTATAATATGTCACAAACAGATATTTTATTTTTGTATGTCATAAAGTAGCATTCAAAAGTCCCGACACCTTGTTTGTCTAAGGTCATCAGTTAATATAGAGCATTAGACTGTGGATCAACTACAACAGGGACTGATTCAACCAAGTCCACGGGAAACAATTCCAAGAGGCCCCATCCCTAGAAAAAAATGAAGGAGAGCCTATTCAAAAAAAAAAAAAAATTCCTGTGGAAGATGACCCTACCCAATTAAGCACATCCTATATTTTAATTCCAGATGGGCGCCAAATACGACACAGCAGCCGAAGCTGAAGTAAGGCAATGGATAAAAGAATTATTAGATATTGATATTGGTACCGGTACATTTGAAGTTGAGAAGAATCTAAGAAATGGTGAAACTTTAATGAAGTAAGTAAATGTTGTTGAATTGACAGATTCTCTTATTTCCATCTTGTCTTCTTGGATATTAAAGACCATTGGAGTCTATTTCAATTGATCAATTCAATGATTTTTCCCCCACCATGACGTCATAGGCAAAGGAACACAAAAAAGTTCAATGTTTGTTGCTGTTGGAATGCCAATTTCTAAGGGATGACGTCCTGGCTGATTATCGTTTTGACAAGTCAAGACCTTGCCTCCTCATTTTTGATTTCCACCTATCGAGGATTCTTAAACGTGCACAGAAGAATCACAAAATCAGAGTTGATAAAGTTCGATGAAGTACAATCAATGATCGGCTCCACAAAAACACTTAATAAATAATTCTAGCTATCGGGTGTACCGGAAAACTCGGAGTTACTTGCATCACAGTTAGAGTGAAATATCATTTAACAATGGTGACACATCTTCATCGTTGAAGTTTAAAAAATTCCACATCATAAGTTTTACCTGCAACGTGGAAAACACTAAAGATTTTATACTTTTATACCACAATGCGGAAAACATATTTCAAAATCAAAGTATAAGGCTGGTATATGAAAAACATCGATAGTTTTCGAATGGAATACCAATCTCCACAGTTCTTCGTTTGTTTGTATTGTCATCTCATAAAGTTGTTTGTAAAATACAGGACACTTTGTTTGTGTGGTTTTTTACTGTTTTTGTGGTTGCTGTATGTAAAATCAAATTGTTTGTCCGAAAATGGAGATGCTGCTTTGTTATCAACAGTACTGGATTAGCCGCTACAACCGGAGTATTCCTTTAGTACTTGATGCTAGATTTCTGATGAAGTGATTTACGATCTTATTGACGAATAACAATTCCCCGAACCTTTACTGCATTCATGTGTCACATTAAAAAATCCATACATACATATTACATAGCAGACTCATTAATATCAAATCATTGTGCAAATTAATTCAAGCACTATGCATTTTCGAGTGCATTATAACCTTTATGATCAGATTTGACGTTTCCTATCTATGGTAGCTTTAGTTGTCGTAAAAGTGCCCTTATTATCAGAGCAACCCCCTCCCTACAATCCGATATTATTCAAATGAAATGAAATGAATGGAGTTTTACGTCCTACTTTTCTGCACCATGTCGACGTTATTCAAGATCATGATGTGATATTGTTACTGTCCATAAGACAATGTATGTATTACATCAAAATCCAATGTTGCTTCAATTCCTAAATTGATTTCAGATTGATTAAGAAAATCTACGAAGGAACACCAAACAAACCACCAGCATGTGATAATATCAGAATTAAAGTTAATCCCCCAACTTCTCACTTCAAACAGGTTCGTATCAGTTCGATATTAATTTAAAGATTTCTTTTAAATACTGTCTTCTATTATAACCATGTGTGGCAAAACAAGTAAAGATGGCACTTTCAGCGAAAACACTTGGGTCAAATGTCTTGACCATTTAGTCTCCCGGATTACCGTACCCAAATGACTTGGAAAGCAGGAATTCGCCCTTTCAATACACACAAGAGAGATTTAGAAAACAAAACTATTCTCTAGTAATTTATCCTGTTGTATGTATCAATTGTTTATAGCATCCTTAATGTAAATGGTTTCTATTGCAGATGGAAAACATTGAACTCTTTTTGAAAGCGTCGAATGCCTATGGTGTGAAGCAGTCTAGTTTGTTTCTAACATCAGATTTATTTGAAGGTAGAAACATGGCTATGGTCTTAGCAACAATTTTGCAAGTAGGAACCGAAGTAAGTCCATTTGAATCATTTTTATTATTCTACATACAATAGCAGTGTTAATACCATTCTCATAACTCTTCTGTCATTTTCAATATACTTTATGGTAGAAGAACTTCTAATATACACAACGTATTGGATGGAGTACCTGTATAAGGTAGTAGCACATATCCATTTCAATGATTATTTGGACCAATGTGGATGTATTGACGTAGGATGTCATAGTGTTTTACATTATCACTCCATTATTCATTATTTTGAATAAAAGGGATTATTTTAAGTCCTCGGCATTATCTTTTAGGCACAACGACATGGTTTCGAAGGTAAAACTTGTGGATCTAAACCTACTGAAAAGCACAGAGTTGTATTTACCGAAGAACAGCTAAGAGCAGGAGATACCATTATTGGCCTTCAAGCCGGAACAAACAAATTGGCTTCACAGAAGGGTATGACGATCGGTGGAGTACGTCACGTTGCTGATATTAAGGCTGATGATTGTCTCCGAGAGGGTCAAGGTGTAATTGGTCTCCAATCCGGAACTAATAAATTTGCTTCACAGAAAGGAATGTCTTTCGGAGCTGTACGTCACATCGCCGATATCCGTGCTGATGATGCCATCCAAGAGGGCCAGGGAGTGATTGGTCTCCAATCTGGTACCAACAAATGCGCCAGTCAAGCCGGTATGGTTATGGGGGCTGTGAGACATGTATCAGATATCAGAGCTGATGATGCTGTACAAGACGGACAGGGTGTCATCGGCTTGCAGTCAGGAACAAACAAATTTGCCAGCCAGAGTGGCATGTCTTTCGGAGCTGTCCGTCACATCGCTGACATCCGAGCTGATAATGCCGCCCAAGATGGTCAAGGTGTTATTGGTCTCCAGTCCGGAACAAACAAATTCGCTTCACAGAAAGGTATGTCTTTTGGAGCTGTACGTCACGTGTCCGATATCAGAGCTGACGATGCTGTTCAAGATGGCCAGGGTGTTATTGGTTTACAATCTGGTACAAATCAATTTGCCTCACAGAAAGGTATGATGGGTATGGGAGCCATGAGACACATTTCAGATATTAAAGTTGAAGATATGGCCGCAGACTCCAAATCAGCTATTAACCTTCAATACGGTAATCCATCCGGGGCTAACCAATCTGGTATGTCCTTCGGTGGTAGAAGAGATATCTTAAAACCAAAGCCAATTGAAATCCAAGAAGACGAGTAATCTGTATTCTTTAAATGTATTAGAATCTGTTCCGTGGAAGGTGATGAATACCAATAGGACACGAAAGGAAACAAAAATATCCCATGCATCAAAACAATGATTACCAAATCAATGGTTACTTTCGCTTCTTTTTTAATTTTTTGTCAGATTTTTGAACTATCTGTATTTTGTTCTCTTGAAAAACAAACTGTATATATATCAGCTTTCTTATTTAAGTTCCTTAACGTCACGCAACTATAACATACTCATGTGCTCAATTTCAAAAGTCTAGGTAGTTGCATGTATGAAGTGAATTAGTTGTGCCAATCTCTGCCCATTTCCTAAGATCATTTGTAGTTGATCAAGTTCACATAAGCCCGGAAACTTGCCAGTGCCCAACCCCAAATCTCTACTACATATCATTCGATAGTCTTCCACTGAGAAAATAACCGATAAAAATGTTGAATTAATCTTAATATAAGTCATCGGCTGCTTCTGATTTGTCATATTTGAATTAATTTCAATGGTTACCTTGTAGTTAAAACAAAAATAATCCACGAGGCCTTTTACTTTGTCCGTCCAAAACATGTAAAAGATGGATATAGAAAGAGAGTTTCTAGTTGCCAAAAGTAGTTTACCAAACCTTTTTGGACTGTTAGTGCCTGAACAAAGTAGGCATCTTTTGATTTATTTTGTAAGAAAATATATTTGTTTCAGTTTTTTTCGATGTAAAAATTTGAAAAATTATTTGTACGCTTTATTTTATATGTTTTATAAATATGCTAAAGAAATACTCATCATCGCTCTAGTGAAGATTTAACACTCGAAAGACTTCCAAATACACGCTGAGACAAGCGATACAACTTCTAATTTTTGATGAACAAGTTTTTTATTTCACTTTTTCACATTTTAGAATTAAGTGGTTCAAAGCGTATTTATGATTGAATAAATTATTGTTCATTGATGGTCTGTGTTTCTTTCTATGAGGAAAACAATTACTTAGGGCTGGAAAATATGAAAGCACCACCTACTGTGAACCTCATTTGACTCAAACCTGGCCTGTATCATAGGATATCACACATACTCGATATGCGTCGGTCAATATCATACATACCCGACATGCGTCATCTGCAGTCGGTCAATATCATACATACCCGATATGCGTCAACTGCAGTAGGTCAATATCATACATACCCGACATGCGTCATCTGCAGTAGGTCAATATCATACATACCCGATATGCGTCAACTGCAGTAGGTCAATATCATACATACCCGATATGCGTCAACAGCAGTAGGTCAATATCATACATACCCGATATGCGTTAACTGCAGTAGGTCAATATCATACATACCCGATATGCGTCAACTGCAGTAGGTCAATATCATACATACCCGATATGCGTCAACTGCAGTAGGTCAATATCATACATACCCGATATGCGTCAACTGGGTAGGTCAATATCAAACATACTGGCGAGATTAACAATTAATTCCAACAATTTCACAATGCGACGACAACAAAGAATGGACACGTTCAAATACGCCCTCTTATAGTCTTAAGCATGTTGTTGACGAAACGAGCAACTTTTCTACCTTCATACATGGTTTTATAACAAACATAGGTTGACAACTTAAGGAAGCTACTGCATTTTCATTTTTGATATATAGAATGGTTAAGTCGCAAATTGTCCAACTTTATTTTAATGACCATCTACATATCATATATACCGGTTAAAAGATGAAGATGTTATTACAGTTTTAATATGCATGATTATAGTTCGTAACTTGGGGTTGATATTCAAAAAAGAGAATCGATTTAGCATTATTGCCCACGTATTATTTCTCGTAATTTTGCTATTTTTTCATACTCTGTTCTCGTTGCTACGTCAGAACATTGGCAAATGTCCGAAAGACACTTGAAAACATATTGCTTTTAACATGTTGTGGGTCAGAAAATATAAATTGCCAAAATAAAACCACCAAAAAACATCATTCAATTTCTTACATGCAAAACAAAATGTTTTGAACATTATTTTCACTAATCTGCAATACATGTATTACATATTCTACATTTTCTTTTTCGTCTTTTACGTTGATTGCAATATTAACCTTTCATGTATCACGGAAAGTAGCGATTTGATTGGATTGAACGACAGCGAATATTGTCAACCGACAGAATGCAGACTGCAAATGACATAGCTTTTTTGTTTGAGACGTTCTTTTGTTGTATTCGCTAACGTATAATGCAACCAAATTGCTCCATTTTTAAACTTTCATTATGCAAAAAAGGTGGCTAGTGCAGTCAAGGTATTAGACGAAGTTCGTAATAGCTTAACATTATGAAGATGTATGTAAACAGCCAAAAATACATGTAAAATTGACTGAAGGCTGAATTGAAATATTATTTTTTTTTTTTTTAGAAAATTCTATTAATTAAGTCGATGCCTATTATGGTGATTGTGAACCAAATTCCTTTGTGTTATTTCCATGTAGGAACCATACATAGTTTCGTATGAGCCGAAAATGGACTTGAGGAAAATCGATTGACTCGGCATGCACAAAGCCGCGTGCCGAAATGGTCAATACTGAGAATATTACATGGAACATGTGTAAATTATAGGTGGTAGATAGCAATGTCAAGAAAGGAGGTTTAGTTATTTCATACATAAAAAGGTAAGAAAGATAAGGAATTATGTAATTATCGACAAAATATATCAACTTATCAAGAGGAATTCAGTGCAGTATAATATGCTGATTTCGCATTAGATCTGAATGTAACCTCATCGCATTGTCTTCGTCTTGTATCTAAATCTGAAGTCAATGTTCTTAGGTCTCATGTAAGAGGGGGAATAGGAAGTTCGCTATTGTCCATTTCTTACTTGAGAGAATAACATACTCCAACAACTCATACTGCGAAATACACCAATAACAGACATAACGTGGATAGCAGTGATGATTCATATCTTTGTCAAAAAGCCAACAGTTCGGCACATGGTTTAGTGAAATTATGTATTGTGATAGAATCTAGAAATAAAGTTCAATTTTGTTTTGTTTCAATTATTATATCATATTCCTTTATATTGGAGAAAAACTTTTCTGTAAGCCAAGTATTACAATACCTCAAAATTGGGAGTTACCCAGATTCATTAAGATTCGATTAAAAGTGTATGCATATTCTAATATTTCAAACGTGTGTTCCATGTGTAGTATGGTTACTTTTAGTAATGCTTAAAATCGTTTTATCATATCATAATCGTAATTTAATTTAGAAACGCCTATGAAAAAATTAAAAAATAAATATTGAATCATTCCCGTTTACAGTAACTTGTAAATAAAATGTATTGATTGGTAAACACCTACACGATATTTGAAAGGTCCGTCCAACCGTCTGTTTTTTGGTAAAGAATTCTATAAAGTTTTATATTTTTTTATACTAATTATTCGATACATGCAGGACGATGCAGTCGTTGTATATTGTTTCAAGTGTTTGACATTTTGGACGCGTAACAAACGGGAGATAACCTATTTTAAGTTAAAATTTACTAAAAACAATTAAATAGACCTCAGATTATTTATACTTTGTCAATAAAAAAATACAATAAATCGAATACGTCTACAGAAAACTTAACATAGTCTTTGTAACGACTGTAATGTGTATTGGTTAGCGTATAATCCAATCAAATTTCTGCATTGACCTTGTTATAAAAATTACATAAATGTGTGCGTATATAGTCATCGCCCCTGCTTTTCTGTTTGTTTGTCTGTCTGTCAGTCTGTCCACAATTGCTGGTTTCTTGACGGATTTTGATGAAACTTGGTATGATTGTTTGCAATCACCCAATGATGAACCCTACTGAAAATAAGAAAAATTTAAGTTATTGACCTTGACGGATTTAGACGAAACTTTGTGATATTGAATATTATTACTAAGGACGTACCCTATTGAAAATAAAACGAGGAAGATAGAAAAATGCTGTGGAACTCTAATATGAAAATACCCCGGACGACTTGGCTGCCATTACAATAAAATCGCTATCTGTAGGGAAATGTTAATAATTTAAAAGTAAAATGTATGTGTTCGTTATACCGCTCCTTAGGGTAGATATTCGAAAAAACCTTTGTCCTTTGATTATACTCCCAATTTGGAGTGGTATTATTATCCTATGAGTTATCAGGTCACATTACTCCGTCGTATTTTCGCGTTTCGAATCGATATTTATATGTAGCAATAGAGGCAAATACAAATATTTAGCAATTGATTTAACAAGAAGTGGAGTGTCATGATACATGTAATTAATTGCTCTATAGTAATGTCCTACTAGGAAATATACCTCTGTCGATTTCCTTGAAACTTGGCATGGATCGAACTAGGTTTAGTGAAACCGAGAGTTGTTTTTTGGCCCAGGAAGAAAGACAAAAAAAAATTGATGACAACTTAGATCCGTTTTGGCCAAACTCTTGGTATTGATATTTCCCGGATTAGCCATGTAACCATGCAGAGGATGTCAAGATGGGGTTCCTTATTTTTTAGTGTCAAATTAAGCAAACTATTTAATTAATTGGTGTTTCTAATGAATTATCACTTATTCTTAATCATATCAATATGTTCTTTTTGCATATAATTAAGGGTTTTAACCAATCATAAATGGCCATGTAGGTACTGTCTGGATAAACAAAAATAAGACTTTTTGACCTTTCATGATCGGTCACTCATTAGAATTCGGCTGTTAATTCTCTTCTAATTCAGCTAATTATGAATTAGTCATGGACATTTGAGATAAACTGGTATTTTTCCAAGTCATTAGAACACCTCTACTTTCTATTCACATAAGTATTAATATTTTGATTTTTCATAAATGAAAATGAGGGAACCCATCTTTAAGTTTCCAAGCTCGGTTTGTGTTACATCTACATACGGACTAAGACCGGTATTTCATTTGTCATCTATTTCCATGAAATCACGAAATTCAACTTCTATAACTTTTTCCAGAAATCTCGTTGAAAATTTTCCAATACGTCACATGAAAGCCTTGCCAAATTCAATATATCATGACCACAACATTGAATCAACACCCGCTTGACTGTCCCAGACAAAAAAAGACTATTTTTAGAATTATATCCTTCCGCATGAAAATCTCTCACCATCTCACAAAATCTGGAAGAAAATGCAATTTCACACATCAACTTTCAAATCTAGACAAAAAATTAGTCAAAAATAGGCATTCAAAAATCCAAAATAAGGGAGAAAGAGGATTTTAGTGGTCTGAGTCCTGTATATCTACATTCAAATATAAGATAAGAAATATGATAGATCGGACAAGGTGTACTATAGCCGTTGGTCAGTGATAGGATAAGTAATATCTATCAATAATTGCTCTACTTTCATTGGGGTCGTTTTTGGATATTTCCTCGCCTTGGAATCCGCAAAAAGGATCGACCTCTTAAGCAAAATGAACAGAGCGGAATACAGCATCTTAAAAGTTTTATGTAAGTTAAGTCATTAAGTTAAATAGTATTATCTTATAATTACTATGAGATTTTCTTTAAGTTATAGGTCTGTCTCATTCTACTGATAACTGACATACTAAATATACTATCCTGCTTTCGCGTGAATTGGAGGCCAACATAATTGTATCATTCTAGACTACAATTGTATATTTCATTTGAAACACGGTTCATCCTATAATGTCTGCCATTTCATTCTTATTTTACTCAGTACTGGAAATGTATTTGATAACCTTCATATAATGGATTGGATATATATATATTTATGTAGGCCTATTGCAAGGTAAGCCGAATTGTGTTTAGTATACAATAGTGTTCGGCATTCTATGACATATATCAACTTTTGACCTAATGGCATAATTTGATATGCACTACTCTTGATTGGATGTTTCCTGGTCAGTAGCGGCGCCAGTGGTGTTAGTCCGTGGGAGGATGCACCAGAATGCACAAAACCAATTCTATTTTTCAATAAGTTTTCTTATGCCTACGCACTTCCAAAGAGCTGCGCATGTTGGATGGTCGCAGCTGCTCTTGGTATCATTTTTCGTACCAACAAGCCATACACACGTGGTTTTTAATTTCAATAGGAAGTAGAGTTTTATTTTAAAAATTTGAACTATATGTTAAATGTTACAGGTTATAATGACCCAATGCATCCGAATTCATTACATCAGCTATAATATAACTAATACAGAACAGTTCACATTTTTTCAAATCAAACTAGGATTTAATAAACCATTGGTATATCCATACAATGCTATCATCTTTATTTTCCCTTCCCCTATCATTCATAATGTGACAAGATTCTCTTTAAAGTATGTACAGTTGAATTTGAACCCAATAGCATCATAAAAGGTCATGGTATGCGAAACAATAATAAAGTGGTTAAATAAAACAAATTATTTTATTGAACAGTACATTTGAGAGTAGGAACCGGAACTTGTCAGATCATGGATGACTGTAGTTTATCTGCAGAAAAAAAAAAACACAAAACAAAAATATGAATTTTATTCATTTATTCAGAATAATGTTTTTTGTAAAGTTGTATCAATCTAAAGCTATCGATTTCGGAATATTTAATTAAGATTTAGGAAAGAACCTAAAAGAATGAGAACTAATGAGTTGAAATCATGTAGCCATGAAGATGTTCAATTAAGTGCTCCATTGTTGCATTTTTGTTTTAAATCTATGACCATTGTTTTGTTTTTCAGGAGACTCTGAAGGTCTGTGAATCATTGAGGAACGACAATGATCTGGAAGAAGTTTAAAAACATCATTTTGCCATACTTCGGTATAAAATTCAGATTGTTCTTCTGTGTGGTCTTGTACATCATAATATACAGAGTGTCATACGAGTATTGGTTGGAAAACAGAATCACTTTTATACCTCGTTTAAAAGTGACATCGTATATGTTGGATACTGAAGGATGTAGGATTCCGTCTTATGACCCATTTCACCCAGGCTTGAATGAATACTTTGGTTTAGATGCAAACATAATCAAATGTATAGATAAGATTCCATTAACATATCAAAAAAATGTGACACTAAAATTAAATGAATCTGTTCGCGATACAATACCGAATTTCGCTTACTGCCAATATGAAGCGATCCTTCGTGTGCCTGGAACAGACGATGAAGTAAATTACTCCACTCCGATTGTTTTCAATAAGGATATCAATGTTTCAGATGAGTTTCTGCGAGTTTACTGCTTTGATAAAGCAGGTTGGAATATATACAGAAATTTTCATGCCTTTCTCATTCCAAAGCCAAAGAAATTGAATACATTAAAACAACGACACCAACAAAGACAACTGAAAGACTCTCCAAAAGAAGTTTTAGACGTAATGATGATAGGTATTGACTCAATCTCTCGTTTCAATCATATTGTCAAAATGCCTAAAACTCGTGACTTTCTCCTGACCAATCTTTCAGCCATTGAGTTGGAAGGTTATAATAAAGTGGCTGATAATACAGTTGTTAATTTAACACCAATGTTCACTGGTAATTTCCTTTCCGAGGAACATCAGCGTCTTAATATCTCAGATAGAAAATCTTCTTTTGTTGATGATTTCAATTTCATCTTAAAAAATTATTCCAAAATGGGTTACGCACTACTTTTTGCAGAAGACCATCCTTTGATTTCTATATATAACTACAAAGCTCATGGTTTCAAGAACCCTCCAACAGACTATTACTTTCGACCATTCACTCTGTCGCTTGATGATGATTCTTCAGTATGGAATAATGGATTCTGTATTTTGAATCGCCCAGAAACGAACATAGTATTAGATTATTCATCAGATTTTATGAACTATGTTAAAGATGTGCCAAAATTTTCATTTACATTCAATACGCGATTAACTCACGACAGCATAGAAATACTTACTACTGCCGATTTATATTATTATGAATTTTTGGTCAGGACGTTTCAAAGTGGGGTTTTAAATAATACGATCTTAATGTTTTTTGGTGATCATGGATATCGCTTTGGAAAGATCATGAAAACAGATTATGGAAGAATACAAAGTCGCCTACCAATGATGTATATTGTCTTTCCAACTTGGTTTTCTAACAGATATCCCGACATATATAAAAATGTCGTGACTAATAGCAAACGGTTGACCACGCCGTTTGATATTCACGAATTTCTAAAGGACATCTTAGACTTCACTGGTGTTCCAAGAAAAACATGCTCAGTGGGCCAACGTGGTATAAGCCTTTTTGATTGCATTCCAGAATTTAGGAGATGTGAAGACGCACAAATTCCTCTTCATTATTGTACTTGCAAATATAAAGATGTTGAAGGGTTTTCCATTGGTGACGAAATTGTACAAAGAGCTTCACAATACCTAGTTGATTTAATAAACAAAAATATTTCTCCGTTCCGACAATGTTCTCAATTAAAATTAGCTTCAATAATCAGCGCCAGAGTGTCTGTTACAAACTACAATTTAAACATCACTTATCAAGATATTTTACAAAAGTTGGATACAAAATGGCGGGAAAAGGACTGTTTGATGTTCGGGATAGTGATCAAAACGACACCTGGTGATGGTATGTTCGATGCCACTGTGATGTATAAATTAAAGCTAAAGAAATTCTTTACCTCCTTGGAAAGTATAGATAGAATAAATAGGTATGATTCTGATGGGGATTGTGTAACACCTAATATGAGGTCTTTTTGTTACTGCTCCTAAATCCTGGGCGTGGGTTCAATAAGGGATCAAAATGTCTCAGATAATCAGTGAAACACTTTTCTCCATAATGAAGCTTATTAAATACTATCTATAATTACCGTTACATTTCAAGAGAGTAATTTAATTATTATGGAACTATGAATATAATGTGACAAAAGTTCACCAAGTGCTCTTATTAATTTTTCTTCCATTTTCTTTTTCACCTTTTCAATTTTTGTTCAAGTGATACCTGTATAATGAATGTTTAAAATATTGTCAATCAAAATATCCAAAGAACATCATCATCATCATTATCATCATTATTATCATTATTATCATCATTATCATCACGGCTGTGATAGTTTTTTTTAGATTGTAGCTTCTACTCTTGTATTTGATTCCAAAAGCTTTTTTTGCAAATTTTAAACGTATCAAATTTTAATCTTTACATTGCAAAATCATGATGTTTTAATGCGAATTCTTTGCCCATTTGCCAACTGGAACTACTATGGTCTAAACTTTAACATATTGTCAATCTGAAAATAATGATAGCATAAAGCAAACTTTCGACTATTGTAAAACAGACTCTTACTATCAATGATCAGTGACAGTGTTGGAAAAGATCTAGCAATAATAATGTGGTACTATAATGATTTCACGTCAGGGTCTAGCTGTTTTCTGGCAACGAAAATATTATGCTAAAGACAATGATATAAAATATTTGGCTTCCTAAAGTTTTAGTCTGTGCAACAAATTCAGTGGCATTCTTATTTTTAAGCGCTCACTGAATTGTAGAGCGTACATTGTCTTCACCCATATCCGACGGTCCATCCGTAACAAGAAAGCATAATACTTTACAGAATTTGGATAAAATTTGTTGAAAAGATGAAACTCTATCGAAAATAAAATAAATCGGAAAGTATATGAGATATTCTCAACAATCTTTGAAACACGTACATTTAATTATGGATTTTGAGAAACTTGGTGAAATTATTGATACACGTATTGATAGAAATTAAAGAAGTTAAATTAAAGAAGGTAATGCATGAATGAATTTAAGGCGTATGCTGGTTTTGCCAAATGTTCTGATGTAAAGGAAAGCTACCAATGGGCGTGGCAAGCTATATTTGATTTGAATATTAAATTATTTTTTAAAAATTTGACTTCATTTATTCCATTTTATGTGTGTTCATTTGATGACCCACTGGACCTCGAATGCTGTTGCGGATCATGTAATGTAATACCGTGAACTCAAGGTTATAATGAAGTGTAGCAATACATTGGTGACTGTAAATGAACTATTTATTACAGGAAGTAACAATAACGAAAAATTTTAACGTAAAAATAGTGCTCAATACACAATTATTTTTTTTTTTATCAGAAGTGGTCTTTTGTCAATTATCTCAAATCTACATCAATATTGGTCACGATGTAGCCAAAAACAATCTATTTGCCTCCCTTTAATAGCCCATCTTCCTCTCACTTGTAAAAATATTGTCTCCAAAGTAGGATAAAAGTCAATTAAAGTTTATTGTCGAATATGGACAACGAAACAGTTTTTTTGTATAAAAACATATACATACATACAAGTATGTACATAATGAACGTCCTTCTTTCTGCAAAGAAGTCGGACATCGCCATGCACTGTGCAATGAGGGATTTTTTGTTAGGAAAGCGGTATAAGCCTAGATTTTCAACTGTCAAGTGATCTTCAATGCGAATGACTAAATGATTCTACGATTAAATTGAAACGTGAAATAGGGTGGAAGGAAGAATAGACAATGTAGAGTATGGGAAGTAATGAGGAAGATGAGGGTTAATTAAAAAAGGAGAGTACTAATCGATGATTAAACAGTTGCTGGTGTTAGGCTTTATAATGACTCGATATTATTAGTTGAAACGTTTAGAATACGCTAGAGACATATTTAGTGGAGTACCTTTTAAACAGCTTTCAAAAGAATGACCGACTTTAAAAGTTAATGTAAATTTACGTTTTAAATATTTTTTGGGTCAAAAAAATCAACGGCTAGATTTTTTTAGTTAAAATTTTAAAATGGACACGTATCTCTTGATTTTGGTGACTAGTTTTGAAAAATTTGAGCACAAAAAATTTTTACCTTAAAAAAATAACCCAAAAGCTATTTATGGGATAAACCTGCAGTTTAAAACCCTGCATGCTATACATGCAATGACAAAGAAGAGAAGAGAAAAGAAACATTAATTTTTGACAATGCCTTTCTCTCATAATAAAAAAATAAAAAAGAAGAAGGACTTAGATTAGGTACTATCTAGATTGGAATATTTTACTCATAATAAATCGTTTTATTGTGAGATTAATTTCCATCCTTAAAAATGGAAACGAATTTAAAGGAATAGGTTCGCCATCTGTTTGACCAATAGAACCTTAGTCTCAGAAACGGTAATATTTTAGCTAAGCTAATCAGTAATAGTGTTCAGCTCACCGACGAGATTTTAGCCTTCAAATCCATGTTTGTCCAGATAAATCCGCGTTTGTAAGTTAAAATGACGACTGTCTTTTTCTTGAGACTCTGTCATAGATAGAAAAGACATATATATACAACTCTTTTATATTTAAGTATTATGAAGGCTAATATAAAATCTAATTTGAATATAAAATCTAATTTGAGTCTTGTCTTGTATTTTTAATTTTGACAGATAGGCATTGTCAAAAATTAATGTGTCTTTTCTTTTCTGTTTTAAACTGCAGGTTAATACACAAATAATCTTATCAATTTAACATAATTAAGTTCGCGAACCAAATAGGGTTCTTTTATGTTCAATACTAGAGTTGCCAAAATGTTTAGTCCGTTGTAAAAGTGAAAAAAGTGAAATCGAGAGTGCAATTATAGAAATTTTACCCGTACATCAACCTTGTGCCAGTCTTTTAATATCTAACTTTCAAGAGATGAAAAACACGGCCTAATAGTCAAATCTGAACAACGAAACACTTACTGCATAAAACATAATTATAAATACATGCATATATAATGAACTTCCAACTTTCTGCCATGCATGAACTAAGTATTGTATGCATGCGGTACCTTTTGTCGGGACAACGACATTAACCTATTTTTTTTTTTTTCAATTTGTCAAGTGATCTTCAACATGCATATCCGAATGACGAGACGCTTTAACATCAATGACACGGGGATATCCGAGTTGAAAGATCCAAGGTCATATCTCAACCTGTACCCAGATTGAATCATAGACCCCCAGGTAACCAAACAGCCGTCAAACTGCAGTACTCAACCATTGCGAACCCAATAGTCAGTATTAAAGGGAAGTAACAAGTACAATACTAAGTGAGCAAACCCTTTACTTTTGTGATTTTAGAAACCCTTTACTTTTGTGATTAGTTTTACAGTCCTACATCACTGACTGCTTTTTGTGACTTTGTGTGTTCGTGATTTTATTATCGCCGTTGCCAATTCATTGGCAATATACATATCTTGCGATGTATATTATTCTACACAAAATTTGTCTCAAGCATTTTGAACATCAGCATAGAGCTCCCGATACCAAATTCGAAACATAGGCCTAGTATAATTGATGAAGGGCATGCTCGCCCTTTGCAGAGTTTCTGCTTAACTGGGTTTGGATGGGTTTAACTGTGCGATTTCTTTGAGTATGTGGATATGTTTCTGTTGATTTTTTTTAAACTCGAGTATGAGCTTGTACACACTAAGTTTGAGAAATTCCTTTGAAATAAGTGATTATTAAATTTCGTGGTAGATTCCTTTTACCTTGTTTGTATAGGTCTGTGATAAAAGAACCATACTACTATTGTATACCAATTAAAAAATCTTAAACTGTTGATTTTGTTGATCAAGTTTATTCAAAGCAAATCATAAGCTCCAGAATACTACCTAGCTCTTAGAATGGACAAAAAATTTTAAGTCACAAACTTGGTCACCAAGTGTATATATATTCAACAGTTAGACTTACCAGTTGACATGAATAAAGAATAATCTCTATATTAGATATCCATTAAACTAAATAATAATTGAAATTCTAAGACTGTTCCAAAATTACTTAATTTAATGAATTATTACTTAGTTTTATAGAGTTATTGGATTACAGAGGGATTCTGTTTTATAGTTCTGACACCAGGTATGTCCACTGATGAACAAAGACTCATTTTAACCAAGTTTATTAATTTCAATTATTTGGTCATCCTGAGAGGAAGTATACCTTTCAAATAAATGATTAACCATAATGATTTGCC
This sequence comes from Lottia gigantea, assembly GCF_000327385.1. Taxonomy (NCBI): domain Eukaryota; kingdom Metazoa; phylum Mollusca; class Gastropoda; family Lottiidae; genus Lottia; species Lottia gigantea. Next base: position 4,601,784 of record NW_008708986.1, read on the forward strand.
AATAATGAGTCACCTAAACAGGTAAATTATCATATATCATTATTACAACCTGTCAATATATTGGATGGTGAGATGATGTCATAAACAGCTGTTACAGGCAAGATACCTTTTACTTCATATTCAATAATATTCTCATGATTTTCGTATGCCAAGATAGACGATACTCAAAATTGTTAAACTTCATTTGGGTGTACGATTATACAACTTCAAACACATTGAATTCTTCACAAATTGATTGCCTATATACCATAATATATAATAATATATGCTAAGGTTATATGTAATTATGTAAATACAAATCCAAAATATTTATAAAATACCTTGTAACTACTGAAAATATGTGATAAGATCAAAAGGATGAAAAATGGAAAAGTTTAAGAGATTCTTATTAACACCATTCTCTTGTGATAATATATATGTCTGATATTCGGATAGCCTCAAGTGATTTCATTCTCATTTGGTTTAAAAAATTGTCGGTGGTGCAAAATTGTCGAGTAGTGTTGTATTCATGCATTGAACGTTCAGTTAAATGTTTCTAACCTACAGCGGAAATTTGTCATGGGAAAGGACGAAAAGACACACCTACCCTTGTGACGATAAAATTAACCACACTCCTACACTTATTGATAAGATCTATTCAGATTTGTTAAGCCTTCAGATATCTGTCGATTAACCTGTTATTTCAATATTTGATTTAATATTTTACAAAAATCAGATCATTCTACAAAAATATTCCACAGTCTTATCTTTACCAACTTATCAATATACAACAATCTTCTACACAAACTTATCTTTACCAATTTATCAATATACAACAGTCTTCTACCAAATTATCATTATACAACAATCTTCCACAAACTAATCGTCATACAATAGATCATTCTACAAAAAATCTTCTACAAACTTATCCTTACCAACTTATCAATATACAACAATCCTCTACACAAACTTATCAATATACAACAATCCTCTACACAAACTTATCAATATTCAACAATCTTCTACACAAACTTATCATTAAACAATAATCTTCTACCAAATTATCATTATACAACAATCTTCTACCAAATTATCATTATACAACAATCTTCCTCAAACTAATCATCATACAATAGATCATTCTACAAAAAATCTTCCACAAACTTATCCTTACCAACTTATCAATATACAACAATCCTCTACACAAATGTATCAATATACAACAATCTTCTACCAACTTATCATTATACAACAATCGTCTATCAAATTATCATTAAACAATAATCTTCTACCAAATTATCATTATACAACAATCTTCTACCAAATTATCATTATACAACAATCTTCCTCAAACTAATCATCATACAATAGATCATTCTACAAAAAATATTCCACAAACTTATCTTTTCCAACTTATCAATATACAACAATCCTCTACACAAATTTATCAATATACAACAATCTTCTACCAACTTATCATTATACAACAATAGTCTACCAAATTATCATTAAACAATAATCTTCTACCAAATTATCATTATACAACAATCTTCCACAAACTAATCATCATACAATAGATCATTCTACAAAAAATCTTCCACAATCTTATCTGTACCAACTTATCAATATACAACAATCTTCTACACAAACTTATCTTTACCAATTTATCAATACACAACAATCGTCTACCAAATTATCATTAAACAATAATCTTCTACCAAATTATCATTATACAACAATCTTCTACCAAATTATCATTATACAACAATCTTCCTCAAACTAATCATCATACAATAGATCATTCTACAAAAAATATTCCACAAACTTATCTTTACCAACTTATCAATATACAACAATCCTCTACACAAATTTATCAATATACAACAATCTTCTACCAAATTATCATTATACAACAATCGTCTACCAAATTATCATTAAACAATAATATTCTACCAAATTATCATTATACAACAATCTTTCACAACCTAATCATCATACAATAGATCATTCTACAAAAAATCTTCCACAATCTTATCTTTACCAACTTATCAATATACAACAATCTTCTACACAAACCTATCAATACACAACAATCCTCTACACAAACTTATCAATATACAACAATCTTCTACACAAACTTATCATTAAACAATAATCTTCTACCAAATTATCATTATACAACAATCTTCTACCAAATTATCATTATACAACAATCTTCCTCAAACTAATCATCATACAATAGATCATTCTACAAAAAATATTCCACAAACTTATCTTTACCAACTTATCAATATACAACAATCCTCTACACAAATTTATCAATATACAACAATCTTCTACCAAATTATCATTATACAACAATCTTCCACAAACTAATCATCATACAATAGATCATTCTACAAAAAATCTTCCACAATCTTATCTTTACCAACTTATCAATATACAACAATCCTCTACACAAACTTATCAATATACAACAATCCTCTACACAAACTTATCAATATACAACAATCCTCTACACAAACTTATCAATATACAACAATCCTCTACACAAATTTATCAATATACAACAATCCTCTACACAAACTTATCAATATACAACAATAACTTTATATATTACATTCATGAAACATTCATGAAATTCGAAGTACAAAACAAAAACCCGAAATCCAAAACAAGATATTGCTATAATGGAATGAAATTTGTTTTCTGAATTTTAATGACTGAAAGTTAATATCGGAGTTTTGTTTTCAAGCGACTTTAAACCAATGAATTAAAAAGGAAATCAATAAATTGAATTGATAATATATAACTATAACCTATATTATTCAGAATACTCAATATTTTTAACAATGTGCAATACGGTTCAGTAATGACGTCGTTGATATTTATTACATTTTTAATATTACTAAGTATATAGTGCGTATATGAGCAATTTAAAGTGAAATCCATATTATCAAATGCTAGGTGTCGTTCGGTTTTTATGCATCTATATATTAGAAACCAACTATGTTACTCATTACATTAAGTCCGAAACTGAATGGCAGTGACTTCGTTATTGATATTTATTACAATTGCCATATTACTAGGTCTAGTGCGATTAAAACCTTAGTAACTCTACATGAAATCGAAATCTATATAATACAATACTATTTGTCATTCATTACAGTACGTCCGAAATTTAAACTAATAACGTGTGGTCACGAGTGTTTACAATTAAAATCGACCAATGAAAGCTCTTCAAGGGCGAGAATAGTTTGTGACCCTTATCATAGATGACCTTTTACAGTTGATAATATTTAAACCCAATTTATGTTCTTTTGGTGAGATGTGCGTATCTTTTCTTTCCACGTAAAATATTGCACGATATACCTATATTTCAAATTTCAAAATATTATTAGTGCTGGAAAATATAACTTAAAAAAAATAATGAAATGATGAAAAACAGACTAGGTCACTTATTATTCAGTTCTGCTCAGCGACACAGAGGCACTTTAACTTTTAAGCTACTTGGCAAGTGTACAAAAAAAACCCAAAACAATATAAACAATCTTGATATGTATATAGGTAAAATACTATTAACGTTTCGTATTATTTACTACAGATAAAAATATGATTTAAATGGGTCAAAAAGAAGGGCTCCTTTTTATTGGCTTAAGTATTTTTTATTTTAAGATCCATTTCTGAGCATGTTTGACGCATAACCGCACGTAGATCCAGAACACGACGTTATTATTAACAACTTTGTCAATTGGCCGAAATGCTAAGAAAATAACAAAGCTTGTAATTAAGGTTTCAGGTTTTTAAAATCATTTGTCACGAAAATAGGACAGGGGACATACAAATATTCGGTTGGATTATCAGTGTTTTCTTTGAGCATGATTCTATAAATTTCTCAATTATCGAAATGATTTCCTACAAGCTTAAGTCAATGTAAGATGTACTGAATTTGATTCTGTATACCAGAATTTCAGTTATTGTCAATCACCAATTCAGATCCGGCTACTACTTTAAAGAAACCCCATTCTAATAAATTTTACCTTATGTTTACACCAGATGAAATTTAATCTGAACAAGGCCATAAATGATCATAACTTGTCATCTGAACTCATCTTGAAATCTTAGTATACACGTACTCGTATTTCTAAATCAACATTCGAACTACCAATAAACTGTGAATTTATTGACGTTAGTGATTCATTCGGAAACCCCACCTCTCCTTAGAGGTAGGGAAATTATAACTTCTCTGAAGGTTGGAAATTATAACTTCTATGATTTATAGAAGGCATACAAATTATCGCTGTTTCGATATCCCTATCCACCAATACTTGAAAACGTCCATTGAAGTATATACCGCATGCCTTATGGTCACAGACGAGGATTCATTTACAAATACTATAGCTCAGAGAAACAACCTAATGCAATATCGCATAAACGAAATATCTGGATCTGTTTTTGAATTAAATTTAGTTAATGTTGAATCAAGGTGAATTAAATGTTCGTTAAATATTTAATTCGACAATTTAAATCTGGTTTAAACAGATTGATTGTTAAGCGTTTGACCTTGATACATAACAACGATCAATGAATTTAATTGGACAGAGGGCGACTTTTGTTGACCAGCGGGCTGACTATGTAGACATTGATGTACGAGTTGCCTATTGAGGATGAACAGTACATCAACGATGAATCGTTAATTTCAAAGATTTCTAAACGATGCAGATTAAATTGCCTTTTGGTAAACTACCGACAAAGACATGAACTAATTTAGAATTCAAAATACACATATTGGGGTTTATGTTTGAATGTTTTAATTTTGCTTGATTGCCCTTCCGTATATAATTTCACCTTTGAAAAGAAATTCAACCTAGTCGTTGGAGCATGACAACGTTTGGTAATCAAATTCTTAAGTAAATGGCCCGAGGAAGACATTTCACCCACTCTACTGTATATTTATACAATTAGATTGTACCGCAATGACGTCTTCTTAGATATTATTATTTGAGATATGCGAATTTAGCTGTAGTATCTCTAATTCATATTGGTTTATATTTGATTAATAACATTCAAATTGGGCGTAATTGCCTCAATAAAAAAGAATTATACAATAAGGCATAATTTTCTAATTAAAATCATCTGAAGGTAGTTTGTAAGGATTAGACTCTCACGGTAAGTTGCAGAGTTAAAATATAGGTCGGCCATTTAAAAAAGATGTAGGCAAAACTACCAGACGCAACAGCACGGACATTTTTGATCGTATAAACAGTGTTGAATAGAATCACAGATATCAGATTCTTGAAGACAATTTCAGTTTTCCAATAGATAAATTAGTGTATTTCATTGCAGATTTTATCAAGATGAGAATCTTTGTTGTATTCGTATTTTTTAAAAGCTTCTAGGATCACCATCTACTCAGACATACTGATAGTAGAAGGTGAAAGCGGTGGTAGTGGTATGTGATCCTGGATTTCATCTTTGAGTCTTGTAAGTTTGTAAGCATGTTTCTCTGACCCGACTTCTTTGGCGCCTTATTATTTGCAGAATTAAGCAATTTCTGTTGATTGGGGTATAATGGACAGTAACTGAGGGGTTTACAACTATATAGTAAATGAAGTCCCATCCTAATCCATTTCTTGTTATAGAAATTTATATATCGATGGGGAGTACAGAAAACCTTCTGAAGATGTAAAATAAATTGAGTAATAACACTAAAACTTAATCTGTAATAAGAATATTGTATTACAATAACTAGCAATTATATTACACTATAGTGTTAGTGGGATGAAACACCCCAGTGTTATTTTTACCTATTAACACCAAGTTTTATTAGCGTTAACTTTCTTTAAATTACCATCTCTTCTTGACACTTTTACTTACTATTCAAAACAAAGGCTATTGGTTAACATTCTCTTCAGTTCAAGTTTTACCAGGCTCACAGCCCTTATGTAAAAGAGGAAAAAAACTTTGCAGCATGTCTGTTTGTCTGTCTGAAACAAATTATCTCGTAAATTCCAATTTTCAAAACAAGGAAAGTTAAGAACTATCCGGTTTCTGTAATAATTATCGTGGAATTGGCATCAATTTCTTAAATAAACACATTTACTATATAGACTATATACTATCTATATACTTATCAGATTCTACCGTATGCTACAAGTGTTATCAGGTGTTCCAGTCTTCACTTATGTTAGTAGTATTATCCATTCCAATAGAACTTTCTGAATAGAAACTTTGACTGAAGATTCTACCGAAAATGTTTTGCAGAGCTCCATTCTGAAGTATAAAATTGAACAGATCTGTACGGCATGTACTCTAAGAGAAATGCTGAAAGAAGAATGTGCCTATATTAATTGTTTCAGTTATTTATTGGTACGGGCTTATACTATGCAGGAATCAAACACTAGGATTTCCCACGGAACCGCCTTCTTAGTTGAAGATTGAACTCTTTCCAACTCATTATATGTTATTGAAAAAAAGAAATTGGGACTAGTGTCAACTTTTTAATAGGCAAAATTAATATTCACAGAGGGATGAAAAAATATTTGAACATTTCTTGTCAGATGGACGCTTTATTGACACTTAAACTTAACATTCTCTCAAGCACACGAATAATAATAGACTTTATTATCCCCCTTTATTAATTTTCCATATTGTATTTTCTCTCCATTATTGTATTTAAATATCTGGAACACCGGAGACAACAAAGGGGGATAAATTGATGAAGAAAGGTTCACAAATTTAATCCCTTGTAGATTACTTTGGCCCTGAAGATATTTCACCTCGCAAAGCTATACACGATCAAATTTAAACTGAACGGTCCTCATTTCCCTCATACAGTTCGGTGGGCATTTACAACGTCGTGATTACGTTGATATTGCATATTTTACTATTATCACAAGAATCTTTAAAAAAGAGAATTCAAGCATATGTGAAGAAAATGTGTTTGAAGCTTGAAACATACTTGATTTTCAAAATAATCTTGGGACTATCAATTTGAAAAGGTCACTTTTACAAGTACTCTGTGTGTATCCATCAGTCCTCTTTTATATTGATTCAAGATGACGACCGTCATACACATTTTTATTGTCAATATTCGAAGCCAATGATGGTCATTTTACACTAGCTGGTCACTCAAATAGTAAATCTTTTAGTGGACACACTTGGCTAGTGTAATTCTAGAGGAGGCCTTACTGTTTGATATGGTAATTTGAAATGTATTTGATGTCAGTGAACTTGTTTCGCCAGGTCATGCATGCTCGAGATGCATTCGATATATGTTAATCCACACGTGGATACAAGTGTAGGTTAATTACATTTTCGTATGAGAATTTGGAATAAATTTAAAATTTGGTTTCGTAAAGGGATGGCGAATCAGTCGAGGTCTTTTATTGATACAGATGATTTTTTTTCAAGGGTAATACCATAACACAAATTCTGGTTATGTTAAACTGAAAACCGGATATAACCAATATTGTACTTATATAGCGTCCATATGTGATGATTGACAGATTGGTAAAAGAAACATTATATCTACAGCGCGAATCACATTGTCAAGTCCCGGCAGGGAAGATAATATGTTTAGGACATCGAGCAGAAACACAACAATACTCGTCATAGATATAACGTTATTTTTAAAGTAGTGAACAATTATATTGTTACAGTTCAGTGATTGAAACCTTCGCGATGAGCGTAAATTTGTTAACCTGCATTCTTTATATGATTTGATAAGTTAACCTCTATGTATATGTAATTTGAAGAAATTATAAGGGTTAATCAGGAAGATCTAATTTGAAGAGGTTCGTTGAAATAAAACCTTATTGATGCATTCATTCATAACTAAGGTCAGGGGCATATATTGTGACTACTTCAAAACTGGGAAAGAAAAGCATAAATCCAATCCGGTTTCCCCCCTGTTAGTGATGCAGATAAGAGGGACAATAAAAAAAAACGAGGCCCCGTGTACGCTGTGCATGAGAAAGATCCCTCGACAGTTGGAAATCGAAAACGAGCAGCTTTATGCTGCTGTCCTGGCAAAATTTGCCTCATTGCTGACTGCATGGCGTTGCACGTCTTCGTTAGCCCTCTTCGGTACAGAAGAGTAGCACGTAAAACTCCATTCATTTCATTCTTTATTTTTTGACATCAATTTCTTATTATGTACTACTACCAATACAAATTCACTGATTGATGTTCCAGTGGGTAATAATAGATCCATACGAAAATGGACCGACTTCGGCTAATTCCCAAATCTGAAAGAAAATGTGATTCCTGACATTAATTTCCAAATCTAGACCAAAAAATTAGTCAAAATAGGCACCCAAAAAACTGAAAAAGGCTTCCGAAAAATATATTGTTCGAACATGTTTCATATTTAAATGAAAACAAGTTTGGTTAAGATAAAATAAATAAATCTGAAACTACAAATTGTGTAGTTAAATAAGGCATTCATAAATACTGAGAGTTTAGCCTGGAGGTGGTTTAACATCATGGACAATAGGTTTTCATAGAAATATGACACATTTATCGTTTCACCTATCTATACTTGTCAATCAAATGATGTAGCACCGCTGGTCGTAGTATAAAACACTGACCAAGCGGAAAGAAAAAAACAACGTTTCTCATCTGATGTAGTAGTTGAGCTACGGTACAGTTATCCTTGGTTTTTGAAGCGAATGAACTCAAATCGTAAGACAAAACCGACACGAGTCAGCAAGGTAAAAACTTGTGAAAAATCCCTCTTGTCCGGTAAACCCATAAAAAGAATTTCGTGTCGACTATAATATTATCGGAAGTGAAATGGATATGATAAATTGTTCCTAAGATTCAACAGATAATAAAATTCCATACGTATTCGATATAGTTAATATTAATAACGTGTTATTATGTATTGCAATTATCTGCAAAATATAACACAGGAGATCCGACATAGTGCATATTGTTTATCTATTTTTACAAATCAATCAACAACTCTTCTGATGGTCTTCATGATCATTTTGTTTTGTCAAGTAGATATCCAGTACTCAGAGAACACATATCTTATAATCTTTATTTGGTATATCTATTGATGCAGAGTATGGATATCTGGTCACCGGAAATATGTTTACAATAATACGGGACTGAGCATTGTGCCAATCGAAATCGGTCGACTTTGAGTGTTATTCTATTTAACGATTGACATAATATTCTTTCTTTCTATATTCAGCGTTTCGAACAATATTCATCACACATCTATCAACAAACTATAGTCACTTGTATCGGCTAAGTTCAATTGGTTATTAATAGTGATATACACTAAAGATATAAAATAATAAATACTATAACATTATTATCAATAACGACCAATTATACTGTTTAACGATCATAAATAATACAGATATAACGAGCTAAATATATCTTCCAATATCTATTAGTATACCACTTAATAACTTAATGCTCTTTATCACCAATGTTAAATGTAATCATGTCCATTAAGAAATCCAGAAAAAATTCTTCTTTGATATAGGACATGCAGTCTTAAGCTTGGTTTGAACGTTTATAGGACTTTTAAGTGTTTGACTGCGAAAAACAGTCCAGTTTGAATGGCTTCAAACCTTACAAGCACATGTTTTCGCAACACAGTTGTTGCCCTATAGTTGTTTTCCATTCAGGAAGTATTTCACGTAAAATCAGCTGTAAAGCCATTTTCAATCCACCTCTTTCACTATTTCCATTACATTACATGCCAATGCACAATAAGTTTTTGGTATCAACACACCTACACGTCGTTTCGAAGTGTAAATAACTTTTAGTCACACAGACTATAATTCCTCAAATGCTTCGTGGAAGCATTATCGATAATTTGACCATAAATCACCACATATTTCCTCTGTTCCTGTTTCACTTATTGGTGGAAGTGAAACTCAATGCCAAGTTAAATTAAAGTTTTTACAACTGATGTAGCAGAACTCAGATATCTGAACTGTTGTTCGAGGGTTTGATTCTCCCTTATGTACAGGCATAGGATGGAACAGATACTTCATTTAGAAATCGGAAAATGCGGTCAGGGGATGTATTTTTCTGGTTTCTTATGCTTTAATTTGCCATGAACAAGGTTGTCATTTAAATTCTTAATTTCTAGCATGGACTCTCCATCAAAATGCCATTGCAGATTCCTCTACATTTCAGCCTGTCGGTTCTAGTAAGTCGGAATATATGCAGAATTTAGATGTTTCTTCATATCTGGTGAAAAAAGTGATATTCAAAAACCTCGTCGATTAATTTCAAGCTTTTTCCTCATATCCTTCTTCCGTTTTGCACAATAATATTATTATGTTGTTTTTATTTTAGTTTCCTTTTTGTTTTTTTATCGCTTTATTAGAACAGTTGCGCCTTTACAACATGAACTTCCTTTTCAGATTATATATACAAAAATCAGAAGTTCGACGAAAATGTTTTTAATCCAAGGTTCTTTTCTATTTTCGAGGATGGTGACTATTCAATTAAAATTAGATTGAAAAAGCAAAGCACTTCAATAAAAGAACCAACTCGTTTTAATATCCTCTTTGGTTTGGCAAATATTTGTAACAACACTTAAATCTATCAGGGGCTTGCAACTGACATCTTCACAGAGTTGCCGCTATGTCTGTCCCTTGTTTGTACCACCGGTCTCGGTAGGCTAGAGCCGCCACTGATAAAACAAAAAGCAACCGTAGTAAATTATTGTTTTGGTGTCCTCAACTTTCTGATTAGTAAAGGTCTGATCAACGTGATGCAGTATAATTTGGTCCTAACTACAGACAGTTCCATTATAAATACATGAAAATGGGTTTTAATTATCCAGTCTTCAGAATAAATATTATCTAGAATATACTTTATGTCAGCAAGACACGTCGTGTTAATATACATATATTCCTTGCTGGACCTTGCCCTAAGGTTGATACTTACTGCATTGTTTACAGGTTTAACATTTCTATTTACATTCGAAATACAAAAAGTATAGCATTTATGGCAAGCTTAACACCTTAGAAATTGAACGCATTCCATTGAGGGAGTTGCTGTGTACAATTGAGCAAACAATCAAACTCCTTTCAGAGTTGAAGATGAGAAAGTTGGTTATATTATATCTACTATTGACTTTATGTATTGGACTATCTTTTGGTATGGAATTAGTTAAATATAGTACAATACCATAGATAAACAATAAGTACTAAAGATAAGATGCTCGCCCATCAGAAGAAACAAACTCGTGTCAAAACTCAAATAATTATTCTCAAACCTACTATGTTGTTGAGTGCAAGCAGGGTGTAGCGTTATTCATATCCATTCCATATACAATATTTTCATCAAACATGGGATTTTAATAGAGCTTTGGACAGAAGAACGTTTCCAGAAAATCTTGATATGGTCGGTAACCACCCATGGAAAGATTCAACTTCCGTTATCTTATAATTTTGTCTTTGTACCAATAAAGCTTTGTTGCAACTGTCTAATATTTGTTCAAAATATCCATGTATGTTTCATTTTACAAATTGGGCCCACATGAAATGGAAATTTGGTGTGAGTGTTTGTTATCAACCAAGGATGAACCATCGCGAAAATCAAAAGAATCGAAAAATATTTATTATGAGTTATTGCCCTTGTTCTTAAAAACGCATTCAATTCTTAGCCTGTTAACACTCAGTTCAGTTCTTGACAGACTTTGACGAAACTTGGTAAAATTATTCAGTATCGCCTCAAAAAATTCGCAAGAAGTGCATGACTGAAGGCTGAATATTTAATACTGAAAATTGTTACTGTACTGCCAAATATTTTTTTTAAAATCAAAGCTGCGAGTTAGCGTATATTACCTTGTCTGGCAAGTTATCTTTAAAAAAAAATTGCAGTTGCCGTCTGTTGCCCATGTTCAACGCTGAATCTTGTCGATCTAGGGGGTCGTATTGATCGTATTATGACGAGCCGATCCCTTCTTCACATGGTTATTTTTCAAAGGACGTTCATTGCATCGCTCATTGGCAGATTTGTTACTACACTGCCAGCTATGTAAAGCTATGAATAAAAAAGAAATAAAAGTTGACGTCAGTCAGTGAATTAGGGTCATTCTGAATAATCGCTTGTGAAATACCAAATCCGGTTTCTTTGGTTCCGACGCTGAATAGAACCTCTGAGTATAGTATCTCAACTGCTCAACTGCTAAGGGCATCAATTTTTTTAGTGGTAAGGACGGTAGTTAGCATTAGTTGTTTTAAGACAGGGAGTGCCTCTGCATCTGATATAATGTAGTAATACACTCGAGATTGACTTCCAAAAATAACACTGAATAGAAAGTAGAAAATAAATATAGGTCATTAGTTGTAATTGTACAACATGAAAAAGGAGTGTATCTTTAACCGTTATAATGATAAGATATCCTATATCAAGTGAAGTGATATATGGGTGTGACAGATTCATGTTATCTCGAATCTCATGTAACAAAACTTTTTTAAACGACGCTATTGTTAACCAGAACTCTAGATAATAGGTCTAAAAATTCGGGTCAGAAACCTCGAATATCCAGACGCGATTTCAACCTTACATAAATTATTATTCAGGATACCCTTGATATGTAAAACACTTCAACCAAATGTAAATACGCACAACTGTTAACAAAACTTACGGTACAGGTGAAACAGCTGATTTTAGGTGTGGATGTTTACCATGTAAAACTGTCAAATATCAAGGACCGTATTGAGATTATTTCCAACGTCCACTCGAGCGTACAATTTTATTATTCATTAAACATTGAAAAGATAAATGTGAAAACCATTACTCTATTTTAAAATACAATCTTACCTAATGATAGAAATAAAGCAATACAATTGTTTCTTTAGTGGTAGACTTTCCTGCCTTTTATACAATTAATAATAAAACTAATTCAGACTCGATTACAAATTTTTGACCGTGAACAATATTTTTATTTACTTTAATCTAATTCTTTCTACAACGGTATGTTCTCCCAAGAATTTGGCTAGGTCTGTAGGCCAATTTCCTCTTAGCATACTGTTTAGGACACAAATTGATAATAGTTTCATACTGCAATTTAACGATAGCAATAAACGGCCACTTAGCGATATCAAAGTCAACATCTTAACATGACAGGTGCCTCCAGCCGGTTCCATCTGTTCTACTTCCGGTACTCATAAAATTCTATGGTTACCCTGAAGCCTTGCCCCATTGGAATATCTTTCTGTGACGTTATCGTCCTGATACTTTCAAATCTTATTTTTGACATTAACACACTTCTTGACATATTGCAACCGAAAACATTTTGACTGGAATTCACTCTCTGTACAAATAATAATGATATTTCATTCTGACACAAAGACAATCTGAGACTTTTGTTCATCTAACTTAATTTATCTTTATACACGAAATAACAGCACAGACCAATTTACCTATACCTGTAATAAAATGAAATGACCTACAGAGGTATGTTTACGTTTTATGATCTGGTTTTTAATTCATATTATTTAGAGAGGTTGTAAGGTAATGTGTTCTGGTGGTAATGGCGTTAAATGTTTCAATAACATTTCTGACTTAATATCATAATGTCTGTTAGCTTAATGGCAGTGTAAATTCGAGTGTCTTAAAGATGATACCCAAAGAATACGTAAACAATGGTTGTCTTTCGTTTTAAGACTCCATGTTTTGATTTCGAAAGAGTAAGAAAGTTGGGGCACAGAAGGACATTTGCCCCCAAAGAAAAGTGGTTTAAAAATATGTGTCGGAATGAACTAAATGAAATCAATTTTTCGAAATATTTTTTAGGAGAACCGTTTCAGACACTCAATTAGAGACTTGCGACTATGACACCTCCATAGAGTTTTGAATTCAGCCATGTCAGTTATTCCCATATTGAGTCAGTCTGTCCTCTTTTTGACCCCCAGTTTCAGGTGACTGGCACTGTACCGAGTACAACATTATACCTGTCTCATCCTACTATACCAAATTTCTGAGTCCAAAAATTGTAGTTTGCAGTAAATAATTCTCTGGAACATAAAATACAGTGGATTATACAGCTTTTCCACTTTTTTTTCTTCTTGAAAACAAACGGATGTCAGCACTGGAACACATACACATAGGAATCTTGATATATGGATCTCTTTTATTGTAGTGTTAAAGAATGTTCTAACAATTTTTTCATCTTTTTATAACTTACAAGTTACATTTTGCAGACATGAAGTAAAGAAGAGATGACGCGTGTATAAATCATAAAATATTTAATGGTGTAAATATTTATTTTTTCCAGGTTTACAATAGAAGGCTAGTGAAATATACAGATGTTAGACATAGACAACATCTTAACAACTTGGGAAACCCTTGTCTGCTTTAAATCGTCTGGCTCTCTTTATTATTGACGCAATGATAATCATTGGTATTCAACAGACCAATTAGCTAGCATTTAGGTCACCAGAAATGTGTTTTAATCTGGGAATTAAGACATTACCTTTGGGCCACTCACAAATAATTATGCCAAAGTCATTGGTTTTCAATCTGATGCTAAACTATAACATTTAATTGTGCTATTGGGATCGGCAAGACAATTTTCTACAAGTCCACACTTTCTTCCAGATGTTCGATCTCCGTAATCTATATTTGGAATATACGACGTAGTTTCTCAGTTTGTGGGATTTTCATGTAAATCTTGCATTTAGTCCAAACGTAACCTTGGAGTCGGCTGTATATTGGCCAATACTCTTTCAGTCTATTTTAACCATCAACATCTTTAACCTGTTGGATCTCCATTTCTCTATCTGTATGACTATACAAATACTAGCTTTCATAATACCATTATTTTCTGATCAACATAATAGTTTCAATTTGGACTAGTCATATCTGACACATTGTTGGCCATTATTTTCCGAGCACCCATTTATTGGTATTTGTTTGATTACTTTGCCAAAACCGTTTACTTCAATGGCAGTCTTCATTTTATACCAATATCATCATCATTAATGGAGCGTTAGAAAGAAAAAGCAGTACGTATTACGGGATTATGGCCTCAGATAAGAATTTACCAACAGGTGCGTCCATATAAAATCGTGACTGGGGGTGTTGAAAAATGTTCCCGAGATTTCATAAAAAAAAGGATCAAAACATTATTTGTTCTGAAAAAATGAAGTATTCTAATAATATTTAATAACATATGACAAGATATCACCTTAGTATGATTTTTGCCTTCATATGCCAGCACAGTGTAGGCAAAAATCGTATTAAGATGACGATAAGTTTTGAGTTTTTCTTTCAAAAACTTATCCTCATACTGCGGAGTTAAGCCCATATATTGGCTAAGCATCAATATCGATAACGTCTGTCAGATCCCATTCGCAGAAGAGCAGAATCAAGTCATCTAAGTGGTCATCACCAGTAGGACTTCTCAAAAGCTTTTTCTAGACTTAGAGTTTAGGCTGAACGAACGTTCGCTTTTATATATTGACGGTGAAGCTGCTAACATGAGGCGTCCAATTTTGGACATTGATGGGAATAAATGGTGATCAACGAAAGCTTGGGACAGCAATGTCCACTATTTTTCTTTCACTGGAACAATATTATTTAAGCTACAAAGGGGAATTGCATCAATGTTCAAGCACTGCTGGCCATCTGAGATATTGGAAAGGGTCACTCTATAATGGTGCACTAAGAGCAGCTAGAAATTGAGCGCATTATCCTCTCGGAATGGTATATTCGTTACCTCCAAAGAAAGGTACTTATTTATAAACATCTAAAGCACCTTTCAATCATCTGGACTTCGTTATTTATCCAGGTAGAGTGAAGAAGAAAACAGATGTGAACAGGTCTAGGACGACTGGTATATAAACAATCTAATAAAAATCATCATTCCTTACATACATAACTCGGTTACCATTCATGGTGCCATCGGTCAAAGATACGATCTAGAATTTACTTGTAGTCAAAATGATAAGAAAATAATAGAATCACAATTGATTGCTGTTTTTGAACTGAGAAAATCGCTCGAAGATCGACATACAAATTCATGAACTAAGTATCATTTACTCTTGAAGATGTAAAAATAACAACACGTTTGGAATTGAAGTCGGCGAGAAGGTTGAAAATTGTGGAATTGGTATCTCATACTTGCATTTTTATCACAGAATTGGTTGAAGAGAATCTGTTGTTATCTTGATGACTTGACGTTCACCTGTAATAAAATCATTACCTGCTTGATTAAAATGTCCATTGCAATACAGATCAAATCTCAGAAATGAATTTAAGAATGGTAATGAATAGGCCGATGCTGGATTCACAATGTACGTACTTCTTCTAAAAGCAATCTTCTCAAACTTTCAAAAGCGGACTTAAAACACCATATCTCTTTTTTGAGTTTCTGAGAGTATCAAAAGGTTAGTCGCTTGGAGGCGTTTAAATTAAACAACAAACATTTTCTGTTAAGGACAATGGGCAATTCATAATCTTCAGTAACTCTGTCTTCGCAAGGCTGTTTCAGAATTATTAATTTGACGAAGAATAATAGAAAGTATGTAGCCTATTTTATTTACGTAATATCAGCGACCTGATGTCTCTAGACAGGCAGGGAAATATCATATTTGTCGATTCCAGTCTCTATCAGATACAAACATTAAGTAACACTATATGTTGGACACTTGTTTTAGAAATCCAATACTTTGACAGCACTACAGGGGTTAGGTAGTTTCTTGTGAGAAAATAACAAATTCCTTGCATAATTAGTTCAAGTTACACTTTCTCAAAATTTACGATTCAAGTTACAATCCTCTCATGTTGTGATTAGATCAAACATGTTTTTGAGACATCAATGGACAGACATGTATATCTATAATCCAACTATTTAAGGATCTTTCTATCGAAGTAAAATTCCCAGCAATACCTTAACTACATGATTTTTTAACAGAAGTGAAATTATGCTAGCAGAGAATTCATTGGCTTCATTCATTCGATTATGGAGTATTAAAATGATCACAATTGACTGATCAGAATCTGATTTGATGGGCTCATAAATACAATATGGCTTAACACTCAATACAAAGAGATTCATTTTAGATCGCCGTAACACAATCACGTCTCTTTTAATTTGCAAAATAGGTAACGATAAAGGAAAGTTTTAGTAATAAACTTTCAATAAACAGGAAGTAGACACTGTCAATCTTATTGTATAATGACTGATAGCCACGAGTTGAAACCCATGTGAACTAATAAAGATTGATCATACATTCACAGCCTGATTCATGTAGAATGGGGAAAATTTGATTGACTCAGAGAGCAGAAACCACCAGATGTACTATCCAATATTCTAAGTAATATATCCGGAGGGGCGATGGTGTGTGTGTATATTTGCAGTAATGAAATTGGTCGTTGTCAGAATTTGTTCAGGGGCAAGTCCATCTATTCAGGACTTTCATTCGGGATTCGGTCACTTTTGCGGCAATCTCTACAGTCTTTTGATGTGTTGATGTAGGTGAATCGTTTTGAAGGGTCTCATCCCCTGACTCTTTTTCGATGTAAATTATTTTTCCTCTAGTAGAATACTTAAAATCTTCAAATACCAGTTTAAGTGAGGCTAATATTTAAGATTATGAATGACATGTGCCGATATTGTAAACAACAACTTATTTCATAGAATTCTCACGACCTTTTCCTCCCAGCATATCAACTTTATCCTGATGCTATTATCGGGTGAAGCTGTGTTAAATAATCAACACAGCGTTTGAAAGTGGGTCAACACAAGAGAAAGTTTCATCATGTAATAAATTTCAGACAACAGACTCGGCTTTTTAAGTTTTGAAATTGTCGAGAGAATACAAGCCGTAATACACATGGCCTTAGTTTTCCCATGTTAACTCATATTGGAACTTGCTTCAACTTATGCCGTCGAAATTTCCGGTGCCACAGAGCTGCTTGCTTGAAAATTGACCAATATTAGGTCTAGGACGTACCAAGCAAAATCGTGCCAAGTATATCTTTAAAATGTCAGCTATTTTTATTACTAATAAAACACATTTGAGACATTTTGATAAAAGGTTGTCTCGGGGTGAATTGACAGATGTAAAGACGATCAGATAAACAAAATAATTTAAAATACTTAGTGACTCGCACAAAACTTCCTATAAAATTTACGTGTATATTTAAAATTTAAACAAACATGTTTGTACATTAAAAGATTTAGAGGGAAGTCGGGCATCACTGTGACATTTTCTAACCATGAATTCAAAAAGATTACTGTCTCGATTCCAAACATATGTTCTTTGCCGTCGGCGATAACGCGACCTGAATCTGTATTTAGATGTCTGTAACAACCAATAACCCGGTCCTCTGCTATCGTGTCTAAAACTAGACCTGGTGCTGGTAATAAGGTTGAAACTAATGTCAAAGTTGTCATTCTTTTTAACTAGTGTATGGACCATCCTGTCTCGTTAGACAATTCCGTCATCATATCTAGCTTTAGAATTATGCAATATCTAGTTTCAGATCCGAATAGCTAACTTTTGAGCACATTGAATTTTCCATTCTCTTTAGTTACAAAGTCAATGCTATTATCGGCCCAAAATTGAATATTTTTCATTCTGTCCAGTAACCATGCAAATACCATCAACTCTAGATTTTAGTATTTGCATTTTGTTTAGTTACCAAGCTGATGTCATCATCAACTCTAGATATGAGTATTTGTCATCAACTCTAAATAGGAGTATTTGCATTCTGGCTAATTACCAAGCCAATATCAGCATCAACTCTAGATTTGAGTATTTTCCATTTTGTTTATTTACCAAGCCAATGTCATCATCAACTCTAGATAGAGAGAGACACAAAAGAATTCGCTGTGCCTCATAAATTCAAAGATATATATAGTGGGTATGACGTTCGAACCTTTACTTTATCTTTATCTAGCTCTAGATTTTAGTATTTGCATTCTGTTTAGTTATCAAGCCAATGTCATCACCAACTGTAGATTTGAGTATTTTCCATTCTGTCTAGTTACCGAGACAATGCCATCATCAAATCTAGTTGTTGAGACGTTGTTATCTTGTCTAGTTGTAAAGCCAATTATATCTTACTATTGGTTATTTGGTCTGGTTTTCATCAATTCCAATTTTAGAGCCCGAACAATCAGGACTGTTGTTGGGCTTCAGCTACATCTTTATGATGTGTGTAATGGGTGATTTTGACGTCATAGACTATTTGATGCTACGAAAATAAAATTGTTTCATACATTTAAAACATTAATATTCACTTGTATTGATCGATTCTGAATTATATATATATATATAGACTACCTTTGAAGTCTTGGGTTACAGACATCCTAACTTTTTACGGTCATGATAAACCTATATAAACTATGGTGATGTTTATTATTGAGATTATATGTCAATATTGTAATGTGTAAATAAAAGGATTAATTCGTATTTACAATAATAATATTTATCAGTAACGTCAACATTATAATATACCCGTAAAGGTTAGAACATCACTCCAACTATATATATATATAATTATATATTCATGAATTTATAAGGCACAGCGAATTCTTTTGGGACTGTCTGGTGCGAATTGATTTGAGCTCGTAGCTTATATTATTATATTATATTACTGTATTAGTTGCATATGAAATGCAAAGTAGGTATCGAAACTCAACGGAAAGAGTACAATTTTAGCTAAGAGTATCACATTTCCTAAACTGGAGATCAACGTAGTTTCGAATATACTTATCATTTTAATATATGATCTTCATGTCATACCCTTTCAAAAGTTTTTTCTAGTTTTTTTTCTGACGATATTCATGACGAAGAACAAGTTAAATGCAGTATATCAATATCAAATATCGCAGGCAACGCAAACCGTCTCGATGTTCACTACTTTATCCACTACACACAATAAAAGAAACTGGATGATAAAATACGTCATACATTGTTGCGACAATTTATATAACATTTAAACACTACAATAAATTGCAAGGTTATTTGAGGACAATTGCTCCATGATTTAAGCATGATAAAATCGACCGCGATGACTTTTAAAACGTCTTAGTCACAGTGTCTCTACTAGATGAGTGGGGATCGTGGACTTAACAGGGTTGAGGCCCCTCCGTCGGAAAATCTTTTTTTTATGGCACATTCTCTCCTGCATTTCTTCTGGGAGGGGGAGGGGGGAGCTTAGGGGCGGGGAGTTGTGGACTTGGTTCCATCAGTCCCTACAGTAGTTGAGCCACTGCTCAGTCAAGATCATCACTTGCAGTTGGCTGGTGTTCTGCTTTTTTATGCCAAATCTCGCTTGAAACACTTTCTATATTAAAACAATGTATTACACACTATGCAATATGGTGGTATTCACTTGAACGTTGTTGAAATTCGTGGATATAATTTTAATCTAACATTTTGAGTCACTTTATGAAGACTGCATTACATAAAAAAAGTTTCCAGTGACATTTTCATTAGTTTAACTTGACATTAGTGTAGAAATACTGCATTCTATTGTACAAACCTAAACATACTACATATGTTAAAACTATTCGTGATATATCACGCAAGAATGAAAAAATTACACGACTGATTGTAGGATAGCATTATCATTATCAGAAAAGACTGAATCATATTTCTTTTGTTTCGGCAGATTATCTTCTGATAGAATAGGTCTGTAGAATCTGGCTACCATATGGGTGCAATTTGGAACTTTTAAGCTAAATCTTTCAAATTTGATAGAGAAAAGCGGATGTTGCTGACACAACAAAATTCAATGGAACAACTTTTAAGACTATGTTGCTGCATATAATAAGTGTTAGAAAATAAGCCCACAAACTATCACAGATGGAGTACTTGTCCACTGCAACCTTTGCTTTTTTAATAGCCTGCATGGGGGCTTTGCTGTTACAGGTGAAAGTTTTGTTTATAATGTGTTATGTTCGTCATGCACCTACGCAATTATCTTCCAACTGTTCGAGTGCAATATTAATTTATATGTTGATGTTTGAATTATATGACCAGTTACAGTACAGTGAGTAAGGTTTGAAATGATTCGTTTCCTTTGTTAAGATTTACAATTGAGTAATTGAAAAGTTTATTAAAAGTTTGTGGAGTGAATGATACAGAATGCAGCTATTGCCACATATTGATGGTTTTCCAATCCACACCCAGAGTGGGTAATCTAAAACTAAAATTATAATTTCTACGATCATCATCATCAACCTCCTACCAGGTTTATTAATGTCTAATTAATTGGGCCTGTGGAAACGGAATGCAATAACCATTTTTCACCTCCTAGCCGAGTCCAACAAACAATTTTCTTAGTCGATTTAACGACTTACATGTCATGTTACTGTATGAAATAAAATAATATAGCTGATTTACTGAAGTCAAATATTCGTATGATGCGGTGAAATTTTAACCAATCAAAACGACCTCTCTTAATCGGGACTGGTTGCCCATATTATTCGCGAGTTTCAAACGTATGGATTGTAAATAATTTGCAACTATTAATTACCTGATCCTTGGTACGAAATTAACTGGCATAGTGCAACACGGAAGAAATATGTATTGGGCCCTTTTTTTTGGTGCCGATTCACCTCCTAGAGATTCACCATATTCTCCCCACGGAGGGGCTAGATTCTTCTATTTGAACAAAAAAGCGGCGACAGACATTAGTTCGCCAGGTATCTACTATCTACCAAGCAACAAATCAGATGTAGTAAAAATCTTGTTGACACAATGGCAATACAAATATTGAATAACAAATAAAAAATAGAACGTAGTGTAGTTTATCTAACACGACAAAACCACTTTACTTTGAAAACAGTGTTACAAGTTAAAACTATAATTAGATACTGATACAAAACATGGCACTTCAATCTTCAACTACCAAACCAGCAGCACATTGCAGAATCATCCAATTCAACCATTCTCATTGCCTAGTTTGCGATATCAGCATGCACTGGAAGCGAACATTAACCTGTCATGTACCAACCAACCAACCAAACATGGCACATTATATTAGTCTTAAATACATTGGAATTTCAAGGTCGTTAATACACCAAAAATTGCAGGTTTCAGGTTTCAGTGATGTTATCCGTGGTTTTTTTCGTATTCTTTATCTTCAGTTCTAATGGGTAACTGAACTCAAATGCACCCCAAACGTCGCCCATGCTTCAATGTTTATTTTATTAACTTTGACCGAGAGTAAGGAAACATTGCATTTACATGTCGCCACTTGTCTCAAAAGGACCATCAAAAAGCACGTGTGTATACAATTTGATATGCTAACCCAGTAAGTATATGAAAAGCTTCGTTATTGTATACTATCATTGAGCATTGATTAACGTTAACCTAAGAGTCTAAGGGGTATTACGGATATCGCCTTTATCTGTATAAATCGAACAACTTAAGCCACCCTAATGATTTAGAAGTACAACAAACGAAATCGTATTGTGGCTTATGAACAATATAGCCTACCAGTGAAAAATAAATACCATTTTGGCTTTGTATTAGTAAGTACAAACGTTCAACCTTTAATAAGCGTTATGTCAATAACTGTTTACCCATAGTCTTGGTGGGAGAGTACGAAATAAAACATTAGCTGACCTTTAAGACTAGAGATCATGGAGTTGGCTATCTTTGATACAGATTTAAATGCTCATAGAATTTGTTTTAACGTCTAAGTTATATACCCTTTAGCTCGAGTTGATCATAGGTCAGAATGTTCTTGTTCTGCCAGGCTAAGATACATGTGATGATATAAGAATTGTCCACGTGGAAACAAATATGTAAGAATTTAGAGCGTTTAATAATTTGGTATCGAAAAGTGTTTTTTTATAATTTTTATTTAAATTTTAAAATGAAAAGTATGCAAATGTCGGCACCGGCTATATTTTCAGATGTATATGCTAGAAAGCATTAGGTTTTGAATGTGGAATATGAATTAAAATCACCACGAAAAAGGCTACTATACATATATTGCAGGAAAGTATAACATTTAAGATACTAATTAAATCTTCGAAACTTCGATAGATAAACGTACGATATACTTTAGCTGGATGGTGTAAAATACTTGGTGAATTGTCCACTTGTTTATAAGGAGAGATTAGACTGACCTTCGGTCAGTAGTGTAGTGGTCAGTTGAGATTAACGACCAGTAAACAATGTTGACGACGACCCTGACACAGATTAACATAATTTATGGCGAACCTCTGGAGATAATCTATTTACTAACAGCAGTAATTCTAATGAAGTTACATTGGACACCAGACTAAGACCACTCTTCCTTTTGGGATAGGATGTTTGAATCTGTAGGACTCTATTAAAAACACAAACTTTTGACCAAACATCGGCTTTCTCTTTTTCATCAAGGCTCAAATAAGATATAGCGTATTTAGACGTAAAACCACACTCAAAGGGTTGGGGTACGCTAAAGTTAATAAAAAAAAAACGTGCATCAAATGAATGAAAAATAACAGTGTAACTAATTTCTGCCATAGTTCCAAGCAGATTAAGACAGTAAATTCACGCCGGTATGCTGGGTTATCCTCTGAGACACAAGGAGGTTGTCGACCTAACTGATGTCTTATGACAATGGAAATTCAGAATGGTTAAGCCCATCTTAAATACTGGACCTAGAAGATATCTCATGAAAAGTTGTTTCAGGACTTTTTAAGGCAATGCTGATTATTGTCTTGAGTTAAAGTATGGATTAACTCTTCTTAAACACTGGACCAAGAAGGTAGTTGCGGGTTGTTTTGGGTAGAATATACGGTTCATCTCTTCTGAGATACTGGATCAATGTTATCGTCTATACTGATGATAGCTTTGAGTTAAGGAATGGGTAATATCAACTTAGATACTGGACCGAAAAGGCAGTTGACGTATCTGATGAAACACAGAATGTTTTGGGTTAAATAAACGGTTAGGCCTAATCTCTTCTGTGGTACTGGAGCACTGTAATGTTCCTATCTGATGTTTTGCTGATGATTGTTTTGAGTTTAGGAATGAAAGAAGTTGACCTATCTGATGAAATTGCTGAAGATTGTTAAGAATTAAGCGAACAAAAAAGCTCTGTTGAGATGCCTGTTGGGTTATCTCATGTTGATGGTTGTACTGGGTAACAAAATACAGTCTAACTTGTAATAAGCAGCCAGTCAAGGGAATACTCAAAAGTGGCTGCCTACTAAGAGGTGGTGAGCTTAATAGAGGTATGGTTTATCCAGCTAAGAATGACAAGTTGATATTTTGTAGATTAACTTCTACTAATTATGCTGGCTGTATCAGACCCGTAACCAGACTAATTTGCCGACCCCCTTATTTACGGGCCTGAACTGTATAGGTTTCAGTCAGAGTGCTGATGAGTTCAGGATCAGTCAGATACTTGGTGTTATGAATGCTTGTTAATATCACACCAGAACTCTCACACACAATAACCATAACAACGAGGATTCATTCAACCCTTTCTGAAAATTAATACATATACTTTTTGAATATAACATAGTCGATATTTAGCCTATATCAGTCCTCGTATTGATATATTATGACAATTATTAAATCGACTGAAAGTATAAACACATTCAAACAATATCAAGAAACAGCTTGTGCATTATGAAATATTGAAAAGACAAATAAATTGTGCATTATATGAATACACAATGTTCAAAATATAGATTGTATATGAAATAAAATATGCATATTAATTGTTAATATTAATAACATACGTAAAGGCACGCGTAGAACTTAATCCCATATTTTACAGACATTGTTGACAGGTTTGGGGTATATTTTTTAGTTTATGTTATGCCTGATATGTATTTAATGCAGAGACCAGTTTATTCTTTAAACATCGATAAGATCCTCGAATATTTCATCTGTTTCTTTTGTCTCAAGTTACTGAAATCTCTGTAGTTTTTGTACACAGTCGGTATAATATATCTCACAGTAGTGTAAAACATACATCACACGTGTTAAACAAGGAAATATTCAGGATTTTACTTTCACGATCCCAAATTTAAGTCTTAAACTCGACTTTTCAGAGCAAAATGTGGCACATATTAATGTATGGCCTCCAGACTATTTACCCAGCGGCTATGGCATCATTGTCCCCTGCCATGCCGGGCCGGACCGATGATTCATTATACTCGGACCACCTCGCAGTCCCGTCCCCAGTATCTGAACAGACAGGCTCTCTGTCCTCATAATGCCATATATTGACGGCTCTCGTCTGTGCTGAGGACTCTGCTCCATTTCAGATAACATTTATGGGTAATCCAATGCTGTTGAAAAAGGCCTCGGTCCGTGAATAGCTAGATGAGTGTAGCAATAGACAAGGCTATTTTGGAGATTGTCCTGACCCCTCGTCTTTCACTATTTAATTGTCTTATGTAATGTAGCCTTACGTCCACATGAAATGCAGTGACTACTAGATGGGTCGTGCTCCCTGCTTCCTACATTGTCGGTAAAAATCTAAAATATAAATTTCCATTTCCTTTAATAATTTTTTCTATGAAATTCCTACAGAGTAATCAAAATTTAATAATTGTTGTTTAATATTCAGTAAAATAACTGCGGTTTGCACTTCATTTTAACCTACGATGGTTGACAAGCAAAACGACCTGTATGTGTTCAAGACGTGACATTGTCGCATTCTTTCTAATAGTAATAATAAATGTTTAAGTCTTTTATTTTTTCACTCGGGTTTTGTCATCAAAGAATCGTGTTCCGAATGATATGGTCGTCTGTCGATGATTTGAACAAAGGCGGGAAATTGCAGGCTAAGTTTGAACTAAATCATGGGACACACGATATTCGAGTCTGGAGACCATTGCAGTTTCTATGGCAACGCTACCAAATCTAAATGTAAACCACTTGTTTAAAGATGTCAAGTTATTTCAGAAATTTTCAGGAATATTCTTTCAACTTGTGTTCACATGGAGAATAAAAAATGACCTGTTAAACATATTTATTGTCTAAAACTTTTTAATCTATTTAATGTACATGGTGGGATGTTTTACCAATAAAAGAGTGAGTGGGTCTGTTTCATTAAGGAAGTATTTACAACAGAAGTTCAAGAAAGCATTAGGAAGTCTTCTTAACATCTGGTCCGTTAGTAAATTAACCATCAGTTTTATTTAAAAACTGGTTCGTTCATCCTACCTCTTCTGCTAACCCATTAATTATTCAGTTCTACAAGAAAGTGATTTGACTGAATGCAATTACTGTGCAACATCGGATAACATCTAATGCAGGTTCTTGCTCCAAAAACGAACTACACTCTATAGCCTATACTCTAATTTATCAAATCCTCTGATGAAAGATATTTCAGTATAACTAATCATAGTTCTACCTTCTGAAAACAAAAGTTGTTAAAAAAAATATAAGCCAACACTTCCTACATTAAAACACCTAACGTTTAGAAGAGCTGAATTCAAAACAATGAAAAACAAGTAAACGTTATATTACATATTAATCCAAAATTGCTTTGCTTTACTTTGCTGAAATTACAATAGCAACAATTTCGTATGTAAATAAGATAATACTGTACAATGGTGTTAAAACACACTACACCAATTTACAACTCATTCATACAAGTGTCAGTCGAATCAATGAGGGGCCCTTTCTTTAATAGAAGCAAAACCTTATGGACAAAAATAAACGACTGACCAACAATTCTCGGGACAAGGTTAATTCGATTTATATTGTGTTCTGAAGAAGAAAAAACAAATAAAAGAGTAATTTTCCCTGAGGATTTCGACGATAGCATCAATTATTATAACGACGTTAAGCTGTGGCTATATAAACAATACAATTTCTTCTTTGAATGGCAGAATCATTATGGAGAACCGTTTACATCAAATATTATCATTGTCAGCAGAATGTAACTGATATCGTCTTTGTCCAGACTGGATTTCTTAGACTTCAGACGTCTCCTCGTAAAGTGAACCTATTCATATTATATTATTAGAAAAGATTATTAGATGAATTAATTAGCAGATCTAATTAACAAATTGGTTGTGATGATTAAGAGCGCCTGAAGGTGTTTTTAATTTATGAAGTGTCCGCTATAATGAATAAAATATGTTAATGTTTTAAAAAAGTATTAATTAATTGAAATTGCCTTGTAAAAGAATAAGAAAATGCTTTCATAAATTTAACTTCCTTGATTAACTCATAACCGCTAAAGAAGGCAATGCGAAAAACAGCATTAGCAAAACAATTTCAGTAACCAAAAATGTTGTCCAAAGCAGGACAAATTCGAGAGCAACAGGAAATCGGTCTCTATCAGCTTTTGCCCCCTATGCAAATGCGGCCGCCCCCGTGGCACATTGGGCTGGTTACGAGCCTGATAGTAATGGAGTACGCATGGTCTCCCTAGCGACTACTAGGTAAAAATCGTTAAAAACAATCAGATCATTTCATACCTGACGTTTTAAGGGATTCTGTAGCTCATACTGGTTGTAAATTGTGTCTTACAAGAATAAGATGTCTTATTCTCTGGAAGAAGCAAATAAAAGACAATTTATTTCTTGATAATCACGACGGGATATTATAAATTTAGCTCGGGCTACACAGATTGCGGTTCACCAAATTTATTACAATGCAGGTAAGTAAGGGCTTAAATAGCCTCTCTATCAATGTCATTGCAATCTTTAATTTCAGTGACATAATTTCCCCATGACAACCGAATGATAAATGAGCGTTATACTATACTTATCTGTATTATAGAATTATTGTCCTGTTAAAATTGAGGATGGGTGTAAGCTGGTTAAAACAACGGTTTCTGTGATACTACAGACACTGGCTTATTCCAATCGGGTGGGTTTTATTATCAAAAATATTTGATCTTAAAAAGGCAGAGATTGACAACGAAAGACGGATGTGCTTTAGACGTGGTCTTTAAAATAATAGTAACACTCTGGTTATGAGGTTTATGTTGTACTTGTAGAATTAAATATTATATAATTTAATATAGACTGTGGGTAAACATCGTGTATTGACCCGTTTAATTGGTGAACATGTACATTTACACGGACCATATAACATGGGTATTAAATTAGCAATTACCGCTTAGAGTAGAAGACTTGTTATACGTATACTTTATCACCCCTATTAATTATATGGTGACTAATTACATTAGACACCGATCTAATATCTTACATGCTTGAATCATTGCATTACATTTCCTCGTGTCTCTACATTTTGTTAACTGGCTATGTTTAAAGGTACGCGGTTATTGCTAACCCCAGCTAACCCCAGTTTACAACAGTCATTCCAATATTCAATGCCTTTCTTCCTTCTATTCCAGTACAGGTTACGTCAAAATTTTATCATGTACAATATGCAGATACCTAAGACTCTTATAAATCGATTAAATTTTAATTCATTTCTTTTACCTTTGTTCTCTGCACTTTCTTAGGCAGCTAAAATGTAACTACGTCGAGGAAAGCATAGCAAGCTGAATTGCTATTTTGATGTCACGGTGTAGTCTACACAAGAAAACAGGTTCGACCACCACCCATAGAGTGGTGAGAAAACATGCTAACAGTCTTCACTCTAGTTTAAATGCCTGTAATTAGAATGTTAATTGAGTATGTATCCTGATATTACCCCCTACAGACCAAACTAGTTAGCGCCATGTACAATAATTACCACCGATATACGCTGTAGTCTACCTTGCAAGAACATAACCCAAGTGGGCATTCTCTTCTATTGTGTATCTCTTCAACATTTTCAGAAAGTTGGTTTAAATCTTTGATATCAGGCTATGCTGGCTCTCAAATTATCACAAAATATGTTGGCAACAGGTTGAGAAATTGTAAGCATAAAATATTGAATCCTCTAAGCGGTTGGTGAAGAGCTGAACAATATTCCATTATGTCCTAATCAGTACTAATAGTGCAGGATAATCTATTTTGCAAACAAACCGTTAGGCCTAAATGGTGAAATGTTATAAATACTGGCAATCACGAAAGTCGCCAGAGAATTCAAACGATGATTATAAACGGCGTTAGTTCTAGAGTGGCTTTAAGTTTTGTTATTCTTGCTGAATGTTTTACCAATCTCGTATTATAAGTCAGTGCTACAGAAGTACTCAACGAGAAAGCCAGCCACTCCAATCGCTAGCAGAAAGAAAGGCAGAATATAAGAAGATCTATTCAACGTGCAGAGCTAACCCATTGTATATCTTCATTTGGATATAGACAGGCTAAGTTAGTTTCCAGAAATTGGCGCTGGGTGGTAGCTTGCAACTTTTACAATAAAGTTATATAAATTTCTTTGATTTACGATGATTTAGCTGGTGTATGAAATTGATTTCAAGAAACCCTCAACCATTTCCAGACGATTTCACGGAACTCTATCAAATCAGTGTGTCATAACAAGCTGGAGTGTCTCTACTGGGAGTTTTTACCTGTTGATTAGTAATAGTATCGGATGATAAATATTCATTGTTGTCGTCTGCGTTTACCTGAGTGGAGAATATACAGGTGCATTGTGGGATATGGCAGAGTGATTCACACACAAGGAAAATGGCCGTTATTACTACAAGCTAGTTGACATTATTGTGACGCTACCTGGATATTGTGAAACATTAATTAAAGGTGTGCATTCAAAATGGATTATCAAGGAGAACGGAATATATTATCATGGACTGGATTTTTATGCTTAATGGGTATGTATTCGATAAATCTGAATAGTGTAATATTTTGTTGACAAGTTTTTGGCTTATCATCTTCGACACAGCACAGTGAGCTCATTTGAATTCCAATGGCTTTGACTTTGGCCTAGATAACTAGCGAGTTGTCTCTAAATAGCGAAGTATTTTATACGAGTCTTTTTCTAAGTTAATAACTTTCCTGGATTTTGGTATTTGTATATATCATGCTTGATCATGGTATAAATTGTTGATTGGTATCCCTTTTTGGTAATTGAGATATAAAAGGAATTGTTGTGTGTGTGACAAAGTAGGACAAATGGCTTCGTTGTAGAAGACACTAAGAGGAAGACACTCATATTATTACTGTTTGGTACAGAATGTTCTCTGATCATCGGAATTTCACTGCCCTTTCCTAAATAGTTTGAGGTTGTAAGGGTCTTAATAATACAGATATATTTATATTTATTGTAAACAAGAAAACTCATTTATTAGGTGTGTATTTAAATGGGATTGGTTTGAGTTTTGTATAGGCCTATGATTCAAATAGGATGTTATGGCATAGTTTAACAAAACACTACTCAAAATAACTCAACATTTGAAGTTGTTTTGACATTTTAGAAATTGATTTTAATGCACTTAACTTAAACAATGTATCTTTTGATAGTGAATTTTTTTTAAAACTCATGTCTAAGCTTGAGGGGTGGTTTGTTATAGAATTAAATGAGTCTTTTGATCAGGCTGTATAATCAGCTAGGCTATCAAATATTATGCATCCTATTCGACTGAAACAATATGTCAAAATTAAAAAAGGCATCAATGATAGTTGACATGAATTAATATAAGAACAAAATAAAGTGAGATATTCTTTCATAATTAGAAACTCACTTAATCAGAAATAGACATATTTTACCTTGAGGTCCAGTTTCGTAAAGTAGGAAATATTTGGAGTGTTGTATTTGTGGGCTTCAAACTTATTAATTGATGAATACCCTTGTTTAGCAATATGCATTCAATAATGATTTTTTTTCCAATACGGTGTAAAAAAAAATTGTCATATGAAGTCCACATGAGTGAGTAAGAAATGACACATTTCATATGAATTTCTGACCCACTGTTATCAGTGATAATTAGGCTTGATTGACCTCATTAATCATGTTACATAAACATAAACTAGATAAGTAATCTAAAAGTGTATGGATAATCCTTCAATTCCCCCCCCCCCCCTCTTTATAAAAATGTCATATTTCTTAAATTGCTGAGTAATAATTATTGAAAATGTTTCACTTAAATAGATGGAACATATAAAAAAAAAAATAGTGCTACAGATTAGTGGAGTTGTATTGATCTACTATGTATTAAAAGATTTAGAACTGTCAAATTTGTCTTTAATGGTTTTTCATATATAGTATGGTTTCTTGAATTAGATTTATCTTCCTTTGAATCAATATGTCAAGATCCCTTTTATAAAAATTTGTAGTCTAGTGAATGATCTAGATATTGCACTTACAAATGTACTGAAAGTGAGGAGATTAACTTACGACTTTTATTTCCCTTGAAATTCTGCATGCAGCACAAATTTTTGTTTGTTATACAACTTATTTGTACTTTTGAAATACTTTATATTTAGATCATATAAAATATTTTTGTTTTTCAGCACTTATTGTGTCAGTTAACTGTGGAGAAATCAACACTTTTCCAAATAAACAAGGATTATTAAATGGTCCTTTAGATATAACTTGCTCATATAACTTAAAACAAGGTGAAATATTGGATTCAGTGACTATTTTTCGGCAAAAATCAGGTGATGTTAGTGGTTATAAAAACATAGTGAGATTTACACCGTCTGGTACAAATTACTATTCAGATGGAGAGGATTTGAGGGACCGAAGTGCTTTGTCATTACAAAATAATGTGGCAACTTTAGCTATAACTAGTGTTAAATGTGTGGATGAAGCACAATATCGTTGTGTCCTTAGTTTCTTCACAAATACTAGTCTCATTGCAGGGGATGACAAAATAATGCCAGGTGGATTGACTGTCCAAGGTGAGTGGATATTTAGTTTGTTACATTTATTTCATCAGTTCATGATTGGATTTAAAAATATATGTGGTCTATTAAGAAAAACTAGCTTTGAGACCCAAAATTAAATAATATTTTAAATGTAAACAAAGTCAATAATGAATTAAATTTAACTTATCATCCATTCTTAGTATTTTTAGTCAGAATTCTGAAGTTCTGTCCTCCAACAAAAATCCAAAATAAGAACTGTGTGATTTTCAGTTTGTTTTGCAGAATTATTTTTTTTTTTTTTGCGTATTTGAAGTGAAATTGATTTAACTGTACTCTTTTAGGAGGACCACAAAAACCAAGTCAGTTGAATCAGTCTCCAACTGACGTAGCTTCTGAATATGAATCAGTAACATTTACTTGTGTAGCTGAAATTGGGAAGTCTCCAAAAGGAGCTATCAAATGGGAGAAAGTCATGGCAGACAACAGTAAAGAAATTATTTCTGAATCTGTGACCAACGTAGAATCAGAAACAAAAGATTCCTGTACAAAGACAATGACATCAAAATTAGTGTTGAATGTAACACAAGCTGATAATGGGAAAAAAATCCAATGTAGCACCACACATCAAAATCTCCAGGATCCCAACCACTTTCGTATTACCAACAGCCTAATTGTTAATTGTAAGTGTGTGGAAAGTATTACAAACATTGTCACTTCTAAAGCATCAAAAATGTAAAAGAAATAAAACAATTATCTAAACTCATTGCCCAATACCAAATAAAAATGTTTTATTCTTTTTTAAGTACTTAGTATACCATTGCTTATTTTGATCAAATGTGAAATTTTGAGCAGACTGACACTGAATGAATTCTATTTATTTTTTATCAACTATTTAAATGAAATTCTAATTTTCCAGATCCTGTTAACCAACCAAATGTATACCAAACTCCAAACAAGCCAGCACAAGTTGAAGGAGATAGAGTAGTGTTGACATGCACAGCAAACTCAGTTCCAGCAGCAACTTACAAATGGCACCATATAGAATCTAATGTTACTTATGATGCTAATAGTAATGGTGAAAAGGTCTTTTTGAACATTCAATTGTCAGATATTGGAACGTATCGTTGTGATGCGATGAATACCTATCAAAACCAAACCTTCACAGCTAGTAAAAGTGTATTAGTTCAAGTCGGTAAGTTTCTCTGTGATGTGGTTTCTTAAGATAATCAAGATTTTGGCCATGATCAGTAGGCATTATGATTATATATTGTGTCAGTGAAAAATGTGGTTTTTGCCAGATAATCGCAGAGAAGCATGATGTAAACACAATTCAAAAAAGTAGTATACTCTCTGATAGAAATGCTCAGAAACAGCAATATTTTGAAAAAGCACTGTGGGGGTTTGTGATGAAAATTCTTGATTGCAAAAGAGGACATCATTTCACTTTACCTCCGTGTAATGTAGCATTTTCTGATAGAACCCTTCTTAACCTCATCTTTTATTTAGATGCTGTTACAACAACCGATAGAAGTACAATAAACGGTACTTAAAAACAAACAGTACTTATGTTGATTGCAATTAATATATAGTATTGCTTTTGATTCGTTTTGTATTTTGTGATTTATTGATATATTTTTATGTTATTAACTAACTAATGTCTTCCGTCTCTAACTTATGTCTTCTGTCTCTCACATATTATCAATCTTTTG
Source organism: Lottia gigantea (assembly GCF_000327385.1). NCBI lineage: Eukaryota > Metazoa > Mollusca > Gastropoda > Lottiidae > Lottia > Lottia gigantea. Next base: position 4,635,108 of record NW_008708986.1, read on the forward strand.
GTCTCCTTGGTTTCAGTTTTATGTGTTGAGTGAATTTTTTAAATTTGTTACCACAGGCTCTATACTATATCTATACTCTTCTTAGTACTACTATTGACATTAATTTTGATTTTCCACTTTTTTTTCAAAAATGTTTTTTGCTCAAAAAACAATTACACCAAAATCTAGAGAAATGTGTCCCTTATCGTATCTGTTTTAACTATAGAAATCCAGCCGTTAATTTTTAAACTCCAAAACAATTTAAAAAGTTTACATAAAAGTTGTTATGCTAATTGGAAGCTTATTGAAAACTACTGTATGTATTTATGTAAAATAAATGCCTAATTGTAGAGAATTATGTCCCCCATATGTATGCTAAATGTTTCAACTAATAATATCAAGCCATTGTAAAGCCGAATACCAAAACAAGGTCAAACTGCTTAATTAACAATTAGTACTCTCTGTTTTTAATTAAACATTAAAAAAAAATAAAATTTTATTAAGTATATACATAGAGACGTAAATAGCATATTATAGAAATATTTTCTGGTGTAATTTAAGATGATTTTGATATTGAAAATTTTGCATACTGCCCCTTTAATTGAAGATAGATTACTTAATTTGAAGTATTACATATGATCTACTTTGGATCAAATTGTTATCACTTCCAATTATATTGCATCTTGCCATTAGTATGTTAAACACTGTCATATTATTCAGATTGAAGAAAAATCTTGGCCCCTTTCCTGAATTTTTTTTGGTCACAATTGGATCGTATCAGAGGCAATATTATTAATAAAAACTTCAACCCGGTGTATAATTATTAATATATGTAATAATATACTAAGCATGATTAACAACAATTATTTAATTATTAATTTGCATGTTTTTCCTCCCTCAGAGAAACAAACTACACCTAGCCCAACCTCATCCCCTGGTACTAGTTCCTCTAAGCCTGGTGGTGCCACACAGCCAAGTACTGGTGGAAACGGTAAGGATTTACTAAACCATTAATAACTTTCATGGTAAAAATTTGTATGAAGAGGCGGTGAATATTCAAAGGATTATCAAATCAAATTTGCCTCACTTCAGAACAAACCAGGCACTATCAATAAAGGCCACGTTCATCCACAAGGTTCCAGCACAAGATGTATTGTTATCCATTCCCTAGCATGGCCATATATTTATTAGATTTGCATACTCACAATTATAATGTTAAATATACAGAATGCTTCATCTTAGCAAATGTGTCACTTATACATTAATACATGTTGCTTAAACATTTTTAGTTCAAAAGCAGTTAAATTTTCCAAATGTTTGTGTGAATTTGTTTGATTTTTAAATGCAAAAATAATTCTGTTCAGCTTTTTTTTAATTTAACAAAAATATTGAAGTATTGAGTTCATTAATCCTTATTACTTTCTACACTTTTACAAATTGAATAATTTTTATTGTTTTTTCACTTTAGATGATAATGAAACTTTGATAATTATAATTGTGTGTGTAGTGGTTGGTTTGCTGATAATTGCTGGTATTATTCTGTTCATTATCTGCAGAAAAAAGAGACAAGAAAAGATTAAGTCTCAGAAAATTGAAAGTATGTATTTTGTATATAAGAAAAAATCTTACTTTTTTTTTACTTCTATTTATATTTGCACTCTGCTAAGGTAGTATTTCCTGTGCCTGAAATTACAATGAATTATAAAATTAAATAAAATGTAGATATAAACTAAAACTGCATAAATTAACTATCTTTTACTATTTTTTCAGCTCCATCAGAAAAACCATACAAGTAAGTATATTTTATTATATCGTGGGTGACCGCTTGCAACCTCGTATAACAAAGTATGACGCGGAATTACTTTTTGAGAAAAAACGCACAAAACTATTTGTACACGTATTTTGTTAAAATCTTTATTGATATGTTTTTTACCGCTATACGTGGTTTTCATTCTTGGAAAATATGAACTTCGTATAACAATTCGCGATCTCCGGCCTATTGAACCAAAAACTCGTATAATAATACAGTATACGAGGTTTTTCATTTTCATCTGCAGAAAAGGAACATTGAACCTCGTATAATAAAATATTTTACGAGGTTTTAAATCTGACTGTATATATATGTGTTATTTAATTAGCGCTTTTTGAGTTATTTTTAATCAAGCTAAGAATACAAAGATTTGATCACAAGATCAAAAATGACCAAATAGGCATATACAAGGTTTCAAGCGGTCACCCACGCTATATAATTTGTATTTTTTGCCTAAAAATGATAATATGTTGGATATTTATATTTTCTGTGAATGGTACTTTAGTGTTAAAATAAGAATAACTATATAAATGTTATGAGTATTTTAAGTATAAATATGTGTAATGAAAAAGATAGTCTTAATAATAGCGTATATTCAAAAACAGGTACTGGGTAAGGGTATCTTCTGTGTTTAAAACAGTAATCATTTGATTAAATGTGCCATTCAAAGATTTAATTCAGATTAAAATTTGAGCAAGTTTTGGCATCACTTGAGTAATAAAAACAGAAAAAAAAAAAGTTTATGTCCTATATCAGGGTTGGATTAGTATCTCTGTAAAAATAATACAGAGTTGTTTCTTTTTGAAAAGGAGAATGAAAATTGACTACACATGAAATGAAAATATTTTTTTTTGTATTTTCAGTAACAATCCAGCTATCAATAGATATGCCTCAAGACAACCTGATTTAGTCAGTGATGAAAAGAAATTATATGCCAATCAACAATTACATCCATATAATAATCCAAATAGTTCTTATAACAATAATCCTTATGATTATAATCCCAATACAGTGAGTTATAGCTGATTTTTATTCTTTTTAACTCACTCATATTTAATGAACATCAATATATATATATTGTACCACTTGTCTTTTCAATACCTTGCTCTCTTATCCATTGTTGTGGATTCTCGTTTTTCAAACCAAAGGAGAATACTTATGCAAAGTTCATCAAAAGGTTTTCATCCAGGTTGAATATATTTGAATACAAGTGTTGATCAACTTACTAAGCATAAATTCAACAGCAACACATATATAAGAAATGATGATGCACTGTACTTACAAAGACCAAATTAACCCTTTTGTTCTTTTTTCGCTATTAAGTGTTCCCCCTATCTAGCACACAAGTTTTTTGACTCTTTGGACTGTAGCCTTTTACCTAGCTACGAGTTATCTCTTGTGAGGATCAAGTAATTTTTTACAATAGTGCTATCATGTGGATGTATTCCATGATTTGAGTGTCTAGATTATATCAAAAGATTTATGCTTTGATTACTGATGTATAAATAGTAAATTTCAATTATAGTTAACCTTTTTCTACTTTTCAGTCATTTGATAAAAGAAGTGAAGACTTTTCATCATATGGAGACATAAATTTTGATGATCGACCGAGAAGTCGTAAACCTGTTGCGTTGTCAGATGCAGATTATGCAGATATTTCTATGCCTCGAGTTTAAGTTTATAAATGGAAGTACCTGGAAAGCATTTATTACCAACTCTTTGCATAGGTAGACACTTTTATCAAGTCATAGAAAAATATGAGGTTCTTTTTTACAACAAAATTTGTGACCTCTAAATTCCTCTGTGTTTAAACATAATTAATTGGAAACAAACACACTCTACTACATGAAAAACAATTATCGAGTGTTTTTGTGTCCGTATGAAAAAGAAGATACTGGTTTATATTTCTGTGCTAAAAAGGCTCACAAAGAGACAAAACTGTTGGGTTTAAGACACACCATTTTAATTGTGAAAGGACGCAGGAAAACAATTTTGGAAGTTTGGAACGCGATATAGTGCTGTGTATATGAACTATATGTGTTTCTGTGTTTTTTGTATTGATATATTGTGAATGACTGTCTTATGTGTTTCATGTGTTATTTTGTATATCTTACATGTGGATTATTAAAATTTGGATTAATAGACAGATAGCAATACCAATTTTAACAGCAGCAGATAAAATGTTGAAAAACAGATCTGTGTGAGATTCAGGCTTCATTTCTTTCAGATTATTATTAGCTCGTTGAAACGTTAAATCTAGCCATTAATAACATGACTTCAACCAATTTTATAAAGATATATGACTGTGTTTTTTAATACTTTGTTGAAATTTTGTTAAAAAAAATAATATATTAAATAAATATCAAATTAATATTTGTAAATAATCTGGAATTTTTTAAATTCTTGGGCCTGTCAATAATGTATAATATATTAACTATTTGGCAATTCATTCTATCAACAAGAGACCAGTTATATTTAAACTTAATGAAAAATATTTTATGAAAAAAATTTTGTTTGTGGTCTAATGACAATAATTTTTGATAAGGAAGCTATATAGGTGTACCTGGGGTACATCTTTGTCAAAATAGGTCATAATGATCAAATATCAAATGTTGTACATATATATATATGTTATTATAAATATCATTAAACCTTTATCATATCAAACTGGTATATCTATCATATCACTTATCACTTTGTCCTATTTGACACATATCATATTTTATATCTGCTCCTTGCACTTATTAATTTTTTAAAGTAATTATTTAAGAGCAAGACAGGTTTATCTTTGCTACAAGGAATGACTGAACAGTAAGTTGTTATACAAAATTATTTATTCTAACTATTAATTTTTGTTTTCTACATTTATATGGATTTGGTTACTTAATTACACAAACTTATGTGCCATTAATAATTTGATTTAGAACTCATTGCATACTTATTCCTTTGAAATATCAAAATAACAGATTACATTATTGTACTTTAAAATCTCAATAAAATGCAACAGCAAATTCGATCATAGCTCAATTATATATATTTATGTACAATTGCTCATCACTTATTTTTGATTACTAATAAATAATTGATAAGACCAGGTAAACAAATTAAGATAATAACCGTTGAAGAAATTTGATATAATTTCAGTTTATGGCATAAAATTGCTGTAATTATTTCTTTTTTTCTCTAAATTTTTTTATTTCATTATTTTGTAAAAAAAATTTTTTAGATTTTTTTTTGATAACTCTATTTCATATCTGTTATAATTATAGAAAATTGTATATTCATATATTATATTTGTACATACATACATTCGAATTTTGTATATTTTGCTTCAAATTTATTCTTTTTATTTAGTTTAATAAATTTTCTGGACATCTTAATTCAATAATAGTCTCTTTACAAAATATATCAATTAAGAAATAAAATCACACATATATATCATTTTTAGAAACCTGAATATATATATTATCAAATTTTTTCTACAGAAAATGTATTGGAATTCACTTCGAAATTTACTTCGAAATTTGTCAAATGTAATAAGTAGGGGAGATGATTTTGCTCTTTAAAACATCAAAATCTGCATCTGTTTGAATCTATTCCAGAAGAAAATAACTGAAAATAACTGAGCCTACGTATCAGTCAGCCAGTTGGACTTTACCAATCCTAAATTTAAGATATAGTACCCCAAATTCATATGCATTGATTTAAGATCATTAATGAGGGTTATACACTGAAAGTGATTGTCAAGAGGATTCAAAACTTTTTGTGTTACATACATGACACTCATATCATCAATTTGCATCATTCCATTTTTCAGTCAAACGTTTTTGGTACTTGCCATTTAACTAAATGTCACTATTGCAAAAGCTGTTAATATGGATATATTATAAGGACCTTTGCAATGGTGACATCATAAAACGCATGGTTTAAGTGGAACTGCAAGACCCACAGACGTCTTAACTAAAAATTAGAATAGTGCAAACCAATAATATCAGTGTTTCTGAAACACATACAATTTGTTAGAAAACCTCTTTATAATCCCTTCAATTAAAAATTTCACAATGCCACATGGAAATTTTTTTCATTGCTTTTGCCAAAGACAATAAATTGTATCTTTTAGAACTAGGAATAATGTTTTTCTGATCTCAAAAACAAAGTGGTTTGTTGAGATGTTGAAATATAGCTTCATTTTTTATTCTATGGAATCATAATTCATTTGAAATTTGCCATCTGAATTGAATAGGCAATTTTATAACATAATTATATGGTGCACAGTTTGAATCAATTCCCTCCAACCAAACAAGTGCCTGAAAGTTTGTCCAACTACTATTACACCCTTTTTTTTTACTGAGGAATGTAAGATTCTATTTTAACAGTTATTTTCTTATGTCCACATCATGGTAACAAAAATGTTTTTAGCTTGTCAATTTAATTTAGATACTGATACCTTACAAATCACATTGTTTGTTCAAGACAATTTCAAATAATTTGAAATAAAGGCAAACACATTGGGGAAAAAATATGTATTCAATTCCAAATAATCTGTTTAAAATAAAGATTTGTATATTAAAATGTTAGTAAATAAATAGTTAAGAGAGAATTATATATTTTGTTAAGAATTATAAATATATTTTATTAATGTGAAGCAGCTATTTTAGCTGTATGAGATAGTATCTAGATGGACAAACAAATCAACAATCTTAATTTCATGGCAGTTTCTAAGACATTTTCTTTTTGTTTTCCTCAACTTTCTTAGCTCATTGCATGAATATTAATCACTTTACATTATGTTCAAATAAATTGATTTTATGTAAGTTAACATTGTGAATGGAGTGTAGCTGCTCGTTAACCTGAAGGTCCAGGGTCTTAAGTGTCCCAGCATCTGCAAGGGTGGAGGATATCTTGGTTTCCCACTGTCATTGATGAGGGCCGGAGGGGCTGCCATGGAAAGTGTCTTGTCGTTCAAATGGGACAAAAAATAGAGGCCCTACAGGCTGTGCACATTAAGATCCATCAACAGCACGGAATCTAACAGGGTAGCCAAGTACCTAATATAGTTCATCACATTTAACATAAATGGCATTTATATAGGTCTGAAAAACACAAAGTGTTTAGCCTACCCAGTTGCGACACCAGCCTCACTTGACTGGGGGTTCTAGATCTAGACTGGCAGACCGACTTTATTGTGGGGGACTAAAGTAGCTCAAAGGGAAACCTAAATTTGGTCTCTGTCATGGCCCACTTTTGATCTTTAGCGCCTTTCTACCGCCCTTGACCTTGAAATATGTCTAGGCCTATCTAAAGACTTAAAAATTAGCATGATAGTCAATTCTGGATATTGTAAAACCAATATAGGCCTATTTCGTGAGTAATGGACTTATATTAAAAGATAGCTTGCCACGCATACACTACCAGCTGCCAGAAATGATAAAGTCTTAAGTGGCTTAATAATGAATTTTGAAGAAATTCTTAAAATATTTGTAAGTCTAGGCAAAACCTAGAAAACTTTCCAAAATATCATGAACAAGGTCTTACAACTTACACACAATGTCATTAAGTACAAGCAAAATTTGACGTGATTTTAATAAGTCAAGGGCAATAACTCAGAAACCGTTCATCCAAATGTTAACTATTTCGTACCTGACCGAGATATACATACATACCAAGTTTCATCAAGATCGGCTATAAACTGTAGCCTCTATCGTGCCTACAAGAAATGTGAACGGACCGACGGACAGGGGCGACGGCAATATACGCCCGCATGTCTATGTGGCCAAAAATAATACACAAGCTTGTATTTGTAGTGCAGGGATGAACGAACTGTAGACAACAGGACTGCTTTCAGTAGGCTACTGGCCAACTGCGAGTAAACTTACTTTGAGCACCGGAACAAGAGTCTCGTCGGCAGCATGAGATGAGCTCTAGTCAATAGGCAGCGCATGGTATTATAGGCTTGTAAGTTTTGCGCGCGTCTGCAAAAATATACCACGTGTTATCCATATTTGGATATAGTTGACGGGACATAACTCTTACAAATATCACCATTTGTTTTCAACTGACCACAACTAAATATTCATTGTCAATTGCTTGTCCCCCTTTTTGAGTCAGGGGTTTTCAACCTTTTCTTTTCCATTTTCGAGTTCACTGATAGTTTGCTTTACCCCCCTATAAATCAATAAATAGAACAGAACCTTATGCTAGACTATATAGGGTCTCATTACCCCCACCCCTTTCTCCCAAAAAAAGTAAAAGTTTAAATCAGCACTCACCCCCTGTCCAAGTATGAAAACCCCTAGTGTACTAAACTGGTATCAAGCTTAGGGCAATGAAATGTGCTGGAAAAGCTAGTAGAGAATTGTAATAAATTCTTAAATTAACTAATAATGGAAATTATTCAAAAGTCCACTCATTTCATTTTATGTGAAGATTAGATTAGTCATGTTCTGATTAGGCTTTAACAGTTGGGTTACTTGGGGATTTTATAATATTCATTCAAAAGCACACTTTTTTAAACATATTATCAAATAGGCAATATAATGTTCTGATTCGGAAGTTTCAATCAAAAAACATGCAAAAGATATCTAACTCCTCTATATTTGAGTGACTACATCATTTGAATGCATTTAACAACCACAGAATCAACAATCCATTTAACTTTAAATCCATATAAATTAATACTTGTAGAAATGTTTCTAAACAGTTGAAATAATAACTTGTATAACGGTCGTACAAAAATATTCATATACATCCAGCAACTCTTCATTTGAAGTAAAAAAAAAAAAATCAATTTGGCTTGATTATATGAAACAAAGTAAAATTGTCTTCCTATGTCTCAAAACATTCATAGATGATGGGCATGCCCATCCTCGTCTGGCTATATTTTAACCCTTAAGGTGCATTTATACAGAGCGCGAACGTGAACGCGAACGCGGTTTTTCGTCATGGAATGGTTTCATCATTTTATAGAGGGACCGTTCAAATAGAATGCGAACGCGAACAAATATTTGTTCGCGCGGTCGACTGCCGAGATTGCCCCAAGAGCGAATTTTTCAGAAAGTCGCGGCGGATTTCTTGCTATCAACCAATCAGCTTGTACCACCTCCCTTGCATCATTTCCTAAAATAGAAACTTGTGCACATGGCTTTTCCAATTTGCTTGTAGGGTACAAACAATGGATAAAACGGAAGTTTTGATTTTAGAAGTTGAAAAGAATCCAGTTTTGTTTGACAAAGCTGAAAAAAACTTACAAAGAGACAGTAAAAAAGAAAGATATTTGGAAGGGAATCGGAGAGATGATTCCAAAATGACCATATGACCAAATTTTAACAACAAAAGAGGCGATCCGCATTGAAAGCCGTCGACGGTTTTCCGCGTTCGTGTTCGCGCTCTATTTGAATGACTGAACTGATGGAAAGTCGCGTTCGCGGTCGCGCCGGTCACGTTCGTGCTCTGTATAAATGCACCTTGAGAAGGAACTTATGTTTAGAAAATTTAAACAGAACATGAAAATGTTGTTACAATATGTTTCAGGTTCTGTTTTAATATTATTATATTTCTCTACTATTGATGTATTGAGCACTACATGTATTTTAACAAGTGAAAATATTTTGTTTTTGAACTGATGTATAGTCTAATATTTTTCAGGTTCCGTTTTAATATTCCTAAAGTTGAATATAGATATTTTTGCACATCTAGATCCTATCCAAAATATAAACACAACCATTCTTCTTTATGCTTAGGTAGTTAAAGTAATAATAAACATGATTTAACTTTAATCTGTATAGCTTCTGTTAATATTTAATTTATCTATTTAAATAATGGGTTCACTTGCTCGTGTTTGTATTTGGAACCCACCACGATGAGCACAAATAACATTATCAATATAAAATTTAACTAATTGGAGAGGTTGTAAAATACTTGAGCACATTCTATAACTTGTTATAAATAATTCGGCTAAAATTTATCTTTTAATATTACCCCTGCCATGAAATAGATATGGACATTCAATAATCCTTGACAGAGATATGGTAATTATCTAAATCTTTTCTTGATATTTGAGAAGGTGCTCCACTCATCAAATCTTTGCCTTCACTTGACTTAGGAAAAGCGATTACATCTCGGATATTTTTTGTCTTGCATATTAAGGACATCAAGCGATCAAAACCAAGAGCAATACCACCATGTGGTGGACAACCAGATGCCAATGCCTCCAATAAATGCTGAAATTCTGTTGAATCTTCTTTCAGGATTTCATCCAAAACAAATTTCTGTAATTCAGAATTATGGATTCTCATTGAACCACCTCCAATTTCTACACCATTCACAACCAAATCATAATGTTGACCCTTAGCCTTTAATGGATCAGTCTTCAACAACTCTTTATCCTTCTCAACTGGAGCAGTGAATGGGTGATGTGAAGAATCTAACCCACTTCCATCTTCCTTAGGGCAAAACAATGGAAAGTCATAAATCCAGAGGAACTGATACACATCTAAATCACGTACAACTACATCTCGGGATTCTAAGAGATCTGCCATCAGTAATCTTATCTTTCCCAAGACTGCATGAGGTTGGTATTCTTGCCCTGATGATATGAAAACAATATCATTTGGTTTGACATCACATTTGTTGCATATACTTGACAAAGCATCAGGGTCTATATGTCTTGTGATTGTGGAAGACCAAGTTTTCATGTCATCATACTTCCCCAATAAAACTGGTAAATTAAACGTTACATCTTTGGATGATTTTATCACATTCTGAATTTGAGAATTTGTGAAGCGGTCAGCAGTTTGAGGAACTACAATTATTTGAATTGAATTTTTGGCACTTGGTTTTGATTTATCAGTTTCAGGTGTGGTTTCAATAAATCTGAACAGCTCAACCTTTTCTTGAAGTACATCAGTGACATCTTGAATCTTGAAATCAAATCTTGCATCAGGCTTATCAGTTCCATACATTGTCATTGCTTCATCATAGGTAAATCTTTGAAATGGAGCTTGAATTTCCTCTAATGGCCATGAATACACAAGCATGTCTTCAATAAGTTTCCGGACTTTTTCTTGATCTGTGAAGGACATTTCAATATCAACTTGTGTAAACTCAGGTTGTCGCTCAGGACCCAAACTTTCATCTCGATAACACCGAGCAATTTGGAAATATCGATCGATGCCTCCTGCCATGAGTAGCTGCTTGAACTGCTGTGGACTTTGTGGTAGAGAATAAAATGCTCCAGGTGTTTGAGTAGGCACTACAAATTCTTGAGCACCCCCACTTGTTCTTTTGAATAATGTTGGAGTCTCAACATCCACAAAGTTATGATTGGTGCAAAGAAATTCTCTTATTTTCATAAGCACTTGGGAGCGCATTCTTAAATTTCTCTGCATTGAATTCTTCCGGATATCAAGGTAGCGATGTTGGAGCCGTAACACTTCATTATGTTCTTGGTTATCTTTGACTTCAAATGGCAGTGACTGTTTAGCTGGATTAAGGATCTCTATCTCCTTAGCCAAAACTTCAATTTCACCAGTTTTCATTTCTTTATTCGGACTTACACGGACACGAACTTCTCCTTTCAGCTTAATTACACTCTCAAAATACAGCTTATCGATGATGTCATTCTTTTCAACATATGCTTGAGTAATGCCATGCCAGTCTCTTAATATGTAGAAATTTTTGTTTCTTTGATACTGAAGCCAACCACATAATGTTACCTCTTGACCAATATGTTTTGCACCAAGTTCACCACAAGTATGAGTTCTGTGACTATAACTTGATAATTCACCTTCTTTATTCGCCAGATCCTGGCCAGATGATGCAGACGAATAGGATTTGAAGGGAAAATTCCCCAAACATGTCACCGGGTAATGTTTTTTCAGACATGATTGCGTGAAAAAACTTTGATAGATTTTTGTTGCCCTGGGGGCTGCCATATTGGTTTTCACCGGAAGTGGTAAAATCGTACAATGAACAATATCGCCTTTATTGTCAGCACGACATATCGGACCAATTTAGATAAATCGGCCAAGGAGGGTTACATATAGTTTGATAGATTGTATGACCCCCTAAAAATCAATAAATAGAACGGAAGAACAGTATAGGGTTTCATTTCACATGCAAATAAACAACTCGATCGAAATTGTGTAAAATTACAGAAATCAGTTGAACCACAGAGATCTGACTGTAATCCGCATTAATCTTTTGAGCATTAATGCTTATTTTGAAACACCAGCTGTGCACTTATATACCATTCTGACCACAGAAAACTGTCCTTACGCAAAGCAAAATTGATTATAGTTTTGAGTAACATTCTTTCACTATTTGAGGATGTGATTTGGACAAAGATTTCTTCATTTTCCACGAAGTTTAATGTTTTTTGTCATTTCCACGAAGTTTTTATTTAAAAATTAAAGTGAAACTAATTAATTAAGGCTTGTTTAACCAAGAGCTAGCTAGTTTTTATTTAAAAATTAAGTCAGAAAACTTAATTCATAATTCATAAAAATTTGACATGAATGAAATTCTATGCTTCGGTCAAGATCAATTGATCACATTAAATTGAAGACGAACTGATATATTTATAGAACTCAATGATGTGAATATCATTTTTTGGAACTATCAATCATAAATATAATAATGTTATCAATATGATACTTTTGATATGTAAATATTACATCTATAAATGTGCAAAATGTCTTGAAAACCCACCTAACTTTGAATTAATGCTAAATGAAATTACAAAATATGCATCAATTTTGAAAAATATAAAATACAAAACTAAAAATCAATTAGATTTATAAATGTCTGGAAAACGATACAAAAGTAATAAAATTTTCATAAAGCCTCTAGGATGAAATAAAATTTAATGCAATTATAACTAAATTATTATACCAATATATATATATATATACTATGTACCTTTGTTATTGAATAAACTGACGAACTATTTAAGTTTGCATGAGAGTTGCGTTCGAAACTGTTGACCGCTATTATTCTCCGCGACCACACGCAACTGGTGATTTCTGTGATGTAAGGGAATCTTTAGTTGTTTTCTTTTAGTTACAATTAATAATAACTTTAATAGCCCTTGTCTCTCTGGAGCTAGCTGTTTGAAATGCTTTTAATGTGTTTTCCAGTGGAAAGTGATGAGAGATGAGAGGCTTAACGTTTATTTTACCAGTTGCTATTAAATCTAACGATGTCGGGTAACTGAAATAGAAAACAAAAGTACAAGATATCCCGTGTCTATTTTAAGGAGTCATTGGCAAATCAAACGAATAACCAAAGGCTGTTAAGAATGAAAAGAATATCTTAAACACCAACCTTTAAACGGTCACGTGAAAGAAATTTCGAATTAGAATCCATAGCCAGCATAATTATCAATTGTAGCAAATTCCTAATTTTCAAACTCATTAAGTCTAAATTCAGTATGACCATTTTATCTAATTATTGGAAAAGCATTAAAAGAACAATTAATGAAATAGATAACTATGTCAATCACTAATAAATTAATTATCACGGATAGATATTTCTAAAATAACTTAGATGGATTAATAACGTTATTATATATATAGAAGTATCCATCCATAATAATTGTTTTGAATAATATTATCCGGCATAGAACTCTATTGATATAATCATATCATCAATCCATAACGATGTATCAAATATTTTGATTTCAAATCGAATTGAGATCGAATTTTGATACATATTTGACAAAAGTATCAAGGGGAGAATCCTATAGACAATGACCATCTTATGGGCAATGGAAAGGGTACAGGTTTTAATCTTTTAGGAGAGAACAGCTGCGTTACGATTGATCATAGGAGAATTCAAGTAGATTTCTTGTAGGGTATTGCCGTACTAACCAATTAGCATATCTAAATACTCCTAATAAATCAACTTCATGACAATTCATTCTAACCAGAGAAAGTTGTATTTGACTATCAGTGCCACCAATTCTAACCACTTTACCTCCGGGTCGGGTCACCTGAAGTCAAGTAAAAATCAATTGAATAGTCTCTTTGGTTCATTAGAATAACTTCCATCTGACATGTTAAAAAGGCAATCTAGCAGAAAAACCATCAATGATACCAAAATTATTATTTTCAAAAAGCCCCTTGTTAAGAATTTTATAATTTGTCTTAAATTCATATTCACATTCTTTTGTTTCCGAATAATTCTTTTGTAATCCAAGCAAATGTTCTAAAATAATGTACCTGGACACCAACAATAAACGTCGAATCGACCCCAGTACAATCAAACGTGACATCAGGTTCACCCAAAACAGTTCTGACCTTATCAGCAACAACCTGCGTATCTTTATCTGTTATTTTAAACACATGATCGGCTCCCATTTTCTTTGCGAAATCTAGTCTATAATCATCGATATCTGTTAAATAAAAAACGCAGTTCAAAATTAAGCTGGGAAAGTATATATATATGTTTTTTCAAATGACCATTATACCAGAGCATGACCAATTTTCGGATAACTATTGCTCTTGAACACTTTTGCTAAATGTGCATGGTTTGTCAGGATGTAATTGAATTGAAACTAGAAACTAGTTTACCAGCTATCATTATTGAGGAAGCACCACTATTTCTAGCAACCATCATCACCATCAACCCAATAGGTCCTACAAAAACATTGTAATTCATTATTTACTTAATATTTATAGTTAAAATCAATAATGCACTAATCAATAACACAAATTATAATGTGCGTTATTGCATTTACGTCAACATATTTAATATAACGGAAAACAATTTGATTAGGAGATACCGTACGCTCGTATGTACTGAATGACTGAATACGAACAATGTGATCACGATTCTTTCTGTATAGCGAGTTATCGAATCATTCTGTATAGGCACAACCTTCAAGAACATGGTATGTGAAGTCATAGCTTACCCGCTCCACAAATTAAAATAGTTGAACCTGTTTGTAACTGTGCTCGTCTACAGCTATGTACAGCTACTGAGAGTGGTTCTAACATTGCCCCTTCATCTAATGATACATGATCTGGTAACCTAAAACATACCACGATTTCAAAGACATAAACATTAAAACACAGACATGATTGTTTGGAGCGGCAAGTAATATATCCGAAGGGACAATGGTGTATGGTGTTTAGTTGCAGTGATAGATTTGGTCGGTTGTCAACAGAATATTCGAAACTTACTTAAAACAGAAGTCAGCAGGGTGTTTATAATATTGACAAATATTTCCGTCTACTGGTGGCGTGGCACAGAATTTAACATCAGGACATAGGTTATATCTACCAATTTTACATAATCTACAAGATCTACAAGGTACTCCTGGTTCTATAGCAACTCTATCACCTGTTAATATATATTATCTACATTATCTACAAGATCTAGATTATATTGTAGTACTATAGCCACTATATTACCTGTAAATATATTTAATTTACATTATCTACAAGATCTAGATTATATTATAGTTCTATAGCCACTCTATCACCTGTAAATATATAATCTACATTATCTACAAGATCTAGACTATATTATAGTTCTATAGCCACTCTATCACCTGTTAATATATAGTCTACATTATCTACAAGATCTAGACTATATTATAGTTCTATAGCCACTCTATCACCTGTTAATATATAACCTACATTATATACAAGATCTAGGCTATGTTATAGTTCTATAGCCACTCTATCACCTGTTAATATATAGTCTACATTATCTACAAGATCTAGGCTATGTTATAGTTTTATATCCACTCAATCACAAGTAAATATATAATCTACATTATCTACAAGATCTAGACTATATTATAGTTCTATAGCCACTCTATCACCTGTTAATATATAGTCTACATTATCTACAAGATCTAGACTATATTATAGTTCTATAGCCACTCTATCACCTGTTAATATATAACCTACATTATATACAAGATCTAGGCTATGTTATAGTTCTATAGCCACTCTATCACCTGTAAATATATAATCTACATTATCTATAAGATCTAGACTATGTTATAGTTCTATAGCCACTCTATCACCTGTTAATATATAGTCTACATTATCTACAAGATCTAGGCTATGTTATAGTTTTATATCCACTCAATCACAGGTGAATACACAATCTACATTATCTATAAGATCGAGGCTATATTATAGTTTTATATCCACTCTTATCACCTGTTAATATATAGTCTACATTATCTACAAGATCTAGGCTATATTATAATTTATATCCACTCAATCACAGGTGAATACAAAATCTACATTATCTATGTTATAGTTCTATAGCCACTCTATTACCTGTAAATATATAATCTACATTATCTACAAGATCTAGACTATATTATAGTTCTATAGCCACTCTATCACCTGTAAATATATAATCTACATTATCTACAAGATCTAGACTATGTTATAGTTCTATAGCCACTCTATCACCTGTAAATATATAATCTACATTATCTATAAGATCTAGGCTATATTATAGTTTTATAGTCACTCTATCACATGTAAATACACAATCTATAATTATCTATAAGATCTAGGTTATATTATATTATATGTCCACTCAATCACAAGTAAATATATAATCTACATTATCTACAAGATCTAGGTTATATTATATTATATGTCCACTCAATCACAAGTAAATATATAATCTACATTATTTACATGGTATTGGTTAATTATTATACACCCTCTCCATTATCTACATGGTATTGGCTATTCATTATACCTAATCTACATTATTTACACGGTACCGGCTATTCATTATACACAATCTACATTATCTACCTTTTGGCTATTCATTATACACAATCCACATTATCTACATAGTATTGGCTATTTACAATAAACAATCTACATATTTACATGGTATTGGTTAATTATTATACACCATCTCCAATATACTTATGGTATTGGCTATTCATTATACATAATCTACATTATTTACACGGTACCGGCTGTTCATTATACACAGTCTACATCATCTACCTTTTGGCTATTCATTATACACAATCCACATTATCTACATAGTATTGGCTATTTACAATACACAATCTATATTATTTATAGATTATACGTTGTATTAAATATATCTAGCCATTGCATCCACAATAAATAGATAATCTACATTATTGCAAAGTGTTAAATCTATGTTTGCTACAGGCTTATTCTTAGCCATTATATGACTTTTGAAAACACAATATCCACTTGTTAATTAACACTGTAAGTTTATACACTTAATTATTTCAAAAGGAACTTGTTTAACAAGCGATTTCCTTGTGCAAAATCATCTGAATATGCCAACTGGCTGAAATTAAGATGCCTACCTTCTTTAAGATGAGTGACTTTAGCTCCAACTTTAACCACCACTCCACTGGCTTCATGACCAAGTACCATACGATCAGTGACTACAAATCGGCCACACTTTCCCAAAGACCAATATTTAATATCTGATCCACATAGACCAACTGAACCCATAGATAGTAAGACATCTAGAAACATTGAGACCAGTAAGAACACAGGATATATGGACAAACAAACCACGTTCTAACGATCCGAACCGCAAAACGAATCCCAAAATCCAAACAACATACTGGCAAAACATTGGTGGCAGCTTATGAACTTTACACAAGATGAAGTATATCAATCATAAGCGAGTAAGTATTTCATAATGAAAAGTGGCATTGGGTGTCTAATTGAGTAAGCATTTGGATAGAAAAATTCCCAGTAAAGATATAAGTTATGTTCCATAGAAATTTTAAGGGACCTGACGTCAAAGATAAATAATTCGACGCGAGAATAATATTAACGCACTGGAAATGAGACCTGAAGAAGAGTACTATGGTTTAGTATAGGAACTGGGCGTCAAATATTAATTATAAAAAGTGAATTGGATAGCTTATATCGAGTTATATCGACTGTTAAATGGACTGAATTCTTTCGTTATCGTCTGAGGTGGGTTTCATAAAATGGACCATATGAGACAGTCTAAGAAGTAGTTAACATCTTACCTGTATCTGCTGGTACAGGCACGGCTATATCCTCCTACAAAATAATCAGTATATTTTTGCTTTCCTCTCAAATGATTTTTGTTAAGGGAGATGTTTTATGTGTACCGGCAACACTGATTTGCCCCATTCCAATTTTCAGTCCAAAATCTTTTGTCCTTGCACTTCCACTAAAAACAATGTGCTTTATTATGTCACTATCACAAAAAGCTGCTAAAATATCTGATGGCCTTTGGGTTAGTGACGCTATAAAATAGTTGTTTTAGTGGGGCAGAGCTACGCTCTTTTTAAATGTATAGGCCTATACTATCAAGATATCTTAAACGTTCACTGTCTAAATCACAAAAAAATGTGAAACTTTGCATGGATCTTTAACGTGCACAACATGTAGCACACGAGCCTCGGTTTAATGTCAAAATCGACAGACGGTGCATTACATATTCTAAAAACTCTTAGTAAAAGCAGCCACTTTAACCCGAATCATTGACATGGGGAACTGAGTTGAAAAGGAAACCCTCCTTTTAGCTCCCACTGTGCAGTTATATGCTAACAATTTAATCATGTAGGCTACTTACAAGTCGAAGGTCATTAGCAGCATACAAAACAGCTGCTTTGTTCTTGTTGGTCGCCATTTTGAATTTGATAAAGACAAAGTGTAATCATCACGATTATAGTATGAACGTGTAACAAATTATTGTATTTGGTTATCAATTTGAATACTGTAGTATGTTGTTATCTTTATTACTATAATAGTAGTATATACACAGTTTTGAAGTTGAAGGTTGAAATTAAATGTATTTAATGGTTATAAAGTTATTTTCTGTCACTGTTACAATCAGTCGCACTTCACTGCTTCTGTTTCTTTCTTATATCTTTCTCTGTCTCTGAGCTTTCATCACCTCAGAGTTTCTAATTTTAGCCTGAACTATATTAATTAGTGTTTTTGGCCTGACAACCTTGGTTGTCATTCAGGTTTTAGTTTTCAAACTGCAAGGAAATGGATATTTATGATAATTATTATACGTATATTGAATCTCATTCAATATTATAAGGAATTTGTGGATTTAGTGTTTTGTCAGATATATTCTTTCAATATATTCTGCATATTTGGATTCTCTTGTTTAAGGTATGTTGTCTTTTGTTTACCATAGTTACCTAGGGTCAGCCATCTTGGTTTTTCCTATTGCATAAGTCTATAGTTATCTCAATATATAATTACTTTCACCTACATTTACCCCAGCTTTGCTCTTCATTTTAATATATCTCACACTACAATATCTTTTATATCCTTTCATTTCCAGATCCCAGCTGGTAACTTGTTTCACCCCATCTCATAGATATAAGTTTAGTTAAAACCCCTTTACATAGTAGGTTTATTATATTATTTACATTTGATTACGCTTACTTTATTTGTTCTCAGCAGATTTATGCATAGTTTAGTTATTTTTATATGCTTTATATGATTATGGTTTAGTGGTGCAGATAGTATTTAGTATTTTAGTTAAGAGTAAATAACTATTCTATTTTAATTGTATATATGTTACCTGATTGTAATGCTATTATTATTATATATGTTAATAAACATATGTTAATTAAACCCTTGGTGTGGTCCTTTCATATCCGATCACGCCCCCCCCCCTCCCTCGACAACATTAATTTTAAATTAGTGTGTTTACCTCAGTGATGATACTCAATTGTTATGAGAAAGACGCCTTCTACTGCCAAAAGCAAACGACTTGATCATTCCTGTAAATCCTGCACATTCTTCAATACAAATTTGGAAATTGGGGTAAAAGTTTCTTAAAACCCCCACCCCAAACAATCGAAGTGGAAGCGAGGGAGAAGAACAAAATACTATAAAGCCAGGATTCTTGCCTCTTAATGTATTATCTATAGCTTTTTTATGGATAGGAACTCGTCTTCATACTGGTATAAGTTAACTAGTTCGCCGAAGGAAAGACTTGCTTTGAGGCACTTGCAGTCTACTAGCAAACCTGCCTAATATGACTAATTACAGTATCTTTCATATACTAATTTATTATTTATTTAATCACATCATGTATGTAGACTTACATCTACAGATAAATACCTATCTGCCAAGCACGATGGGTTTCAGCTGAAAATTTGGAAGTCGAAAAATGTCGTCATAAATAAAAATTGAATATTTGTATAACGTGAAAGAAAACAAATGGTACGCTCAAATTGAGCTTATGAGGCTAGGGAGTGTTATCAAATTGGTATTGGTTAAGTTGCGTAGACCATTACACAGCTAAAACCGCTTTTGTGATCATTATGAACAGTCTATAAACAAAAACTAAATTGAAAATTTGTGTATAGTCCGTGAAATTGTTCATCAAAAACCATGATAATATATGCATATGAAATCATGGGATATAAATCACAAATATGAATAATTAGTCAATTTGTTGAGCACTAGTATATAATCACTGAAAATTCAAATCCACAAAGTTTATTGATACCTCCAAACTGTAAGTATTTAGAATTTATACGCTAAAAGTTTATTTTAAAGGAAGAGCAATTTAATTCTACTTATTAATCTTTATATTATGGTTAGATAAAAACATTCCATACATCTGATGAAAACAACAACCCGGCTATTACATCTGATTAGGGTGAGAACACCATAGACACAACTGGGACAAATTGAATAGTACGACATATCTTGTACGCCCCTCAAAATCAGAGTCTCTATCACGATGTTACATTGTCCATACTTATACGTGTCGATCAAGTAGCATTGCACAAGGTCATTATAGTTGCAGTTCTTACAACTACTATACCTTACTTTTAAAAAGAACATTTTCAACAATGAACAGTGGGATAAACTTCTAAATCCCCATTACCACATTATTCTGTATGCAAAACGATGTAATTTCAGAAGAAAATGAAAACAATGGTAGCCATTATTGGAGTTATAATTGTGTCCTGTGTGCTCCATACATCCGGATTGCCTTTGTTCAAAAATATACTAAACGAAAGATCTGTTGAATATGGCGGAGAATCAGGAAATGGATTTAAAAACGAAAGAGCAGTAGGATATGGCGGAGAATCAGGCAATGGATTTCTAAACGAAAGATCTGTTGAATATGGCGGAGAATCAGGAAATGGATTTCAAAACGAAAGAGCAGTAGGATATGGCGGAGAATCAGGCAATGGCTTTCTAAACGAAAGATCTGTTGAATATGGCGGAGAATCAGGAAATGGATTTCAAAACGAAAGAGCAGTAGAATATGGCGGAGAATCAGGCAATGGCTTTCTAAACGAAAGATCTGTTGAATATGGGGGAGAATCAGGAAATGGATTTCAAAACGAAAGAGCAGTAGGATATGGCGGAGAATCAGGCAATGGCTTTCTAAACGAAAGATCTGTTGAATATGGGGGAGAATCAGGAAATAGTTTTTTAAACAAAAGAGCAGTAGAATATGGGGGAGAATCAGGAAATGGCTTTCTAAACGAAAGAGCAATAGAATATGGTGGAGAATCAGGAAATGGTTTTCTAAATGAAAGAGCAGTAGAGTATGGTGGAGAATCAGGAAATGGTTTTCTAAACGAAAGAGCAATAGAATATGGTGGAGAATCAGGAAATGGTTTTCAAAACAAAAGAGCAGTAGAATATGGGGGAGAATCAGGAAATGGTTTTTTAAACGAAAGAGCAGTAGAGTATGGTGGAGAATCAGGAAATGGTTTTCTAAACGAAAGATCTGTACAAAATAGCGGAAAATCAGGAAATGGTTTTCTAAACGAAAGATCAGTACAGCAGGGCGGAAAATCAGGAAATGGTTTTCTAAACGAAAGATCTGTTGAATATGGGGGAGAATCAGGAAATAGTTTTTTAAACAAAAGAGCAGTAGAATATGGGGGAGAATCAGGAAATGGTTTTCTAAACGAAAGAGCAGTAGAATATGGTGGAGAATCAGGAAATGGTTTTCTAAACGAAAGATCGGTTCAATATGGTGGAGAATCTGGAAATGGTTTTCTAAACGAAAGATCGGTTCAATATGGTGGAGAATCAGGAAATGGTTTTCTAAACGAAAGATCTGTTGAATATGGCGGGGAATCAGGAAATGGTTTTCTAAACGAAAGATCTGTTGAATATGGTGGAGAATCAGGAAATGGTTTTCTAAACGAAAGATCTGTTGAATATGGCGGAGAAGCGGGAAATGGGCTGAAATAGGTGTCAAATTACTGTTATTGTTAATTTATTCATTTATATTATTCTAAAGTAAAATATGTTGAAGTATAAATTGAATACTAAATGTTTTCTATTTCACACACGATTGAACTAATTATTTAACTCTTAATGAGAGTACACGCTTAGAGACACGCGTAAAGTTGCTACTGCCATGGACATTATAATTGTCATTGGTAATCCATGAACTGTTTCTGCTTTATTACACAATCGTCCCTCACAGCAAAAAACACACGTTGATGGTGTTTCTTGACAAGTTTTTCTGTTGTTTAATAACTGCAAGTCGTAGCATTGATTTGGTCTCATACAACCCTAGAAAGGAAATTATATAATTGTTAAAAATCAGACGTTGACTAATCCGAACTTAATTCTAGTCAACACCCTACTGGTTTTGATCTTTCTGGGATGGACTGTAGGGAATCACCTGTTCATTTGAATTAAAATAGATTAAAAAATGCTTTGTTAAATACTAAAATGATGTAAATAGTCAATTGTGGTCAAATAGTCAAATGAACAGTTGTTTGCTTTGAACAGGCCAATAAAATAAGAATTGAGTTAAATCATCAGTTAAAAAACTGCCAGTAATATCAGACAATTTGGTTTATAAACTCAAAAGAAACAATACGCTATACACTGACCTTGTTATAAAGACGCCCATAAAACTGTTTTCTAGTCACAGTATTGGAACAGATGTCCCCAGCAGAACAAGTTATGATAGAGTCTGTACAAGATTCACTGGTCCAACCTTCTATACATTGGTAACAATCCAACCCTTCACATATTGGTACTAAAAGGAATATATTGCAAATAGTATACCGCTTGATTCAGTCAAGACCCGTATTGCACTGATCGAGCAAGAATGGGTACTTTCTTGTGTTCTTTGCCCCAGTATGTCGTCACTACATTTCAAACAAGACAGAAGGGGTTAATACTATACCAATATAACATGAATGAGAATGATATAATTCAACAGAAAGACAAAAATCTACTTTTACTTTACATGCATGGGTTCCCTTATTTTAATTTATGAAAATGTAAATGCTAATACTTATATGAATAGAAAGTACAGGTGTTCTATTGACTTTGAAAAATACCAGTTGTCCATAATAGTTCATAATTAGCTAAATTAGAAGAAAATTGCCAGCCGAGTGACCGATCAAGAAAGGTCAAAAAGCCTTTTTTGTTTATCCAGTCTGTACTTACCTGGACATTTATAATTGATTAAACTCTAAATTATATGCAATAAGAACATAACGATATGATTAAGAATACATGATAATTCATTAGAAACATCAATTCATCAAATCTTTACACAGTGTAAGATCTCTGTAGTGATCAGTTGTTGCTATCCATTTAATTTACAGAGCAATGAAATGATCAGCATAGAACTATTTGGCAATCCTTGGTTGAACTTCAACAGTTTGGCATAGCACGTCTTGTCATACAATCCATTTGTAAAGCAATTCTCTACAAAGATATCCGAAATAACAAGGTTCTAGTATGTCGAATGGGAAAAAGGACATGTAATGATTGTCCCCATCCCCACAATTTTTCCATACTAATTCATTCAGCAGTCACTTTACATATAATCACTCTTTATCTTGATGAGATAAAAAGTATCACCTTACTTACTTTCTAAAGGTAATAATGACAATATTCCAGCAAAAATATAAAATCTAGTTTTCATGACGGAGACACATGATCACTCAGATGGTAATATACCTTCTGAATATAAGGTTAGATAAAAATGCGAATGAAAGAAGACTATAGAAAGGAGTGTATTATGGTTTGTAAAGACCATTGATTTATAATATATATTCAATAAGATTGATAATCCGAATGGTCGTTACATTACATACTGGTAGAAATCCATCTATGGTCTAGCGGTCTTGATATTTAAACAGGTCGGTTATAACGTTGAATATCACGCTGACAAAATTCACGGAAAAGTTTACATATCCAATTGACAAGACCTCATCTTTTGCTAACGATATTGGTATTTTCGAGGAATTCTTATTTCTTTTCAAGAGATATTTCGGACTATTAGCTTAAGACAGCTAGCCGTACCTGATTTATATGAAGGGTCTACTTTATTTGATATTTGAACAAGGTCAATTTACAAGTTGAATGAGTGTTATTTCTATTATGTTCGACCTCGAAGACTGTCGACATTAGGGGCCAATAGAAGACAAGTATTACACACATACACGAAAGGAAGAAATGTAGCTGGTAGAGACAATGGTCAACAGATGCAGCCATTGTTGTCCATTCTTACTCTATGACTATTTTCACAGAGGTAGCGTCGATTATTGCTGACACGAAGATGATTGATGAATCTAGTCTACAGGTGTATGGGACATTTTCAGCAACTCTCAAGATATCGATCTCTGATCATTACTTCGAAAGGTGTACTTTGTTTTGAAGATAAAAAGGATTTTATATATGAGCTTCAAATGATTTATTCTCAACGAAATTACAAGGATCGTTGATTGGTCATTTGCTAATAAGGTTTTGGATATTCGAAACAGCATGCCAGTGGTCTTAATCCGAGACCCCAATGGCAGGACACAAGTTTTATAAAGTAAAAGTTTAGTTCATCAATAATTAAATAATTATGATAGTGTTTTATCACAATGAAATACATTGTTTCAAAACTCTAATCACATTGAAAACAGTCAAAAGAAAATTCATTAAAAGATCAGTCGACTGAAACGGGTTGTCTTTTGTATTTTTATACCATTGTGTTCAATAATTCAAAATTCGGACGAAGAATGTGGCTTTTGCAAATTACTTTCTCTATGTATGGTTCGGGAAACATTTTTATGTGTACCTACAATAGGTAGTTAATATTGGCATGGTAAATTGACCACCAATACTTTTTTTGTGCGATAACATGTATTACCAATTCAGTCAATCAAGAACGTTTTCAGTATCTATACTGTTTAAGACCCCCACAATTTTAACAGTTGGCTAAACGTATTACGCAAATCAGTTAACTGAGTATAACAACTCACGATCAAGAAATCAATTTGGTCGAGAAAAGCTGACAACTTGGTTTGATATGTGCATACTTCTTAAAATCTACACAGCTCGTTGTTTACTTGTATCATTTTATACGCCCACATTGTAATGTGGATGAATATTGCTGTCACCCCTTTCTGCCCACCCTTTCTGCCCACCCATCCGTCCGTCCGCCCGTCTGTTATATTTGAAAGTTTTTAGCTTTTATATTCAAATCTGTGTGTAGGAAAGGGGAATGTATCCCAGTCTGGCTTGAATGTGGCTCCGATTCAACAACTTTTTACACTAATTGATATACTGAAAATAGCAGTCGTGTCTGGCTTACGTTCACTGAATAAACTTTAGCTGAATGGGTTACTACGACGGTGTCGTAATAGAATAGCCGCGCCATCGATACTGTTTAAACAGCAGAACTCATAATTTCTAAATCTAATATCAAGGCAGTTATTTATTATACTTTATTATAAATAAACTTGACCAATTTACCATAAGGTGTGTCCAAATCTTTTATAGTGTCTAAATTATCCACTTGATCATGTAATCGTCTCCATAAATGCACTGCGTAATGATTCGTCCAGTCTAAATCTCCATTATATAAGGAATACACATTTTTAGCTGTTGGTGTGCTCATTTTATTCACTACGTGGACCTGATCAGGATACTGTTTATATAATTTATATGGCGCTACACAGCTGAAAAAATCATCACCTCCAGCACTTGAATATTGTGTATACGCTACTAACCATTTTTGTAAAAATTTGGACGTATGAGTTGAGATCACTATGTCACTATCGAACCGCCCAGGTTGCGAATAACCTATACTGAATTCGTAAGAACGTAGCGGTTGTAATGATTTTGTTACTATAACGTCCGTATCTAAATATATACCGCCATGGGTCATAAGAGTTTGAAGTTTTGCAACATCAGCTTGCTGTTTCGCTGTAAAAATTCTAAATCCGAATATTTCATTTGGAGGGGACATGATGTCTACCTTTATATTGACCACTATGCTAATAACTCGCTGCCACCATTCTCCTTTGGGATGTGAGTCACAATGATAGTAAATATGTTCTGGTTTTACAAAATGGTGCACTGATAAAATACTTAGCATTTGATTAAATGTCATTGTATTATCTCCAAACCACACAAAGTGAACTATATTTGGCACAATTAAAGGTAAATGAGCGTTTGCAACATCTACATCAATTGCAATTTCAGCGTTTATATTTGACACAACTTTGTTATCTATTCTGTCAACATTACTGAGAGAATTCAGTTGGACATCATCAGTATCCTCTTCAGAATCATATTGAGAAAACGTGATCACTTTGGTTATAGCAGGCATTGTAGTCTTTTCATTATCATTCCCTTCTTGAATGTCATTAACATCTTCTTCTTCGCTGTCGTAATATGATTCAGGATGAAAACTTAATACTGCCTTAGCTTTATCTGTTTCTTCCTTAAGACTGTGATTATTGTTTTGCTTAATTTGGATTTGATTCCTATCCTTTTGGTCTTCGCTAACTATATTTTGATCAAACTGTTCGTGGTTTTTTGTGTCTTTACTATCCCCAAAGTTAGCAAAAGTGTGAACAGCAAATTTATTTTGAGAGTTTTGATGCAGCTGTTGAATCTTGAATTCGTTGTCCTGCTGTTGTTGTTTAACTGAATCATCTTGTAGGTCGAGCTGCACTGGGTCCGTTTTGTGTTCCTTACTCTCAACATAGTATTCGTCTTCTTCACTGTCATAAGTTGGAGAGCCTTTGCCCAGGTCAACCTTGTCTTCCAGTCCGACATCAACATTCTCATCGCCTTTCTGAATATCTACTTTAGGGTTATCCTCATTGAACATAACAACTTCTTGATTAACCCTATTTTCTTGCAAAAGTCGAAAGTCATCATCTCTGGAACCTATCTTAATTCCACCCATGACCATGACGACCAGAATTGTTACTATGATTAGATATCTTCTAATACCATTCCGCCTTCCCAGGAACCGACAGCCCCTCATTCCCTCCTGAAATACAAGGAGACAAGTTATAAGACAAGTTTAGAATGGAATTAAAATGAATAATTTTCACACTAACTGGTAATATGGTAAAAACGATCGATCGAAGAAACAAACACAGCGTTGACCTTAAAATCAACTGGTAAAACGACTAATTAGTGACTTACAACCTTACACTATACATAACCTTGTAGCTATACTGATTAATAAGTCACAATATCGTATGCTCAGACGATATAAAATGCTAAAACGTTTCTTTTTCAGACAAACACTTCGTGGAGGTAATAATAATATGATTGATTTTTGATGCTCTATTCCTTGGCGAATTGATTTGAAACTGTATAGCGTGATGAAAGCAATATGGGTTCATACATTCAATAGGATAAAATGAGAAACAGTATAAATGTCTGACGTAATCATTTTCCTCATAGGCGAACCTATTGGGGGTGAGGAGTTTAAGGGGTTGTAGACTTGGGTATGACAAGGAATAATAAAGAAAATAATTTTAACTTAATGCATAATTTTCATTCCTTTTTACTATTTTTTTGATCAAACGAAAAATTGCAAGAATTTTAAGATCCATCCATTAGGATTTTGGGCGGAAGATATTTTTAAATCCATTTTGGAACTCCTTGCTAACTCCCGAGTCAATTGCAGTTAAAATCTAAACGACTGAATTTGACGGAATCGTAAGATTAGTAAAATGCCCTACTCATCAAACCCCTCTGTTCATGACTCACATGATTAATTTCAATAAACTGAATAGCCAGTTCGTAAATAATACAATCATGATAAATAGATTAAGTCGTTGACGGGTCGCTATTATAGGTTATCATATTATCGTTAACCCTCTGTCACCCCTTTATATCACAGAAATATTTTGACAAAATACAGATGGGTTAATGTATTACAAAGATATGAAAGTTTTTGGGTGCAATGTTTTCTGTACTATAGGAACCTTTCAAATAGAAACGTATTATCCATGTCTTCTTTAAAATTAAAACAAATTGAGAGATTTAATATCATCTAGATAATCAAAACAAAGGCACTTGCAGTTTCTCTCGCTAAGTTTTAGAACACCCAAATGGAAAAACCCCCTTTAGGTTGAAACATGGTTAAGTTCGGTCAAGCTTGACTTAGCCACATTCTAGATTATTGATACGAGATCAATAAACCAGATCAAACTAGGTATTCAAATATTACCCCCCACGATGAAAGTACGATAATTAGGGGGTTAATAAGCCTGCTAAATACGTACAAGTAGGGGTTAATTCGATTGGTAATAAATAACTTAATATCTTCGACATTACATTATGACTTATTTAAGGATCTACTCGTTCAGAAGCGCTATTTTTAAAGAGCTCGAAGAAAATAGTATTTGTTCTTTAGAGCTATATAATTATATTTAAAAAGAATGTACGATCGTACGTCACTTCCGTTGAATCCATAATGAAAGCAACGATAATTGGTTTTATAAGGAATATAGTTTTATATGGAATATACGGTAATGCGTCACTACCTTTGAATACAGACTGAAAGCAATGATAATTCTATACCGAATTCCTTGACTCACTATACTTACTATATTACACAGTCTTAACTTCTACAATCTTCTGGACTCTAGAACATAATACAACGGTTGGAAAAGCAGCTTGATCAAAATAAACAGTTGATAATAACTTTCACATCTACAATATCTCAATAACAATAGATGCCCCTATACGCAGTACTATTTTTTATGATTGACTAAGAAAACTGGTTCAGCAAGTATTTCTTTCCCACTCTAAATAATATATAATGTCCCAGTCACTGTCACCGTTATACACCTAAACTATTTACAAAAGTGTTTTACTAGTGTTGAAAATGTTGTCGATACCTACCCTAAAACGCATTGATTCAAGAAAGATTGTGATATTAGGAGTTGCGAACCTGCAGCGCCAATTTGATGACAAAAAGCCGTAAGGTTAATGAATGCTCATCCACTCTTTTAATCTTTCCACCTAACAAGTTTATCGTGGACGATTGGGTTCGGTTAGGTTAGGTTAAAGGAAAGGCCGTGGCTATTCGCACCGCGACGGTACAAGAAAGGACATTAAAAACCTACCTACCTAACCCTAACAAAGTCACTTAATATCATTCTTGACAATCAAAATTGCTTCACACTTTAAAAAAAACCCAAAAACTAGTGCGCCTTTTGTGTCTTATCTTATCCGTACCAATAGAGCAATAGAGAACACGCATCGTCACAGTGCAGATAGCCAGGCGTATAGGAAAATAATTGCAATAACTCAGATACAAGCAATATTAGTTAATCTATTTAATATATATTTAAGTCCGAAAGTGATATATATCATCACATTAAAAATTTATAAGTGCGTCAAGATATTGAACATAAACCAATTGGGGGCTTATATGTATTTCATTTTGAATTTCTGAACGTCCCTAACAACAGAACTCAATACCTACGATATTCTTTTTTAAATTCCAAATTTGTGTCATTCCTTGTAAATGGAGACAGCATTTAGCTATTACGGTTAGCTTTTATGTTCGAAAAATAAGATGTCACATTACACAGCTTTTGAAAGACCAAATAGGAACAAAAGCCTATGACATAAAACAAGATACCACTATAGCCAATACTAGTTTATAACTTAACATAGAACATGAAATAAATTGGTATATCAAACTATTCTGCAACAAAAACTTACATAGAACCTACCGGTTTCTTTTGATCTCCTAAATTCTTCCCCTGTGTCCAAATCGTAACATCCATGTTCCAAAAGCATTCAAAAACAGGTGACACAATATTGAATTGATGTTTTTTTAAAAGGTTTTGAATTACAAATTGAATACAAATTCAAGTATGAATGTAAAAATATTACCTGTTTAAATATCAACTATAGATGTAAGCAATCGACCATACCCGAACATTTCGTAATTTGCCTTTACTAATACATGTACGTTTCTGCCACACCCAACCGCATATTTCTTTATCATAAAGTATTACTTTTCAGTATATAAAGGTCCATATGGTGTTAAACTTCATACTAGTTCTGTCCTTCACACCGTACGCTCTGTTGAACTTTCCTATGTGAAGTAGTCCACCACAGTCAGTCGTCTAGAGTATTTAAAGTCTTTTGTTTGCTTGGTTGTTGTCTTATAATGGACGAGAAAAAAGACTGAATATGAAAAGGCCTAAAGCTTAAACCGGTCTTGATGTGAGTTCACTATCATGTTTCGTGATTTATTGATCTGAGGCTGGCTCTGTCAGATAGTTTGACTGCTGATTGACTCCATATTATTGATATTTTCTTAGACATCTAAACATTTACCTACGGTCATCTCTATTGCAGACCATCTCACGGCCAATCGTCAGATTTCACGCCCCACACAGTGGCACAACTACTGAACCAAGTCCACGGGCGCAAACCCCCAGAAATGAAATGAAAGTCCTACTTTTCTGCACTATGTGGGCAAAAGAAGATGGGCAACGCCATGCAGGGTTCAATGAGGGACAATTACGCCAGGAAAGTGGCATTAGCCTGTTCTTTTTCGATTTCCAACTGTCAAGGGACTGGTCACAATGGTTGGAATAGTTGTCTTTGACAGATCAAAGTAAAACAAAATCGACACGATTAGTTCAATCAAGTAGTAGATTTCAGTCATTATTTTAACACGTTCAGAGATCCAATTGTCTCCATCCTGTATTGTACCTCTTCATTTTCTACTCGTCTACCTCTTAAACCATTGTCCAGTTGCCAACATTCTATACTTAAAGTACTTTATAAATGAAGAATACTTGTAGAGGCCTGAAGAATTATCTCGGTCAAAGTTTTTGAAAAGAGGCCGTTAACTGACATTACCGATGTTACTTTATAAAGCATGGAGCGTATCAATCTCAATTATTTGAATGTACATGAACTTTATAATTGAATAGATAGTTATAAATATGTTTTGAAGTGTGAATAAGTACAAGCTAGCTTTGACACGTTTTAACAAAGCGTGGTTATGTGGGATCATCCAAAAACCACAAAGTTTTATGTGTATATTCTATTCAGAAAGTTATGCACCTTTGAATAACAATAGCTCAATGCACTTACTACCAATATGCCTCGCATTTAAATTTGGATATATTGCGAAATTTGTTTCAAGAGAGATCAATAGTTAAATAACAAATTGCTAAGTATTCAATATATGTAACATCTGACATAGATGGATATATTAATTAGTATATAAATTGAGGGATAAAACATTGCGCTCGAAAGCTTTCAAACAAAAGACAGAAAATGTGAATCAATTGAATCTACTGAAAACTGCATGGGTAATCGTTAGTTCAGGTTGTATATTAGTATACAAATGTTTAGCATAGAAATTGTGTATGACAGTCTTAATTACGCATCCACCAATTGGCCAGAAAAGTTGGACATCAGGGCAATTTCTCGAAACGGAAAGTTCTATACTTTTTACCATTCTTCCTCATACCAGTTATTCGTTTGTTGCTACCGAAACTGTCATTGTGGATTTCGAGTTTCGATTTGCAGCTAGGATCTTTAGTACTTGGAGTTTTTACACTCCTGTGCACCTCCCATTAGTAATAAGACGTGTAAAATCATCAGGAGACCGACAGTGTTCAGAATGATTGCCTTTCAATTTAATAATAACATAAGTATTAAAAACTATGTTAATATCTATCTTAGAAACACACAATGGATTTCAGTGTTCAACGCTCCAATGGTTCTCATCAATCGCCTATTATTGATAACGCTAGAATCTTCATACGACACTTTCTTTTGTTGTGGTAGTCTAATAATGACCGTCTATATTGTGGTTAATGGCTATAATGAGATAGCTGACCATAAACTTTATAGTTGAAGAGCAATGGCTTATACATAATTTCCTTAGTAGACTGCATTAAGGTGTGAAAGGAGATAAGTTTTTACGTCATTGCTTCCCGAATCATAAAAAACACCATGAGATAGACGAAATAACGATATGGATAGATCGTCCATTTTGTTAATTTTAGGCTGTCATAAAATCATTAGAACACATCATGCAGCAGATGTTCTGAAAATGATGCTGGTTTTGTTTGCTGCTCTTAACTGATAGAAGTCTCAGTTAAATGAATGAGCGTGGATGGTCTCATCTCCTTGTTACAAAGGCCTTAGTCTAAACTTGATACATGCATGCATTAGTTTATTGTGATACTATAAAAAACAGCACGCATATTTTGTCTACATGCCATACCGTGTACCAAATGTAATCTTTCGAGACATTTTAATGCCCTTAACTTATAAATACATATACTAAAACATCATCTTATACATGGATTTCGAAGGTTTTCACCCATATTTCACAGACTGAAAATTTGCAGCATTTTGTACTTCATACTACCCAAGACTGTGTTCCTAGTTTCACTTTCGATATCTTGGGACATCGTTTGCATGAAAAAAGCGAATTGGGGACACAACTATTATGTATTTGGAAGTTTTAGAAGTAATGGTCCAATTTAGTAAAAGCCCTTGAACTTCGAAGTCAAACACTCATATTATTGAAAGGTAGATAACTCTACTCTTTGGAACGTGTCCGTCTGAAAAGCATCAATATATATCTCCAGCACAATTTAAAAGAAAAAAAAGCTTTTCATTGCTAAATTTTGACAACCAACTAATTCCATTACTTCAACTCAACATAATACAGTATTGCCTCTCTGGATATATTTCTTGCCTCTACGAAATTGGGGAATGAAGAACATGAAGTATTGAGAGATGATGTTAGACAGGCATTTTGAGGGCTTGGATACCAGTGAACACCTCAGGGGATAACAGACAAGCCTAATAGGAAATTTGTCGTTGCCAAGAAAATAATTAATGAAATTCTGTTGGGATTTTTTACTCCATTCAGATGAATAATGGGGGTCAAAACGTCGCAAAGGGTTACGAAGAGTCTAGACGTTAACACTAGAGATTCACATGTATCAGAGCTACTAGGTTAAATAATACGACTATTAATAAATAGTGGTAAACAAATTAAAAATAATTTTATTTTTGACGAATAGATGTAGAGTAAGATATCTTTAACATCAAGCCATAAAATTAGTTTTAGGCACAAAATTAATAAATACACCACAACACTGAAGAAGTACTGTTAATACTGTTAAAAACAGCAGTTATAAACCGACACCAAAAATTAACATCAACACAAATCATACACTATACAATTTGTCGGTAGAAAAGTTTATTCCATAATGTCGGCATTCAATATCAGATTGCCCGAAAACAGATGTAACTGGATTATCCGGTGAATTGTTAGATAACAATTTTGTTTTAATATGATTATATTATACTGTATCTTTAAATGTGATAAACCTCGATAAAAACCTTTTCCTCGTGAAACACTTTATTAAGATTGGACTACTGTGATTTCATATAATATGACTCAAGTCTAATTCCGATTTTTTTATTGCATGAAACACACCCAAAACATATTTGGTATCACTGCGACCATTACTGAACGAAATATGATCAAAAATACTTATCTCATCGCACGATAAGGTAATATTGTTTATACATTTGGTAATAATTTCTTTTGGAGAAAAAACCTGGAAACTTGTTGTTTTACAATGTCCTGAGAAAAACAAAAGTATCATTTTGATAAAAAAAAACCCATAAAATTTACACATTTATACTCTTAGAAGAATATATCACCAGTTTTTACTTATCAGTGTCTTTTTTTGTGGTACAACGTTAAAAAATTCACACTATTTTGTTATCACAGACTGTCTTTGAACTGTTATCACGCAAAGTTAGCGACGATTCACAGCAATTACAAAAACACAAATTAATTGATTATGTCAATTCATTAAAGAAAATATTTTCAAATCGCCATTTTCTTGAGAAATGTACATCCTTTGTTTGCTGTCAAATCCAACGGTACTTGGATTCTCGATTCCATCATGGTCCGTAAGGCTTGGACCAATATATTTTCCCTCAGTTGATATCTTTTCTACAAGGCATCTCGACTGGTCTACCACATAAATATAGCCTTCGTCATCGGACGTCACGCCCAATGGTGTTTCTAGCTCGTGTTGACAGGCTGGATGGTAGAGAAATTTTATATTGCCTTGATCATCCAGACAAACAACTGCTTTCCTGCCATGATCGGATATCAGAATATCTTTTTTGATTGTCACATAAATGTTTTCTGGGCACGTAAACAATGGTTTATCTTCGTAAGATGTGACAGATTTTATAACTTTGACTGCATCTGTTATTTCCAGAAAATCCACACAGACCGGATTGTCCCATACTGCGCTCGCTATGAAATTAGTTTCCGTCACGGCTGCTACGCTGTAGTATTGTTTTTCGGTTTCGATGGTTCGCTCCAAAGTAAATCCTAAGGCTAATGAATAAAAGGCGATCTTCTTGGATTCGAAGAAGCTAACGGCTATTTTTTCAGGTTCAGTTTGTGTTATACTGCTAGGACGGTCGTCTAATTTATAGCGATTCGAAAGTAGCTCACCATTTTTTAAACAAAAGGTTTTGATGCATTCGTTGTGTCCATCCAATACAACGATCGTGTCTGAACCATTAATCTGCATAACGATCACGCCAGAGGAACCACAATCGTCATCGTCATCATTAAACGTCATGGAGAAACACTTCTCTAACTTGGCTCTCAGTTCATGATCCATGGCCACGTAAGCTGAGGAAGGGTCTTTGAGGCATGAGCATATTGATCCTCGTCTTATTGCGCTCATCATGGTGAATGATCTGCTGTAGGGGAGTGTCTGAAATCAAGTAAAATAAACCCCGATTATTACCCGATTTCTGTGTAGTTTTTCCTAAAATGGGTAAATGTTACATTGTTTGTGAATCAAGATAAAGACGGAAATTCAGAAAATTGTGACTCGTTCGATCACCAATTAGCTTTCATATGAAAGGTATAATATTAATTTTGAAATTGTACAACCGACATGTGTTCGCAGGTACTCAAGCTTGGAACTAATGTTGAAGATCGACAGATCTTACTGTATTCCTAATAATACACTGTTTATTTATTTTTTAAGACGGGATGAACTGCGATATTTTTTAGTTCTTCATCCACCTATTCTAAATCTCATAAGATTGTTCTCAAAACCACGAAAGCTTCCATTTTATTTGTAATTATGTTACAATACGAGTGCTGAATATCCTGAACTTGGTTAACTGAAATGAACAATTGATTGCTTCATTACATAAAATGAGGTCCTGAATTTTACATGTATTGATAGGTAAACTTTGTATACCACAGTTGGAATCATTACATAATAAAAACCCGCAAAAAGGCAAGACAATTACACCAATCAAAAATCCCGTACTAAGAATGTCAAAATCTGGAGTAAAAGTTGTATAGTAGTGGATTCCTCCACAGTGTTTCGAAAAGAGTAAGCATGGTCTGCTTGGCGTGCTACACCCGCCACATATAACTCATGATGCAAATAACATTTCATTAAAAGATAATGACAATGAGTTTTATTGTTATTTTGTTATACATGTATTGATTTAATGTAACCTGTATATCAAAGATTAATATGGTTTTAATTACCATTGTTAAGCGTTGCTTAGGTACCATTATATTCTATACAACATTTTCAGACGTTTTATATTTACCAAGTTATTTTAAGCAAAGTTATGCCAGATGCCTCAAATTTAGGAAACTGATACTGAAATATCATTTGATCACTAATTCTTTCATTTTATCTAGTTGATAAGGCCAGCCATTATAGAAATGTAATCTTTTCATCTCATGACACACGAGTTGTGAAAATTAAGATCGTGTTTTTGTGAGGAGGGAGGGGGGGGGGGGGGGGCTGCTGCTAATCCGGCAAACCATTTTTATTTTCCCCCTCCTGCTCCATTTGTCAACAACCGTAATAATTACTGGAATGTCTTGAAAGTAATGTATACATAAGATGAATTGTATGTATTGTTATATTTTGATAATCCAACTCTATGTTTTCTTGTAATTCAGCAATTTTCGCTACCAACTCTGCTTTGGTCATTTTACTGACTTGGTGACTTTTGGGAATAGCACCTGCAGCGTTTTGAAATTCACTAAGAGGTTTTACCGATTAAGACCGTAAATTCTGAATCGGCTGACAAAGGTGTGTTTGTTCATAAAAACATGATGTGTGCTAAAAAAAAGTACTAGATGTCAAATTGGCAATGCTCATCACTATCAAATTATTAGCTATCCATCCTTGAAGTCCAATGTTTCTCAAACTGATAGACACAATATCGAATTAAGTACACTCTGCAATTATTAATGAATCGAGGCACACTTTGCCGAATAGAACGTTTAACACACGACTAATTTCTTTGTCATATAATGAAATTATTTTCTGTTATTGAATGGTCAGCAAATACGACACTACATGGTCAAAACAAGAAGAGAGCATATCCCTATAGGCTAGACAATTAACGAATTGACCGCCAGCATCAGCGATGGCCTCCGATGAATTTTATTGCTCACAAGTCATTTATCCACCTAAACTATTAAAACATATATGATAGCTTTCACATTTTTTTCATTGGGTTACCCTAACCATACATTAGCACTAATTTGAAGTCTTTTGCAAATCTTTCCTAAATCTTATTGTTAATTGCGTATCTTCAACCAATATCAGCAAATTTAATCTACATGTTAGAAGAACCACATTATGCTACTTGATCTTTTCCTTTAGGATTGTATAGATACCAAATAGGTTCCTTAGTACTATCTATAAGTTGCTCACAACGGGCTAAGTTATACTACAGTTACTCTTGACCATTTAAGATGCTTGTGGAATCAAACATCTTAAGTAAACAGAACTTAGCTTTAACAGGCGAACCAGAAAATGAAATGGAGTTTTACGTCTTACTTTTCTGC
Source organism: Lottia gigantea (assembly GCF_000327385.1). Classification (NCBI taxonomy): domain Eukaryota; kingdom Metazoa; phylum Mollusca; class Gastropoda; family Lottiidae; genus Lottia; species Lottia gigantea. The sequence goes on from NW_008708986.1 coordinate 4,672,054, forward strand.
ACTTTCTGGGCTAATAAACGCCATGCAGGGGTTTATTATCCCATCCAAACGACTTTACGCTTTTTCCATGTCAATCCCTCCGACCTGCATCACGAAATCGGGTTGAAAAATCCGAAGAGTATTATCAACAGGCGATTCAGAGTCGTAAATAAAAGAGTCTTACCTAAATTACAGGATAGATAAAGAGCTAGATACAGCCTCCCAGTCCTTTTAAGACTTGTTTGTTAGAAATTTTAAAATACGAAGAACACGAAAGGTAATCAATATTGAAGGACGAACTGTGTAGCCCAACATTCAATATATCGGAATTGATGACGGCGACGTTTGTCATGGCAGCAATAAACAATTCATTGTTTCCAATCTCATCAGATAGGTTTAATATATCGAACAAGATTCAAAATGTGGCGATATTGTCGGGATTTTTTTAGAAGTGTTCATTGATTCCCTCGTAGCAACGGAAAAATCAACATTGTTTTCTTTGTTAAGACGTTTTAAGACGTTTTAAGAAGAAATGCCTGTGTAAACTTATCAAGCTTGACTGTGTAAATGAATTCTATTTTCTACTTGATTAAAATAAAACTATATGCCAAGAGCAATTTTATGATATAAAATTAAACATAAAGCCTTTCAGGCCATTATTATTTCTTTCTGTATACATAAAAGCCTTTATCGATATGCAAGTATCCTTCACCTTAACGTTACAGTACTTCTAGTAATGAGACTCAATTTTTTCGTTATGATGATAACATAAAATTATGGCTAATTGCGTTTCTAGGAAATTTAGGTGAGGGGGTTGCAATCCTTTCACTATCTAAAATGACAAAAAAAAATTGAAAGATAGGACATGGGAACAGAGTGGGGCCAGTCTCTTTTCGGGAGTGGTAAGGGCTTGAGCCCTAGACACGCCACTGTGATATGGATAAGAGCAATATGAGCGACATCCTCTTCAAGGTAAAAAAGTAAAAAGTCTGATGCCTGTGACAAAGCTTTCTAAGTCGGCCCAGTGTCGCTTCTCATCCCCCTAATATTTAAAATATAGGCGTAATACAGTAAGGGGCTCCATATCTCGAAGAGTGTGCTGTCTTCCATAGAAGTGGTTCATTTCTCTCTCATCGGAGTTTACAGCTAGGGTCATGGATAGGCTATCAGATTAAGTAGGCTACCATTTTCAAGTAGATATACAGATTGTGAAAATATCAGTTTTTCGTGGTCAGGTTGCGCTGGATATCCGAGATTAATTTGAAAATATTGTATTATATCCATTCACAAAAAAATCAAACTACATAACCTACATGTCAATAAGTAGATAGAATATTTATACGTATTGATGACATATATCATCAAATTGTCTATTTGGTCGATTAGTTTATCATGAATGAAAAAGGGACGAAGTTGTTATTGGTCGAAGTTGTTAGTAGTTTGTAGTCTTGGTTATCAAACTTTAACAATTATATTGACATATTTAAAGACTGGACGTTAGAGCAAAACCATCATGGCAGCCTTCTTGAAGGTGAGTTACAATTACAAATTTAATGGATTCTGTTCGCATTTTTGTATTAAATCCGACTTTATATTTAATCTCTAGACCTACAAAGTATTCAATGAAACGATTCATAATAAGTTGGATTTATGTTTCGTTACGACAAATGGTAGAAAATCGTCTGCAGCGGAGATGGTCGTGACAAGCGTTAGCCACCTTCTCATCATACCATTGCAATGAATTGACATATTTTGAATCATGATTAATTTCGCTCAGTACAGAATGTACGGCTTGTTTATATGAAATTTCAAACATGAAATGAAATTGCAAGACTTGGAGGATTAGCCTACATTTTCATTTTGACTGATCAAGTAATAAAGTATAAAGAGTAAGACCCACTCCTGATATAAAATGATTATGTGTATTACAGGTAACATGTGTTGACATCATAACTTTTTGTCAATCAGAATTATTAAAGATAACAGATAATTAAGATAAAATGATTAATAATTTATTTCTACCATGCCATACTTTATAATGAGAGTAATTTATAAACCAGTTCTTTACTCTGATTATTTCAGTTTCAAGGCTTACTAGCCCTCACTAGACCGGTTACGAATAACATAAATCAACTTAGATTATACAAGTTCAGAAAAATCAAATACAAATCAAAGAAACTTAAGCTGAATGAAGATCCTAGGAACTTGTCTTGGGCTAAACATATAATTGAGCAACATGAGGCAGCAATAAATGCTCCTACCAAGGAACCTGAAGAGCCAGCTATGTTACATCTTGTAACCAGAATTAAAACTGTTAAATATAGACCCTATTGGGAGAAAGAAACTATTCAACGCTTAAAACTGTTTGGTGATGGTAAATATGGAAAGGTATGATGAATTATACAACAGTGTTAAGAAAATGCCAACTATATAAAGCAGGGTTTCTCAAGTAAATAAGCTGTAGTGCCGCCTTCATTGTTTGGAATTGCTAAAAAGCCGGATACCTTAGCCAAGCACCCGTCCTTGGTATAATGTATGAGGGGAGTCATGGTAGCTCAGTCGCTTGCTCTCTAGTCAGAATGTCTGGGGTTCATCCCACCGCATAGGTTGAGATAATACCTTTTGAAATTTCAAAACAGTTTCCACTTGTTTAATCATCAGATGGGACAACAAGCCAAGGTCATAAAAGTTTGCTACAGTCTGTGAAGATGCCTTCACAGTTGTAAATCAAAAAGAGTAGGCTAATGTTGCTGTCCTAGCAACATTTTCCTCATTGCACACTGCATAACATTACCTGTCTTCATTAACCTAATCAGTTGCTGAAAAGTAGGAGGTAAAACTCCATTCATTTGAAGTTTTTTTTTGTATGAGATTTGAGCTCAGAATATGTCTAATTTACTTTTTTGTGCCTTTCTGGCATGGTAAGTGAGGTATTATTCTGTTATACAAGAAAGTGGCTATTGCAGTCAAGGTATAATATGAAGTAATAGCTTCATGTGGTGAAGATGACAAAATTTTAAACCATTTTATGTTTCATTTCAGTTGTATATATCCAGAGTGTTCAAAAACACCCCCGATATGAATGCAATGCTGAAATCTGTCCAACATCTTTTGGAAATACGACCTGTTTCATTTCCTCATGGCCTTCCAAAAAGCGAGGAAGATTATGAACACTGTCTTTTAAGGGAAAATGGTGAATTTGTAGTCAAACACAAAATTTTACCTAAGGACCTTGAAGATGAAGTAAAGCTTGTGGATGAAAATGAAAAGTCTAGTGTGTATGACATGAAAATAGAGACTATTCAAAAAGCATGTCGTAAAAAAGTTGAAAATTTTGACGTTAATTCGGAATATTTTAAAGCTAAATATACCTATGAATATAATCAGGATCAGAAAGAATTCCGATATAATGGTGATGATAATATCGGTGCTGGACGAGACTGGTACTGATGAAAATAAAAACAATTTGAGTTGTATGACTGTTTATAAAATAACATTCACAGCTATTGATTGAAGTAAAACCATGCAGTATGCAAGGTTAGAAATATCAACAGTTTACTTTATTTGCAGTTATGTGATTTTTAACTACACTTCTTTAAAAATCAGAATCTTTTGAATTGTCTTATCTGAATGTAGTTTCTATAAAAATGCTGAAAAACCATATTCTGAGGGTTACTACTCAAAATAGGTCCTTAAAGGCTTATCTGGTTTCATGGGATTGTCAACAAAGAACTCAATTGGATCTTATACATGTTAGTGAGGTTTAAATATGTGAAAGGCTCCCTGCAGTATTTTTCATCTTTCAAAATTTTAAATCATTTGAGATAAGATAGTAATGCAAAATGCTGAGGTATGTAGTCTACTGGGGGATATAGATTATATGGTATAATATAATAAAAGAAGTGAATACACTTGGTATGGGTTCTCAAAATGTATTTTCTACTGTATCAATAATCCTGCTCTGTGCTCCTCACCTGTCCCAATAATTCGTTTATTCAAAGCCCAACACCCATGTGATGTAGGAAAGACCACCCCAAGGACACACTGCTTTGTGTCTTAAATTGCACAAGAAATATAAATCTTGAGGTTCTTTGTGAAGTAGAAAGAATTCTTTGTAGTATGAAATAATATTTGAATTATGGTCATCTCCCTTGAATTGCTACGCGAAGTGATAAATCAAGGAACGGTAAGGTAGGCTTATAGCGGTTGTATGGTTTGGCTCCAGACAAAACTAAATGAAATATGAAATGAATGGAGTTTTACGTCTAACTTTTCCCAGACAAAACTAAGAGCAAAGGACTACTAACAAATGGTGCCATCTTACTGTAGGGTCCGACGGAAAATCAAAGTTACGACAAGCTCTACTCTTGAGTAAAAATAGGGATCTAACGTCGACCTGAGCAGTCAGTTGGAACAACAATCCAGCTGTTCCGTAGGAGTGATTAGGCCATGTCAATATTGATAGATCCAGTTAGTTAGATGCGGTGAGCCCACCTTGGTACATTACACTTACAATTCTATATAAGATATATTCAAGAATATTATTGAATGGAAGAATGTACATATTTAGAGTAGGAGTACGCAGTACTTATTATCGCTCTTGAACGTAATAACTTCTTGGTTCATTTTACATTCCCCACTTTTAATGAGCATGGAAAATTAGGATCAATTATTTCTCAAAATGCCAATATATTACAAGATATTGTATAAAGCAGAGTAATAATGGACGTTTTTCAAACAACAAGCCAACAATACGTTTAAAATATTCTTCCAATAAAAGAAGATGTTGTATGTTCTGAACTTATTGAATGTTGCATTGTAAAATAAATAGACGAAATTGATTGACATGTTTGACTTGGTAAAAAGAATAACAAACAAAATTCAAAAATTCTTTATGAAAATAACATTAACAGACAATGTAAATAGAACGGACCTACAATGGATAATGTCAAAATGAATTCATATCGTGCAATCTAGCAAGCGTAAGGTATTTTTGTAGTCAAAATATTGAGTGTTTAAAAGAGAAAACCTTGAGGTAAACCATATTTATGAGGGTCATTATTCAGAGAGACGCATACCATTAATATATCCTGCCAACATGATATTAGAGGCTAAAGGAGCCAAATTTCGGATGATGCAATTGGGAAACCAGACCCAAGTTTATGAAAATATTTTCTGGCCATCGCGGCTCCTTTTAAGAATGAAAAAAAAAACGCCAATTCACAACATTCATAAAGTGCTCCAATCTGTTTCTGCTGAAAGGGCGCGATCTGTTTATTGAACAATATAATATTAAATATTTATATTTATTCTATAATAAATGTGACAAGCAGTAGGTCTGAAGCTGGACTGGATACAAATATTTATTTGATATTTTGTTTTTTTTGTCTGTATCTATATAACAAAGTAAGGTATATAAGTTAACTAGAGCTCATATACATTGGATAGTCAACACATAAAGAGGGCAACTTTTGAAAGGATGGCCAAATTTATAAAATTTATAGGCTTTAGAGCTTAGTGGACTCTCTTGATAACAGAGAGAAGTCATTAATACATGTAGCTTAACATTATATTACTCTATTTTATGTTTTGACATACTGAACACCGACATATTATACTATTTTATGTTTGACATACCGAACACCGATATATTATACTATTTTATGTTTGACATACTGAACACCGATATATTATATTATTTTATGTTTGACATACTGAACACCGATATATTATACTATTTTATATTTGACATACTGAACACCGATATATTATACTATTTTATATTTGACATACCGAACACCGATATATTATACTATTTTATGTTTTGACATACTGAAAACCGATATATTATATTATTTTATGTTTGTCATACCGAACACCGATATATTATACTATTTTATGTTTGACATACTGAACACCGATATATTACACTATTTTATGTTTGACATACTGAACACCGATATATTATACTATTTTATGTTTGACATACTGAACACCGATATATTATACTATTTTATGTTTGACATATGAACACCGACATACGATACTAATTCATGTTTGAAATTTGAAACATCGAAATATTATACCATTTTATGTTCGACATATTGAACACCGACATACGTGTATTATACTATTTTATGTTCGACATATTAAACAACGATATACATATATGATACTATTTTATGTTCGACGTATGGAATACCGACCTATCTTCATGTTGCCTGCAAGTAATTTTCAATTAGCCCTCTGACCTTTTTTTTTTTTAACTCCCAACTTTTACCGAAAATTTAGCAGAGATTTAATGAGACACTTGTTTCACACAATCCAATCCCCAGACATTTTATGACTCATTGTAATATTTAATTGTGTCTAGAAAATTTTAATTTGAATCCCATATTAACAATGGTATCCGATGTAACATGATTAGTCTTTTACAGTTCCAGAATGTCAGGAATATTATTCTTCTGAAACCAGATTAAAATCTCTTGTAGAATTCAATTAATACAAGGGAATATTCCTGAATTTGATAAAACTGCGTGTTAGCTGCGATTTAAAATATCAAATGATTTTGGAATATTATTACTGCTAGAAGCAAATATGTTAAAGTGATATAGTCAAATAATTTCGCCTTGGCCGTTTAAAAATGGGTTTATGAACGCTAATACATTGTGAATCGAATCTTAAAAAGAACCTTGTCCAATGTTTCAGCAACATTTGTCAAATTTGTTTTTTTTAAGCCCAGCGCAGACGAGGAACATTTCTGTCGACGAACAAAAACATCGAACAAATATATTTGTTTTCCGTTATCCGCAAACGACAAACATAATTCCGCAGACGACGAACATTTAGCTCGAACAATAAGCCAGTGCCACGGAAAATCACATGACCTCAAAATGGCGACGTCCAGAAGAAAATGTAAAATTGCGTTAGGGTCCGTACCTGGATTCAACGTCGTAAAGAGCAGGGTGTGTTCGGCAACCTTGTAAATTTACCGGTTGTTTCCAAAGCTCGTGCTTCTTGTTCATATCTGAATAGTCGGGCGAAGAAATCATAAACAAACAGGCAGATTGCGACCACATATCTTCTGAAATCTGCTCCTTTTCCACAGTCCAAAATTTTGTGTTGGTGGATTCATTGGACGTCGCCATTTTGAGAGTCATGTGGTCTGGCTTCGATCGTTGATTGGTCTTTCGTCGATGAATGTTTGGCGCTAATGTTCGTCGTTAACGCAGACGGCGAACAAAGAATTTTAAAACATCAAACATGTTTGATTTCACGAACAATTCTCTCGAACATTTTTGTTCGTGTTTCTGTAATCCGCAGACGGTGAAAAAAATGATCGAAACAAAATTTTTACGATTGTTCGCTTAAAATGTTCCTCGTCTGCGTTGGGCTAGAGAGAATATTTGCCCAGGTTTTTTTTAAATGATCTGGTAGTTGTTTACAATTTTAGGCAAACAGATGACCTCTGAAATCATGATTCTATCGGCAACCTATAACCGAGACAGGTTAGGTTTATATTCGGTCCCTTGTTCCGCAACTTATCGAACTAACTTGTAAACGAAGTGAATCATTTCCATAAATGTCGCAGCCATATAACGCTCTTCAATTTCCATGCATCAAGGAATCATAAAAAAAACCTTAAATGGGTGGATGAATGCCTTCCTTTTTTCGAATTACCTCACCTCAGGGAAAAGTTTTGGAAAAGATGACAAATACAGGGAACCAATGAGTACCAATGTGGTAAATGGCATATTGGTATTCTAATTCAATTCTCAAATAGAAACAGAATATATTAATCTTCAACTTTGGCTATGTGTAAATGTGAATTAAGATCGAGATTTAATCCGAAGTGGCGTAAAATATAAGAGAAAAAAGCTGGAACTAATTAAATGAAATTTTTAATTCCACGAAATTGAGTTTTTTCTTCTGAATGTTAGTGGGTCATTCCTGATAAATATTGACGTTTTGGACTCAATCGTGCCAGTAGCATGCAAACAAATTTCCCAAGAGTTTTAAAAACAGTTGATGGATAACAGAAAGATGTCATTGATAAAAGGCAATCAGTGATACTGGAGCGTTAATAGCTCATTCTTTAGACTAGGTATACTAGTTTGAATTTTAGTGCCGAACCGAAACCCAGTTCCATCAATTCAAAAGCTTTCCGGTAATCGGACTCAAGTTGCCAAATATTGGCCCAAAGAGCCATTGAAATAATGATTTGTTTTATCGCCAACCCATAAACATATAATTTACAAATAGAAAAATTCTACAATTGACACCAAAATAATATATTTACTGTATATGTTGTAATAATGAAAAATATTTGAGTGGTAAATAGGAATTAGATTTAAGTCCACAAAAGACGAGGTTGAAGATGTTCAAACAAGATCCGAGGCGTGAGTCTGTGTCGGAATCCACATCCCCGAAATAAAATAAAGACGTTACTGCACGTTACATTTTGGGCTGAGAAAGCATGGCTATACAAGAAAGTATCAGTCGTGCTTATAACAGTAAGCTAAATGCTTGACACAAGGTTTTCTGGTTCTGGAAGAATCATTTACATCATAATACCAGTGTAGGCAAATACACGTATGGTAATAATCGTTTACTTTTCATCATTAGTTATCGACTGTACACAGACAATCATCAATAAGGAGACAATAAAAAACGTTTCTTTTTATATCCCTGAGGCAAGGTATTTCAATAGAGCAGCCGGTCGATCTGCCCGTCCCCTAAATAAATAAGAAATCGGCAAGGCATTGAAAATGTTTGTTTTGAATCGTTGAATTATAACGACTTTCCTTTCTATCACAGCAAGGCGTCTGTCACGTGACAACTGCTAGCGAGCGAATTTCTTCTTCAGAAACAATACACCAGTTATTAAGGAAAACAAAGCTACTAATTGTTCCGATACAACATGGCCGCGAGGCTTCGAGAACCACTTGAAATAAATATAAACATTAATAGGCTAAACAATCTTAATATTGATATGGACTTGAGCCAATCTGCCACACTAAAAATAAGATTAATTTTCACAATGATGATTTGAAGAGTTTTAATTTCAATCGTACAATGAGCACATGGTCCAAAGTAGACGTTACTCTTTGATGACCGTTGTCGTGTGTTGTTTCCTAATTTAAGATGCTGAAGGTACACTTTGGTCGACTGGCGATTTAATGCATCTTAACTGAAGAAGAAATTAGATAATTACTGGCAATTGTGATCAACTGGATTCAGCAAATATTCACATGTCCCTAGATACTACCAGTTGGCCTCAGATTAGATCAGTCTCCAGGTCAACCGGGCTCAATAAGAATTGCACAGGGTTAACAGAAAATCACGCCATTTTTTTTACTACGGATAGAACAGTGGCGCCTCATGGGGAGATAACTCAGGTGAACTATCCCCATTGCAATATTGTAGCCTACATTTGACATAAACACATTTCACCTCATTTGTATGAAACGGAACGGTTTAAAAAGAGGGATAACAATAAGACTAAATAAACCTTTTCGTTACCCTTGAGGTTTGAAATTCTGAAAAATGTCTTCTGGAATGATGGATGAAACTCGGGTCAATCTGTTCTCTTAAATATTCCGAATTACGTCATCTCAAAGAGAAATTTTAATTGCAGTTTATCCATGAAATGTTATTTAGCGTATTTATGAAATGTGTCCTCAAGGAATTTCGATACAGTTTTTTGGCCATATCTGTGCAGTGTATTGCAAAACAATGTAAATCCCTAGTTTTTAAAAGCTGGTTTATTGGCTTATTTATTATGCACGCTAAGTTTATTGGTTTAAAGACACATTTCACATTGTAGAGTAATTTGAAGCAGCATTGCTGAGCCGTACTGAACGAATATTGTTTAAATCTAAAGATTAAAGCGCGTTAACGAACGCTTTGTGATAACCAATATAACCAGTTTGGCTCCGTTTTTATATTAGGTTTTATTTTTAATATAGCTACTTCAGGTAGGGTCTAACGGCAGCCCTCTTGAAAAGTCGTCACAATAACCTTTTGAGCCGATAAACTCCGCGTCACAAAATGCCAGTGCCAGACAGGGTAGAAATTCGTTTGATGAAACAAACGTCATCGAGTTAGGTCAAAAGTTAATTTGATGAACGTTCAAGAGAGCTGTCGTTTTACCTCTAACTGAAGTTGCAATATTAAAAGCTAATAAGAAAAAAACGGAACAAAAGTAAGGTCGAATTTTAATAAGACTGCGCCAATATCAGCTTTTAATTTGTTACTTTGCGCTGGTAAAAATAGTTAATTGTTATTGCCAAGGGAAATTTTGAGACATCGAAGGAAGGTGTGTTTCTGTTCAATGTTAACTGATTAAAATTTATACTTTTGTTGACGCATAGTCATCTTAAGATTACCAGTATTGAAGATGAACTTACAGTGAATTGACAAAATTCGATTTACCTACATGGGACAATTGGTATCGCAAACAATTATTTTTTACAGTTTTCAACCATTCCAATATCCCAACGCCCTAGTGAAAGAAAAACATCTCATTTTGATGACTCTTATCAAGCTCTTTAAATGAGACCCTTTAAATTCAACTGTTATAAAGAAGAACTACATTTAATAAGCTCTTCTCTTTAAGATTCTAAACGTTAATAGGAGAGTGGATAGAGAAATTAAATTAAAACCACTATGTTATTATAATGGAGATTTATAGCTACGTTCTAATCTTAGTGTAAAGGCTGCAAGCCAATAGAATCAACAATCGAAAACCAAGTTTAAGGACAGGATGCCTTTAAAGCAGAAGCTATTGTGGAGTTGTTTTGGACTCAATAGCTGCGGTGGAAAGCGTATCCGAGGCACGATCTGCTCACACCTTTGGCAAGCCTAATGCTACTGTGTTTGTCAACTCAACTTACGAACTACAAAATAATGTCTTATGATTGTTTATGGTACTACACTTCGACTTGCAGTTGAACATGTTATCTCATGCGTTGGTTTCTAATTGAGAACCTCTGCTGTTCAAAGTAGAATGTGTATGACATTTACGTTTGCTTTTAATATCAACAACAAATATCTGCTCCATGAAAATGAAGGAAATTTTAGTTTTACGTCTTACTGCTCTGCACATTTTCGCATTCATGAAGTATGCATCGGAATATATTAATCAATGGACATCGATGCGCTTTTTTTACTGCAATGCCTCACATTGCACAAGGTGTGACAGAAGCCCCAATTGTGGGTTTTACCTGAATTGCTTACACAGTTGCAAAAGAGAAATACATTGGCCCCCGCTAAGAATGGAAGCATTTAACTCAATGAGCCACCACGGTTTTTTTCTGTTTACGAGATAGAATTCTATTAAATATTAAACAAACTATAAAATGACATTATATCAATATCTACACCATGCTGGGTCCAGAACAAAAAAAGATTTCTCCATTAAAATAATTACAAAAAGTATATCACTCTTCCATTCATTGTTTCTGATCATTCAAAACCGCTAAAATTGAATGAAAATAATCGGAATATAATGTTCTTCTTTCAAACGTATAGTAATAGTAAACAATAGTAAATCATGCTGGGTTTCTTCATCCGATTTCTCTGCGTCAATAAGCTTCCAAGATTTCTTGGACTGGTAAGGCAGTCCAAACGGCAGTTTCCGTAAAGCTGAATCTTCTTCAGTAATGGAACGAATCCTCGTGTCTTCTTAACACGTTATACCATTGGTTTGCATTATGATTGTAACATTGAATTAAGAATTAAGGGATTTCGGAACACACATTTGAGTACCTAATTGTCCGATCGACTAAAAAATCAAATTACATGAATAAATTGAAAAAAAATATATACATAAAATCCAACCACATATGTAAGGGAAATTACAACTCAATACTGATGAAATCAACACTTATGTACGGAAGATTTGAAAAATTGACTTCTTTCGATAAAATCAAAATACGTATTAATTGATAATGATGTAGTGTGGCAGAATATTCCGAATACGAAAGAGTATAGGTCTAGATAGAGAATGTGGATATGTTCAAGTTTGTGGCCACAAAGATATTAAGGCATATTCTAAGTGAAAAACTTGTAGTTATTCAAGAAAGATAGTAACGCGAAGACTATATGTAACTATATAGAACTGTTAGTATTGATGGAAGAAGTCTTTAGATAGATTTCAATGTAACATAGAAATAAGAAGCCTTTAACACCGTTTATGTGTGCTAGTGTTCTTATTAAGCACGTATAAAATTTGATTACAGATCCTTTTAGAACACTGAGAATTATCATGAACTATGAGGAGTACCAGAACTAATAGACAGTGATGAGATTTTATACTGGCAATATGAACATTATGGGAAAGCAATGATATATAGACTAAATAGATTGTATTTCCATCATATAAGAAACCAAAAAAAAAGTGTCAATTCATAAGGCATTGATCTTTTCCAGATTATCTGTACACAAATACAGCTGGTTCGACTAGACTAGACGTATGAGGAAAGATGACTTCAAGCATACTTTATTCTAAGAAACTTGATCTTTATTTAAGCAAAGCTACTTAGTAATAGTGTTCACAGCTCACCGACTTTTAAATCCATGTGAGTGCAGAATTATCAGTGTTTGAAAGTTAATATGAAAGTGGGTTTTTTTTAGACTACGCCATATATAGAAAATACATAATTAGCTTAAATAAAAATAGAAAGTGAAATTTCTAGTTTGAGTTTGAAAGGATAATACGATTGTAGTTATAACACTTCTGATAACTATTTACATCTATTCATGACCCAAACCAATCCCCGAAAATGGCGAACCATGGCCTTTCAACTCATCCCGACATTTTTTAAAAAGTGAAAGTAGAAATAAAAATTCTTCTCACAACACCTACGTAGGTTGTATGCTATCAGTTACCATAACAATTCGGTTAAATATATTACAAATACACAATTTGTGTACAATTTCTATTCATTTGATTTTTTATTCTTCTGTTTCGGATACAACTCAATAAGAGAAGCAGTGTATTGGCACAATATCACGTTCCTGTAATTCCATTATAGAGGCGGAAACCGGAATTTCATAATGATCGCTTCGATTGTTCGCTTATTTGAAATCTTTGTAGGAGTTCGCTTGGGAATCATGTTCAGTAAACACATATTACACTATAATGTTAGTTTTCCACAAAACTAGCCTACTCTGATGCATTACTGGAAATAGTAACCTGGTTCAATATTTATTTAAACTTGAACTATCTAAAACAGATAGATCGAAGTGTGGAGATGATAACCACGACCATCGGTATGGATGTTTACAAACCAATACACAGGCCAAAATCTTAGAAAACGACAACGGTAAGTTAACGTATGTCTAATGAAAAGACATGTATTCGCTCCAGGTTTAGTCGACATGAGCGTCACATGCTATAACAATAGCATAGAAATATACCAGTTCCAAATCGTCATGTTGTTACTTAGAGCATACATGCACTAGCTATGTGGCCTCCGAAAAGGATGTCGAGTTGGCACATCTACAGTGACGTAATGTTCCGCATTACCCTGCCTCGCATAACATTTTGCAGTCGATCCTATCCTTATTCTAAATATTATATAATTATTATTTGGCACTAAGGTCGGACAAAGATACATTTACATATCCTAATATCTATCGATTTAATTTCTTATACTCTTTTCAAAGTAGATCAACGTGGAAATGAAACTATACGTTCCGCTAAGTTCATTATTCCTTCAACTCCTTAATATTATATTTATATAGAAACATATTCTATCAATTTATAAGAATGTGGTAGCGAGCATCTGTATTTGTGTCCTTTTTCAATAACATATGGATTAACAAAATATACTTCCATATATTGCTATAAGGTATTTTCTTAGAAAGACCCACAAGGAGCCCTTAAAATGCAAGGTAAGACCATACAAGGAGAGAATATGCACTCAATTGAACGGGGAGTGCATATTTTACATCAGGAAATAACCGACCTGAAACAATGATATCAAACTACGAAGGAGACGTTTATAGTATAAACACCCTTGCACTAAAGTTATGAGGCCATTTCGATATATGTATATTGAACCCTTATTAACTTAACAAGCCATTTTGCATGGTGATAAAATCCATCAGGTCAAGTATTAAAACATTTGCGTTATAACTGTGTGGTTTAATATTTTCATAATTCACGTTCATGCAAGTTGGAAATAAGTAAAATTTTATTATTCATAAAACGATACGGTGCACAATTGTTGATCAGTCATTAAAGTGCATCAATAACCATGGTCAAACATAAGTTATCCCCCTTCTATTGTTAACTATTGAACCGAGGCTATTTTAAACCCCACCAGACGTTTCATTCATGTGTATCAGTAACAAGACTGTGTCAGTCGCTCCAGGAAACCTACTTCTATTAATTTACTCAGTTTGATAACTAACAGAACATGTTCAGATTTGTCTCTTCTTTATTTCCAATTTCTGGATATTGAATATTTGAAACTTTTGAGCTCATAATATAATCTATAAGGATTGAAGGATTCCTACATTTTACTCGCTCAAATAGTATCATTACTGACACACTACGTCATTACGAATATTTTCTGATTTTCATTTCATTAGTTAGTTTATGTTTAGGTCTATTGAAGAAGCAATATTCTAAACCCGCTTTTGATGTCGTCTTCGCACACGTATAATCCAAAATAATGGCACTAAAAAACCAAAAACCTATAGCCTACATTCTAGTTCATCGTCCTGTACAATGTCACCCGTCATTTACTCAATAACAAGCCTTTCCACGATCCAAAGTAAAAATGTTCCATTTCAGTTTGCCCCATTACAATGGAACTGGTGACAAAGGAAACCTGATATAAGTAGACAGACACCGTGTGACTTGAAGATGTCATTATTATCATCATTCTGTGATATTCGAGTGTATATGATGTCATTGAGAGAAAGAATGCATTATACGAGTGTTTTACTTCTATAGTGTTAACTAGAGTACATTTCACACAGACATAATATTGTTAAAGAAAAAACACGTTAATGGAAATTAAATAGCTTGGGTATGTCCTTGCGCAACTAACTCGACTAATGGAGAAAGACAAGTTATAAAGATTACTTTGCCAGGACAGTAACACCAAACCAATTTTTAAAAACTTTATTTGTTCAGTGAATTGCCGGGTTATAGAAGTATTTCGTACCACATGTATCTTTGGACCCCTTAGCCTCAAGAGCGTTTCTTCAAGATGTATCTTTGAAGAAAATGCTTTCCATCATGATTCGCGTAATATTTGTTGATCAAGATCAGCCGAAAAGAGGATGCAACGGCTTTTAACTGTTACCGAGTTAGAGCTGAATCCATTTGGCTTCGGGCAAATACCACCCAATCTTAAGGTAAGGAATAATAGGAAAGTGAATGCTATAATAGAAAAATAAATGGTCCACTCTGTTTAAATACGTGGAAAGTAGCTATATCTCTATCATAACGATAAAAAGAGACATAAACCGCTACTTCATGCCACTTAGCTTAGATATTTTTCACAATTGTCTGAGATATTTGTTTTTTTTCTAATATTAGAATAAAAGATTGACTTTCTTCGAGAGTACATTATCACATCATTTTGTGTTATTTTGAGTTTATTAGTTAAAGATGTAATTTTATCTTGTATCCCCTCCCTGTAAAATAACCTAACAGATCACAGTCTACTATTAAGACCAAACTATGCATGCCCTTTTCAAATGTTAACAAATTTGCGATTGCACTGTGATCTCGGTGTCTTATGATCCATTATTGATTACAATATAATATTGCGCGATCGATGAAATTAAAAAAATTGGTCTTCATCCGCATGTAACTAGACTATTTCGTGTGACATTTGCAAAATATTGCTGTTAAATCTCGGTCATGAATGAATAATACTTTGGCTTTGTAGGTGTGGGTATCAATTTTTCCTGTCGGGATTCCACAATCATATGTGTGTATTTGGTTATTCCTTTTTACATGCTTTCATTTATCATCAAACTAACTCTCGTGACGCCAAGCCTCATAAATAAAACTAAACTTGTGATTTACATTTTATATTCCTCAGGATAAAAAAAATCTTTTAACACTTGCAACTTATTTACCGAAATCAAGTTCGTTTAATATTCTGTAAGAGTGACACGAGGCACGAAACAGACTTCATAATTTCTTCATTCACAACACGCTAACTGTTACTGCAATTCAATCTACTACGGCGAGTCCGACACGAAACAGATGGATAATCGAGCCAGTGTCCTACCCTAGGGAATCAAAGCTTTGTCACCTTTAAGCTAGCCAGTACCAACGCTCATAGTGAGTTTCTATTGGCTGGTTGACTGTCACTAGCTATCGTCTGCTATCACTGAATTACCGCCTGTTTCATGCGATCGATCTAACTGTGAGATGTGCCTTTTCTCCCAGTCCCTATGTTGTAGACAGTTGTTTCAGGACGTGTATCGGAAACTGCGTTTACTAGATAAAAATAATTGATAGCTAATAATGACGGCAATTCAAAAAGGATAAATTTACGACGATATCTGTCATTAGTCATTGTGTTTTACGTGTGATTTTTCTTCTTTAATGAAACTTGGTGTTTGGCAGGTAAGATAATTTTCAACATCGATTTCGTTATGTCATTTGTCACGATGTTACAAAAACTTTTGTAACTTTTTTTTGATATGGCTTTTTAACAGAATTGATAATTAGTTGTCACTGATTTGACATGCTACGCTAAGTTATACGTTTTTCTTAAAATATCACAGTTATAACTTTTTACTGTCTTCACGGCGTTTCATTCAGTTTTAAATGAAAGCCTTTTACACTTTAAGTCTAATATCGTTTAATATCTGTGATCTCTGAGAAGATAATACTTCCATCAACTAGAATTTTTATAAAAGAATATATATAAACAAAAAAAAATTGGCCATGCTTTTTTACCACTACTTGTTTGAACAATGCGTAAATCTTGGGTAGTACTTGTCAGCTGCCAAATGTTGAAAAGTGCGCTTTAAAGACAATAATTGGCAATGTAAAGGTACATGATTTTTTTTCCAATGTGAGATGGAAGATTAATTCGAATACACGTATTAATTGCGTTTAGGTAAGGTATATATAAGTATATATATTTACTTAATGACATGAAGCTTTGCAAAGTAGTGACACTCATTAGCTAAAACCTTAAGTATAAAAATGTGATGGTATCATTAAACCCATGGAACTATTCAACCTAAACCAGTTTATTATTTTACTTCTGTTGGTGATATTGGTTGACAGAACTTTCCTAGAAAGGACTTGAAGGAATAGTTCTTGCCTCGATGAAGGATCGAACCCTTGGCACTTAAACGCCTAACAGACGAGGATACAATTTGTTTTTGACTGAGCTACTGCTTGTGCAAGAGTATGTTTTAATATCAATATAATTATGGTCAAAATGTGCCATTTGCATAAAAGAACATCCATCGGCATAAGGAATAGTTATGGCTTCCATAAAGATCGAACCCTTGACACTTAATCGCCTAACAGACGATGATAAAATTTGTTTCCGACTGAGCTACTGCGTGTGCTCGAGTATGTTTTAATATCCATTTCATAATGGTCAAAAGGTTCTATTTGCATAAAATTAATAAACGAAGTACTAACGATCTGAACCGCTAAACAAAACCCGAAATCCAACAACATATTGGCATAACATTAATAGCAGCTAATGAACTTTTCACATGAGGAAGTATATCAAAGAACATCCATCGGCATAAGGAATAGTTCTTGCCTCCATAATAGGACTCGAACCCTTGACACTTAATCTCCTAACAGACGAGGATACAATTTATTTCCGACTGAGCTACTGCGTGTGCACGAGTATGTTTTAATATCAATATAATTATGGTCAAAATGTGCCATTCCGACTGTTATCGATAAAAGATGAGCGGAATGGGGTTATCGATTCTTAAGATAATTTTGTCTATATTGCTATCACCTCAATTGATTTTGTAATGTCAATCAAATGGTTTGTGGTGTCAGATGCACTTTCATTATACATTAAATAATAAACAACAGCAACCATCTCTGTACTGTTTTACCAACTTTCGTTTATTTCAAGTCTCAATTAATATGTTTCTTTTAGCTCCAAGATCATTTCTGTTGTTACTTTACACACCTTAAGATAGAATGTACACGGATAAAAACGTTCCTCGTATATTCTGTGTAGTCCTTAACCTAATTTGATATACGCGGTTCGGACCATCTTTTCTGATTTTCACCACCGGGACTATAATTATGTATGTTTATTCTAGTCGGATTCTGTTCATAGAATAAAACTTGAAAAGTGTAATGACATGCAACCCTGCTAAAATGGACCAGAATAAATTTGCATGTGAAATACTCTCAGTCGCGTATTATTTTCGTATCTGAATTCTACAATTGGATGGTAATTTACGTATATTATTACTACACTCTAGTCATACACGGTGAAGGTAATGAACAGCTGTTTCAAATTGGATTTAATAGACCATAATATACATATTGGTAGTGTACTGTACTATCTAGTGTATTCATGTGTAAATTGGATTTTTTCTTGCATTTGTATTTTCTGCCCGATTTTATGTCACTGTTGTATTGCTATGTCCCAACGCTTCATTGCTTGTCATCATAATTTTCGAATGCAGAAGCATGGAAGTATACATGGCTGTGGAATAGCCGTAGACGTTCAATGAAAAGATGAAGCTACGGGTAGACTTTTTGATTCCTGTCTACTTAGATAGATTTACTGAATTCGTAAATTTCCTCTCAAATTTTTGTTCTTGCATGCTCTTATAACATGACTTCCCTTTGTGAAACTTCCACAATTGGTTTTTTGACTTATCAGAAGAAACAAGAGTCTCTTTAACCATAAAAATAAGAGTGTCATTGGTGCCAATTCGCCGCTTCTCTTCAATTTCTAACTGTCCATGCACACGTCAACCGTCCGATATAAAAGAAAAATATTTCTTGCAAAATTGAAATTTCGTCTTTCGTTATTCAGATATTTTTCACCAAATTATTTGTTTTAATCGCAAGAGAATGATTTCGTTTTTTTTTTGTCCAATATGAAAGATAAGAAATTTTGATTTCAGATCACGACGCATTCAGCATTGCGATAGTATCTCCGTTTCTTCAATTTTCTTTTATTACTTGATATATATTAAACATAAACCAGCTAATGTCTACGATTCGTATTGTTTACCATAGAAACGACCTTTCACTGGGGATTTTTTTCAATATTCTTATGAAATCTAGACAAAATATCTTATAATGTCAAGAAATTGAATTGACTTATTTTGAACATGTTGATAAAACAATGCAGTTGTGTCGATGTTTATAGAGTAAATAAGAATCTTGCATATCTTGAAATTAAAATTTTGTCAAAATCAATATGAAGTTGTCTGGTATTATGATATACAATTATTTCTTTGTTTGTTCTGTAATGTTTGTATGTATGTAGTTGACAGAGGATAGCAAAGATCATATTTCCATACTATTATCACACTTAATTTGGAACTGAATCATTACGAACTGATATGAATTCGTTAATAATATCCAATGGGACAAGATGACATTTTTAAAAAATTCTTTGCAGGATATGCAGCTTTGTTCTATATCTGTACATTGTGATCCGCCAAATACCAAGGGAGTCGCATGTCCTATTGACGTCTAGATCGGCTGGAATATTGAGGGCTTTAACGAACATTTCGGTCCCATTACAGTTGCCATGTTGGCATTTACAAATGCCTTCGATAGAAACTATTTTCGATTATTTTCTTGTCTGACTCGCAAATTACGAGAGAGTAATGATTTTCTCGGAATGGATTATTTGATGTCCGACATATACTTTTCTGTACTTATATTAACTAGCCTATTTTCAAGCTAGACTCACTAAAATATCATCTGTTAAATTAGTAATGTTATATCTAAGTGGCTTTTTTTCAATCCCTGATAGCCCACTTTTCTTTGGAATTAGTCGTGAAGTAACGAATTGGATTTTTTAATACTGTCTGTTGCGATAGCAATTCCGAGCAAGATTATTATGAAGCAAAATTAAAAACAATTCAAAAAATATATCGCACTAGCTTTAGTTAACCCCGTTATATACCATTATCCTTTGGTAATGAAGCATCATGAAACACCATTTTAAAGTTTGGCTCACTTGGGTTAATTTCCAGATTCGTAATAAGACCCGTCTACATGTATATTGTGCAATAATAGCTTTGCTCAAACTTAATGTACATCAATAGATAATTTCGTATCATAGAAGTATGTCGGTATCCTATTTTAAGTCTGTCATGGTTTTGTTTTCCTGACACTTCATGTTAATGCCCTCGTCTAAAAAGAAATCATATCATTTTGGTTACAATAGTTTCGTGACATTTTGAATCAAAAGTCCATAAGAAAAGTTAAAGCTTTGGAATTGATGCCCGTTTCCCTTCACTAAAGCATCAGCCTTATATTTGTATCTATGCATCGAGAACAATATTTTAAGCGAAATCTTACAAAACGGTTTCTGATTACCAATCCCAGAGCACTGAAAGGTTAGCTTGTAATATGGTCTAATCCAAAATAGAATGTCTGTAGCTATCGGGCAATGTAGGCTATGCATGCATTAGATCTATGTCAATATGGCATAATTATGTCTGCCGCAGATAGTTTTCCTTACTTATTACTATGCACTAACAAACAAAGCTTCAGCACTTGGCGGTGCTAGTCTCCCGAGACGGGGTGAAAATACGGGATAGACTGGCTTTACTATCGAGGTTGAGATTCAAAATTCGGTAGATCTGTGGAAGCGCCATTGGTGCAACCCTTCTCATCAGTATAGAAATATTTGTAAAATTAGAATTTATTTGGTGCATTCTGACACATATTTTTTATATTATAAAACGTATGAAAATCATATTGGTGGTACAAACCAGTTTCTAAAGGGTAACCTGTAAAACCCCAAGCGCGGTCACTGCAAAGCTGCAACGTTTGGATGGAACCAGTTTAATTACTTTCTGACAAATTGAAAGAAGCTGTATAATGTTGTCCAAGTAAAAAGCCTTAGAACCTTCACGATATTTGACACGCACTTTAGAATTTTCAGAATTTCATGGTCAAGCATTGACCGCAATGTCACCCCTCTTTAATTAATAAGATAGATTAATGATCAAACTACAAAGAAACAGAAGTTTTTTCATGTTTTTTCGGCCACCATTCCCTCGAGATTTAGAATTCATTATAGTGATTAGTATGCAGATTACTACATTAAAGACCATTCTATTCAATAGTAATTATACATCCGCATTACTGGACTATATTATTTTCTTGTGTCCAATTCTAATTATAAAGACCTTATTTCACAGCACGTGACCTGGCGCAGATGGGCTAATATTAAAATCCTTAAAATTATCGGAATAAATTTCTTTAACCATTCTCAAATGTTTAACCAATACTTGTATGCAAATTAATCAATTTTCCATTTAGGAATGGGTTGTGTTAATCTCAAAAATATTCCTTGAGCAGCGAAAAAAATGGATCATCTTTCGTAGACAGAGTAAGGTTTCATATTAAGATGGTTGAGTTCAAAAGTTTAGTGAGGTAGAAAGAAACAGGTTACGCCATGATAAGCGCAATGAAGACGATCCCGGCCGTAAGGATTACTCCTTCATGGTATCGGACTTTCCTCCTTTTCCCTTGTCGATAATCAATTTGAAGAAGACAAGCCAAGGAAATTAAATCTACTGACATATGCATTTGTTTGCACATTAAGACAAAGACGTTGTTTGGTCGGAAAGAAGCTTAGAAATAGCAATTATCATAGAGGTTTCTCTATTAAAATTGATTTATTAGTTAGAACATGCGATTTAGTTATTATAGAGCGAGAAATGATAAAATCTCAATCGACTGGAGTATGGTCCGACATAAAGCCAATTCATTATGTTTCTTTTTTTAATATACACGAACATTGTTTTATCTTTAAGAAGTAAAAATGAAGTGTCGGATTATTCATTATCAGGTGTAAGATTCGATCAGCTTTAATTGTATATCAGTCATGATAAATGTGTTTAGTTGTAATAGTTCTTACCTTTTTCTTGGCACAAAGGACAGCCATTTTTTTATGGCAACAGATTGCGATTAAGGTCTACATTTCTCAACGTAAAATCTTTAGAATGTTGTATGGATGATGAATTCAATTGTCATTAAGAAGTAAAGGTTAAACTTAAGCTAGTTAGTTAGAAAAAATGTATTATTTTTTGTTAGTATCATTCAGTTGGCAATATCATATTTTATAACAACTTTTCAAAAGGGAAAAGGTCGAAGAAATATGATTACCAGAGGGGTTTCTGACGTTATACGTACCCGATATAATATTACTTCCAGATGATTCCATTCCTGTTTTTTTTCCTGTAGGTTACTCCACGTTCCATCCATGATCTGATGAAATCTTAATACATTTCATGTTCTATGTAAAACATATACACAACCAATCACATGCTTCGTTTAAATGATTAACTTTATTTGAGAGTAGAGTATTCATTAACTTCAAGAAAACAGATCTACCAACGTTTGAGCAGATAAATGCAAATGTTCAAACTTAATGAAAACTAGAGATGGTAACATCCAAATATGAACCAAAAATAATTTGGTGCTCTTTCAAACAAATCAGATGAAGATTCCGATCTGACATAAGTTTAATTGGTTTATATAGAGGAATAGATGATCTAAGTTGATGATATCTATAGTATGAAATGTGATGGGAATAACGTCTAATCAATACACTCAGTCAATGAAATCATTTTGCTAATGAACTTGGCTTATCTTTCACCAGTTGTACTGGCATGCTGTGGGAGTTACAAACCAGACCTACCAGAGTCTGTTCGGGTCATATTGAAACGATTTGACCTTAGACTGTGTCTCCTTCCTGTCTGGATAGACTTGTATGTTGTGAATACTGAATCCAATTGGAAATTGAAGTGTTCCATAATCTCCCAAATGTGCGATTATCGTACTTATTTTTGACAATTACTGAAAGCGCAAAACTGTTGACGATTAAATATTGGATGCAGTAATTCCAACAGTATAATCAGTCAGTTAAATCCTTTCACGTTTTGTTTAAGGATGTTGTCGGATTCCGGATTTTGATCGGCAAGTTGCGCTCTGGAATACACAAGGAAATTTTAATGGTCAGATATGTTCGAGTGGCCTAAACGAAACCCTTTTGTTTCGTGTCTGGATAAATTTATAGTATGTAAATAGTAATATCCATGGAAACCGATGATTTCCGAATTTGCAAGCACCAACTTACTTTTGACAATTGTTGAAATTTGGTGAAAGATGTTGACGGTTGATGTGGGATGCAGTTAGGCCAACAGCAACAGACGGCGGTATCAATTTACTGCACAACAGATTTTGATCAACAAGTAATGCTCCGGAATAAACAAGGAAGTTTTAATGGTCATTTGTATATGGTGACCAGCTCAGTCGCTAAACTTGTTTCCTGTCAGACAGTATATATATAGACATACAAGCATGCAATCAAACTAAATAAAAGGCTAAAAGCCAATTAACATGTTTCACGTTGATAATTGATATCGATTGGAAGTTAGTTCCATAAAATGATGATTGTATAGTACATGTGTTAGATAGAGTCTAGTATTTTTAAATGAAAGGAATTGAAGGAATCTAACTTTCTGATCCTTTGGTGGGTGTCCTGTGGTTTGTCTTACCAGTACAGTAGACTTTCTTACTTTTTTTATATCTCAAATTGTCTACGAATTCCGTATATTTCACTTTCCAAACGACCTTTTCCATGTCAGCCCCACCGATCTGTGGAGCATGATGAATCCATGTTGAACGTAGAAATAGGGGTCGGACAATCGACACATGCAAAATAGTTCCAGTGTTTTCCTAGGCCAAATGACCCAGTGAAAGAGTATTTAGTATGGGGCCTGACCCTTTTTCAAAATGGCCGCCAAAATAACGACCAAAATGTAAAAAATCCTATTACTTCTTAAAATATTCGTCAGATATAGCTTGTAATATGACCTTTCTTGGTTTTTTGGGGTCGCAGAGTTCATTTATTTTGTTTAATTTATCATTCAGGAATCCAAGATGGCGGACAAAATGGCGGCAGAAATTGGCAAAATGGCATATAATCACAGAATATTTGTCGTATATGGCTTGTAATTATCTGCTTTAGGGTTTTTGGGTTAGCTCTGTTCACTTTTCTACTCATATTCATAATACAAGAATTTAAAATGGCGAAAATCCAATATGGCGGACAAAATGGCGTCCAAATTAGGAATTTTTTTTAACTTTTCAAAATATTTGTCGGATATGACTTGTAATATGACCTTTGTAGGGTTTTTGGGGTCTCTGAGTTCATTTTTCTGGTTAAATTAAACATTCAAGAATCGAAGATGGTGGAAATCCAAGATGGTGGATAAAATGGCTGCCGGGAAATAAACAAAATGACATATCATCTCGGAATATTAGTCGTGTACGGCTTGTTATTATCTTTGATGTCTCCTCAAATTCAACAGTCAAGAATTCATGCTGACGAAAATCCCAAAATTTGACCGAAATTAGAAAAATAGTTAAATATTGGGAAGCTAAGTTCATTTTGCTCATCCCATTTTACATTCAAAGTATATTTTGTCTTTAATAACAATGTCATAATATGTCTTAAGTAACTTTAATATACAATATCTGGATCATAGCGCGTATCAATCAATATTCATGCATGTGTTGAAACTGCTGGATCATAGACACAGATAGCTTTTCTCAATCACGGCGATCTTTTTCAGAGCTATTTACAAAGTCTACAGAATTAGTGGCACAATGTTTTTATTTGAATGTGTGTTAATACTTGTCATACAACCAGCTACACGACGACGATTATCAAGTTTACCAAACTCTGATTCGCAGCCAAGGTTTGTCAAAGGTGCAAATTTCAAGTTTTGTCGGCATGTTTCACCAATGTCGGTTTCTGAATCGAAATAGTCCATTTCTGCTAATTGACAATTGACAGGTTCTACAACTTCACATAAAACCGTACCTATCAGTTTTCCTTTACCAGTTTAAGTTTTACTAAAATTTTCACATAGCGTTTTCAGTTTTGAACAACATGGGCACGGGCAGTACATTTGAAAGTCTTTTCTAAAGCAATATCCAAGTTCTCCAAAAGCTGATCAGATGCATGATCACAGATCCAAGTCTATATAACTTCTAAATTCATCAACTGTACTGTTTGAGAGTGTGGCTAGGCATTGTAGTTTCATACCATATGCCCGTGCACCGTCCTTTCCAGAGTGGGATACATATTCAATATAGCCTGTTGTAAATGACTTTCTGTCGTGATTCGGCCCAGCTATTTTTAAATGATCAGTTTTAATGTCAAATAACTTATGACCTGCAGCCTTTGTTGTCATCAAGCCTTACAGTTGCAACAGATTCAGATTCGTCTTTGTTCAGTATATATTGAGCAACCATTTCGAGATTCATGAATATCTTCAAGATAATTCATGATGCAATGCCGGCTTGGCATAACAAAAGACTTATCTTTATAAGAAAGTTTTCGTTAAGAATTTGAATCACAATCATCTTTCTCTTCATCACTGGATGGGTCGTCACTGTTACTATTGAACCCGGGGGAGTGTTCTGACCAATTCTGTATTTGCAAGCTGAACAACGATTCCAATCAAGTCATTTGTAGTGACCTTATACCATCATAATGACATCATTCAGGTTACAGATATATTTTTTTGTAAATCTCTACTATGCACGGATTTCTTAAAAATAAACAAAGAAAATGAACTCGGCGACCCCGAAAACCTATAAAATGATATATTATAAGCCATACCCCATAATTATTTCAAAGTTTTATCATATTTCGGCCGCTATATTGGATTTCCGTCATATTGGATTCAAGGTTGTTGAATTAAATGGGCAAAAATGAAGTCATTGACCCTGCAAACACTTTAAAAGATATCAAAAGATAATATCTGACAAAAATATCGAAATACTAAGATAAATTTCATATTTTGGCCGCCATCTTGGATTTCCGCCATCTTGAAATCTCGAATGTTAATTTTTATGAGAAAAATGAATTCTGCAACCCCAAAAACCCCATGTAGGTCATATTATAAGCTTTCTACGTGGATATTTTGAGATATAAAAATCAGTTTCTATATTTTGGTAGCCATTTTGAAAAACGGACAGGCCCCATACGAAAAAATGGTCGTAAACCAAAAATTTCTTCAAAATGTATTGCAGCAAAACTTTTGGCCTAAGAAAATACAGAAAAAGAAAAATTTCTTTAAAAAAAACCACATTTTTGTCCCAACCCTAGTAGAAAGTTCTTATTTCGGCCAATGCTGGAATCATACTACGAACATTTGGTTACTATGTACAATGTCTATCCCATCGAGTCGAACCGGTATATAAGTAGTATATTCAAATCGACTATTACAGTAAGAATGAATTCACAAATAAAGACTAGGCTAATCTTGTTTCTATAGTCTGAGGATTTGTGCGTAGGTAAATATACCTTCAATAACTATGATTACAATGGATACCAGACAGTGGCAATTTCTTTCTACTCCATTTAGCATTTTTTAAAACCATCCACTTAGTACTGTTTTGGGTACATATAGATTTATTTCGACTAACGGAAGGGGAAACAAAAGTCTGTTTAATAACGCGAATCAATAGCAAGGTGTTAAAGAACATATGGCCTACTAATCTCTTAATGACACTAGTTGTACTGGGTAAATTGATTGAAACGAACTCATCCCATTTACCGGTGTGCTTTCGAGATGTGCAGATAAATGTTGTTAAAAGCTGTAACGTCAAAACGTGTCAAGAATTAACTGGCATGTTTGACAAAATACCTTTCGATTTTCTTAGCATTAAGTACAGAGAAAGTGGTAGATCTATAAAGCTTGTAAGAAGCAAGAACATCATTAACTGAATAATCTATTAACGTTCGTTTCAGATTGCCGTATCACGGAATTTGACAATCGTCGAGTTTTTCTTCCATAGGCTTACCATTTAGCCTATCATGTACAACCAACCATAACATACACTCAGGGTTCTTTTTAAATGGATATGTTTGGTGCGGAATGAGATTATTGAAAGTATTTGAAAAAAAATCGAACCCACGAACCATAGTACTAATGATAAAGATACTAATTCTATGGCGGCTGACATTGAAACCTGTTTTCCTTTCTCGAGTCGATACGTGATCGACACAGATCTTTGCCACACTTGATAACTATCCGAATCATTTATAATGCCAGCAATGAATGAAACTGAAGTCTATATTTTACAATGACAGAAACGACTTGAACCGACTTTGTTCACAGCGGCCTGAAATTGAAGCAGACGATTGAAAAACAATGTTAAAAAGAAACTAATTTCTATCACACACTGTTATATACCATTAGATCTAAAGTATCATTGATTTGAAATTGGAAACTTAGCTATTCAGATGATTTGAATAAAATGTTATCACTTTAATTGGAAGGAATGGTTTAACCGTCAACTATCTTTGCTGCGGGTCTCGACCTATACCGTGATCTTATAATATGGTCGATTGAATTTTGACATATGGATATGACTGTCTCACAAAAATAGATGCCTATATTCTTTGCGATGACGCTACTGAAATGCAAATATATCAATGCCTTAACCGAGAAATATGTGCACATGAGTTTGTCATGAGTCTATATATTAGTCTATATCTGTTAATATTTGCTGGCCTTGATAGATGTCAATAGTTACCATGCTTTTATCAAGGATAAAATCCGTGGCAAATTTGAATATCAGAGACTAGTATTGTCACAGTAGGTTGGTTTGAATCATAAGTATGACTGTGTTTGTAATATTACTGCTTTCTAAAGTAGATTTGTAATGGAACACAATGGATTATGTGTTTCCACAAGGAGAAATGAACTTTTGAAAGGTTTTCCTGAAGCATGATTGTTTGTCTGTTTGAGGGTTCTTATTCGGCAGAACGACTAATAGATTCGCTCATCTGAAAAAATTTTGGGAGATTTATCCGATCTCTTAAAAAAACAACCAAAAAGTTTCAAACGCGGATCTAAATGTTACGTTGTGTCGCATAAGGCTCGGAACGTTGTCTTTGCACCTATATCAACAGTATATTCTATAGCATAAAACATGTAGTTAGAGAATTGATAAGATTTGTCAAATGGAATATAAAACACATTGAAATCAATGTTAACGGATCGGTTTGTGATACCGACAACTTAGAGAGGATTACCACAATTCCAACAGAAGAGAATCCGTTTATTTCCCATCCTCTCCTTTAAACAGCATGGTTCTCTGACAATAAGAGTTAATACGACTTGAAAAAAAAAACCAAAATATCAATCATTGATTCTATGATGTTTTTACTCTAGAAGTTCTTATCAGTTGTAAAACATATAGTGTGTTCCTTCCAAAAATTACATTCGATTCTTTAAAGGGGTAGATTCGCCTTTAAGATTGACTTTATCACAGTCAAAGAAACGGGATTTTTTTCAGCTGAGATCATTAGTAATAGTGATCACAGCTCACCGTGGAAGTTTGAGCCATCAAATCAATGTGCATCCAGAATTATCCGCATTTGAAAGTTAAATGACGACTCATCTTTTCTTGAGACTTCGTCATATATGGAAAAAACATTTATAGAAATGTAAGGTAAAATTTCAAATCAGAGATATATTTGAAGAGATTATGCGATTTTCGTACAGTTCTTTTTTTTTCTGAAGACTGTTTACATGTATCCAAGAAGCGTTTCAACCCCGGAAACTAACCATGATCATGAAGGATTCGTTCTTCATTCATATCAAGGTCACTGACAATAAAAATCATGTTCACCACCTTTAAATCAAGTCCAATAATTACATTTAGAAATCAATTCTGAACAGTTACGTCATGACACTTTCTTTAAAATAAAAAATCATTCATTGATTGAAGACAACAGGTTCTTATCAGACACCCACTATGTAGTTTGTTCATGTAGAATTATGTTTAACTTCCCTTATCTATGAGTGTCGTTTACTGATTCGTTGTACTGCTGTACTTCTGCCGAAACGTTAGATGATGACCAATAGATAAGCTTGAGGTTAACTTTTCGTATAGTTGAGATCTTTCAGTTAAAATTTTTTTTTTATTGGAAATTTGTACGAAATAGGGTAAAATATCAATAAGATTGGATCAATAGCTTTATTTGTCATGTACAAAACGCTGCATAATCTTTCGTGACAATATTGTCATGTATTTGGGAAGTCGCGAAGCCATATATATGATATAACGCGGACATTTGCATCGTGAAATAAGATTTAGGTATAGAAAATTGGATGGACACAGATAAAACAAACACTTAGTCCTATAACACTTAACATGGTAATTTATTTTAACTTAAACATCTGTGTATTTTGTAATAAATGAAGAATGGATTCAATATTAATACTATATAATTTAATAGCGATTATATGAAATTTGCTTTGATATACGATTTCGGTTTATGTCTCGAGACGAAGGCTTAATAAGATTATAAAGAACGATATTGTTAAGTACTGTCTGGCTTTCAAACACACCCTAGCGAATTTCAGTAAAGACGGGCCCCAACATGGATAGGTATCGTTGGAATGGTCTCAAATCCCCACTTAAAACAACAACAACTGTAAGAAGAGCAGAAAACGGCACTAGCATTTAAAGTATGAAGTAACATATACTGCAATTTCAAGCAGAAATTATCAGCTACAATAGACAAGTAGCCTTACGTTTATTTCTGTAAAGTTGGAAGCATGGTTGACCCACGACACAGACGTAGATTAAGACTTGACACCATCTTCAACACTTCTTGAAAATTGCTATATTATTTACCTTAATCACCCAGTCGATCAGTAAGATGATTAATAATTGATTACAGGTTCTTCAATAACAATAGTCTAATATTCTGACACGATTAGATTCAACGTTTCGCACTACTGAGGCAGAAAGATCACAGGGCCTGGTCATTGAAGCATCTTTCATGCACAGGAGTATAGTAGGCAATGCAGTATTTAGGAGTATAGTAGGCAATGCAGTATTTAGGAGTATAGTAGGCAATGCAGTATTTAGGAGTATAGTAGGCAATGCAGTATTTAGTCTTCTAAAAGGGGCATAATTCTTTTTTCGTAAGTCGAAATATTTACATTTTTTTGCTGAAACTTATGGAAACTATACACTAAAATCGAGAAGAATGTGTCCCTTAACTTATCCGAAAGTTTAACTAAAATAAATCAGACGTTACTTTTTTAATACCAAAACTATTTAAAAGGTTAACGTGACTTTTTAAGTTCGTTATGCTTTCTCGTATGTGTTACTGTGCTGTACGGATTTAAGCAAAAAAAAAAAAAAAAAAAGCTTAATGTAGAGAAATATGTCGCCTACGTAGTCTCAAGGTTTTTACTAGAAGTATCGATTCTTTCGGAGGCCCAACAGCAAAACTAGCTGCTTACTTAACAATATTAGTAACAGCCATTTTTAATTAACCCTTTTAAAAAATTAAGTTTGATCAAGAAAATACTTAAATATACTTAGTATATTTTAAGCATATATCGGATATAATTTATGACGTTTTTGATAGAACATTTGCATACTGTCCCTATACTTTTAATTGTATTTTAAAAGTTTTACTCTTATCAGAATAACATTCAATTCCATCTGTGTTTGTAGAATAGTTCGTGATGTGTCAAATTCCGTATATGATCTAATTTATAAGCTGCCTACGCATCATTAATAATATAATTTTTTTACTTTTGTTTAAATTTGGTTTAAATTTGAATGGTGCTCTTAAAAGTGCAATGCATTTTAAAATAATTGTTTAAATTCATTAGTAGAAAATTTCGTGACAGATTTCAGTCCCATCTGAGTTTGACACGGAAAGCTCTCATTCTATTTGCTGTCAATCAAATTAGCCATTGGAATTATGGTTCTTCAGATTTCCTTACTATTACTCCACTTATTTTTTATTCGCTCAATATACTTCTTATAGTGGTTAATGACCAGGAACCAAACACTGTCTGACTAATAACTCTACTCAATGGCTTGCAACATCTAAATGGATTTCACTTAGTACAGTTCCAGTACTGTGGCGAATTCGAAGAGATACAAGAAAACGACACCAGGACACGTTTTGCGTGGATTTTGAGATATTGACCTTGTGTTTGTATTGACATTCAGTGTAGGGAGGTTTTGATCCTCCCAAATGTATCGGAACTTTCATTCCGTTTTTTTTAATTATCTTTTATTTTGAGTAAAAGTCACTTCAGTTAAGGTTTAACGACAACCCTCTTGAACGTTCGTCAAACCCTTTAACTCGATGACGTCTGCTTTAACCAATAAAATTTCTACCCTCTCCATCGCTGGCATTATGTGACGCGCTGTTTATCAGGTTAGGTTCGAAAGGTTAATTTGAAGAATGTTCAAGAGGGCTATTATTTAAAAATAAAAGCTAATAAAAAATTCCTTCTCAAATTCCTCCAGTATTATGACTGTCTTTTGCTCCGCTCGACTTGTCTACGTTACCAATTGTCTGAAAGAACTATCGTGACCTAATTCTACACTTTTTGACCAGTAGTCTGGTCATTTGGAGTTAATTTCATTTCATAGGAACGTATTGGTGAATTAGTTGAAACACTTGAGACCCAATCTATCACGATTAGACGTAATTTATAGTAAGAAGTAAGTCGAATAGGTTACTCTATGGTAGAAAACTAGTATTAATACTATGAAAGGAATACGTGAACTGGACAATGGTAGTTTACCAATACAAGAAAATGTTTCATTTTCTTCTCATGGGATTAGACCAGAATAATATATAATGCTAATTATGGAGGGCTATTTCACAGTAACAAAGTAGGTCAACTGCATGTGCAAACCCTATCATGGTTAAAGCTTGTTTCTATGCACTATGTAGACCTTCATCTGACTTTAACATAAAACTTCTTAAGGATTGACGCTGAATTTCCTCCCACTTGCACATTGAAATGGCTTCAACTTTCACATGGATACTGAAAAAGCCTTGACATCCACATAGATACTGAAATGGCCTGACTTCAACATGGATACTGAAGAAGCCCCGACTTTTACATGTATATTGAAATGGTCTCGACTTTCACATGGATACTGAAATAGGATACTGAAGTGGTCTGACTTCCACGTGGATACCACAGCCCGACTTCCACATGGATACTGAAAGAGCCTCGACTTTCACGTGTAGCCTATACTGAAATGGTCTCGAGTTCTTCATGGATACTGAAATGGCCAAACTTCCACGTGTATATTGAAATGGTCTAGGCTGATACTGAAATGGCATTTCATTCCATTCCATGGAGTTCCACATGGATACTGAATTGGTTTGGATTGATACTAAAATGGACTCGACATGGATAATGAATAGTTTCATTTTCAACCAAGTCTAAAAAGTTCCCAGCCGCGTTTATCAACAGAAAATCACCTACATTTCTTTTAATGAGATACTTAATCTAATTCCTTTACTTTAAAAACGCTTAATGCTCTTAAACAGCAACAAGTTCCTAATTGGAAGCAATTTGTCTTGGAAAATTCCTGTACACGTCCTAGTTACCTATCTATCAGCAGGCTTCATCAGTAATTAGCACCATTTATTGATGAGTGAAACTGACCCATCTTTTATCTTACTAATCATGATAGGGTTCATGATATGGTTGGTCACGTAGCATGAAGATAAGAGATCTTTTAGTGACTCATATGGAATGTAAGAAGGTTCCATTGAGAAATCTTACATTGATCCTTTTTAACAGATAACAAATTGTGTATACAATGTAGGATCCTAAACAATTTTAACCTCTTTATAACCTCCTTGAGTTCAGAACACAGGAAGATGTAATTTCCAGAATATCATGATGGACAAATACGTCTCTTTGTTTCTTAAACCACATCTTACAAGTGTACTACGACAGGATTCATTTCTCTTTATTCTTCGTCCTTTACAAAGAATGATCTTCTCTTCCGCCATTAACCATAGCAATATCTAATTCAAATTTATTTGTCCATAAATATATATGTTTCCATCAGAGAATAGAGCACGGGTATTGCCAGTTCTCATGGTAGTGTACATAAAGAATTCCTTTAATTGGGTAATTTTGAAGCTTGATATTAGAAGTAAGCACCATGAGGAATCTGGTATGGAAGGCACATATTTTGATTCACCTTTATATTAATCGTAACAAAATACAGACATGAAAAGACATTCGCATTGAAAGATCGTGTGTGGATGAACACGAGCCAGGATTATTATGGTCTGATAAAGGTAAATGTTTACTGTTATATGAACAGAAAACAAGTTTTTAACTGAGGAATATCGTTCACTTTAAATGTATCAATTGCCTACATACTGACCTTTTACATTGTCAATTTACGTATGCCATACGGGAATTAATATTTCTTCAAGTAATAAAGCTTAAACTATGGAGACTATTCAAAATGCCATTTCGTAGGTGATATTGTTAAAATCCGATTAAAGGATCTTCTATTCAAATTGGTCTGAATGTGAAAACAGTGTAATGAGAGCTCATATTTCCTTTATTTCTATAAGAAAAATATGAAACAAATGTCATGACAGTGTAATGAAGATTTCCAACGGAAGCTCTTATTTCATGTTGCGTGCACATGATGAATGTCAAGGTAACAGAGCTCAGGAGTAAAGGCTGTGTTTTACTAAGTTTAGAAGTAATTGAATTCAATATCCTTGTATGCGACATCGGTGTGGATGAACACAAACCATGAAAATTTCAGATTCAAAGTAGGACAAAATGTTGAGATGTGAGAATTCCTCCAGAAAAGAAACCAATTTGTCCAAACCAATATGTATAGAGTTATACTCAAATTCCCTCGTACTTACGTATTTTATCTGTATAAATCTCTTCCAATTACCATCATCACTTGTAAATCTTCATTCGATTATGTCGTAATAAAACCCATAATCGATTTGGAAGGAGTAACACACTGCTCCGTTGAGACATATATTCACGATACTGGTGATAAGTTTTCTATTATATTACATGAACTGTGTAGACATGTTCGCCGAGAATATTTTATTAAAACGATTGATTTGAATAGAGTTGTTCTTTTTCATTAGACCAGTAATTTTCAACGAACGAAACCATGTTTCGAAATGACCCAATAATTTATTAAATTTGCAACATCGATAAGGACCCTCGACGAACATCAGTATTAAAATAATTGTTCGGGCAGTGAGGGCGGGATCTCGTATGGAAAATCCTTTGGACATAAGCATTAAGACATATTTGTACATTTGAGTATATGCTTTATGTAAAAGGGTGTCGAATGGCACCAAATGGTATTCAAGAGGAACATACAAGTCATTGAATGTTCTCCGGATCGGTTATTTCAATCTTACGATTTGTGGTAGGTTTGTGTATTCACGGTCACAAAGTCTTTGATTGACATAGGTTGGAATAACAAGTCTCTCAGACAGATTAGCTCTACACTCGATAAAACAATCCTCTCTGATGTCTTTCTGATCTTTAAGATGACTAGGCAGATTGAGGAGGTGTTTCCGACTTCAGAGAATGACTTTTTAACCCCGTCATTCTACATCATCCTGGGCCGATTTTTTTTCATATCAAAAACAATTTTACGCTCCAGCAGTAATTGTCTATGTAGAAGACCTTACTGTCCAGTGTTTTTGAATAATTGCATGGAGGTTTGAATTAAAGATAGCTTGCCAGGCAAGGTAATATACGCCCACTAGCAGCTTTGATTTTGAATAAAAATATTTAGCAGTACAGTAACAATCACCAGTATGATCAGTCATACACTTCTTTTGAACTCTTTAGAGCGATACTGAATAATATTGAGTATGAGTTATTTCCCTTGTTCTTGAAAACGTGTTCAATTCTTTAGCTCGTGAAAACTCTAGAAGGCAAATAGGCCTATTCAATCTTCACCGCGGGACTGAACAATAAAACCAAGTTTTGTCAAAATCCAGCAAGAATCATGCCTTTTAGTGTTTAAGAGCTAAATTTGAAAGCGTTTTCAAGAACAAGGGCAATAACTCATACAAAATATTTTTCAATTCTTCTGATTTTCAATAGGCTCCATCCTTGGGTGAGTACGAAAATTAACACCAAGTTTCATCAAAATCCCTCAAGAATTGTGCCTTCTAGAATGATTACGAGCTAAAAATTTAATGCGTTTTCAAAAACAAGGGCAATAACTCATACTAAATATTTTTCGATTCTTCTGATTTTCAATAGAGTTCATCCTTGGGTAATTACAAACAGTCACACCAAGTTTCGTTAAAATCCTTCAAGAATTATGCCTTCTAGAGTGTTTACGAGCTAAAAATTGAACGCGTTTTCAAGAACAAGGGCAATAATTCATACTTAATATTTTTCGATTTCGCTGATTTTCAATAGGGTCTATCCTTGGGTGATAACAAACACTCATACCAAGTTTCGTCAAAATCTGTCAAGAATTGTGCCTTCTAGAGTGTTTACGAGCTAAAAATTGAACGCGTTTGCAAGAACAAGGGCAATAATTCATACTAAATATTTTTCGATTTCCCTGATTTTCAATAGGGTTTATCCTTGGGTGATTACGAACACTCATACCAAGTTTCGTTAAAATCCTTCAAGAATTATGCCTTCTAGAGCGTTACGAGCTAAAAATTGAACGCGTTTTCAAGAACAAGGGCAATAATTCATACTTAATATTTTTCGATTTCGCTGATTTTCAATAGGGTCTATCCTTGGGTGATAACGAACACTCATACCAAGTTTCGTCAAAATCTGTCAAGAATTGTGCCTTCTAGAGTGTTTACGAGCTAAAAATTGAACGCGTCTGTAAGAACAAGGGCAATAATTCATACTAAATATTTTTCGATTTCGCTGATTTTCAATAGGGTTTATCCTTGGGTGATTACGAACACTCATACCAAGTTTCGTTAAAGTCCTTCAAGAATTATGCCTTCTAGAGTGTTTACGAGCTAAAAATTGAACGCGTTTTCAAGAACAAGGGCAATAATTCATTAATATTTTTCGATTTCGCTGATTTTCAATAGGGTCTATCCTTGGGCGATAACGAACACTCATACCAAGTTTCGTCAAAATCTGTCAAGAATTGTGCCTTCTAGAGTGTTTACGAGCTAAAAATTAACAAGGGCAATAATTCATGCTAAATATTTTTCGATTTCGCTGATTTTCAATAGGGTTTATCCTTGGGTGATTGCGAACACACATACTAAGTTTCGTTAAAATCCGCCAAGAATTGTGCCCTGTAGAGTGTTTACGAGCAATTGTGGACGGACCGACGGACCGACGGACCGACGGACATGGGTGACGACAATATACGCCCCCCATTTCATGTGGGCGTATAAAAAGGGTGGTTTTCTTCCTTTTAATTTGCTATTTATCAGTTTCAATCAGATTCTGTTGTATTTTCAGTAATTTGTGAAATAAAACGAGAATTATTATCATTATATCTGGTTTCATTCTTATCGTTAATAATTATTGACAGCTTGCGTGGTATATCACTTACTAGATCTATCGTTATATTTACTATAGGCTGCTTCTTTTAGGTGGTGACACAACATGAATAGTATTCAATGAATCGTTTTACCGGTCGGCCCAGCTGTAAATGGGTACGTATATTCCGGGAATGATCAATGTCAAAAGATTTGACCAAGACCAGCTGGAAGCAAAGATTCCTTGTAGAAAATGTTTGTCTCTTTCGTTTGTTATCATAATGAAATACAAAACAAAAGCTGGTGTAGGGTAAGGTTTACCATTGTGAACTATATGGCAACCCTCGCGATAACCAGCAACTTATTTGGCTATCAAAGCATGAAACTCGCTGTAAACCCCAAGCATCAACCCGCACTTTTTCGATTTTCGACAGCCGAGAGGGTTCTATCACAGTTGTACCATATGGTTTCCCGGTTTTTCGTCCTACCTCCATGTTCAGATGAAACTCTCCCTTCCTATTTTTATTTGTTTCACTCAATTGACAGACAGACAATATAGAAACAATTTATTCTGGTTATGGACATATTGACTTGTTTCTTTAATATAACTGACTGGATCTCATTTATAATAGGTAACGATTCCTTTCAGCTTCTATTAACGATTTAATTGCCGAGGGTTACTTCAGAATCGACAAACCAATTTAAGACAGTTTACGCTCCAGACCGCCGTGCTTATAAATTGTCGAATGAATGGTTGTGAAAGGACGGTTAACGTATCACAAGTCCATTATCAGTAATTGGCCTTCGGTATCCACGATTGCATAGTAAACATGTTTAAGGGGATATAAATTGCTCAATGATATGTATCAAGAGATAAGACCATGACGTGTGAATGATGGATTTGATATTCTTGCTAATTGACTCAGTATTCAAGAACCAGTCTTGATCACTATTCTTCCATTGACGTTTTTGCTCACAATTTTTTATATTCTTCTGCGTGCTTTTATTAACCGTTCAATTTAAATGATGAGAATTTAATTCAACTTAGAGAGAAGATTTGTCGAAGCCTGTAGGCAATTGTATAAATAATATTAACATTTTGATGCTTCAGAATATCCTAGGGGTATTGTAAATATTCTATACGATTGCTAGATATTGAATTCAACCTTTTTCGTCAATTTATCTCGGGCAAAATTGCACGTTCGACTTTTTCATTAACAATCTTGTACTCGAGAGAATTATTTTGACTCATTTTATTTTCTTTCTTTGATTGAAAAACCGTGTTCTGAGTCAAATCCTTCCGGCCTTTTTTACAAAAACGAAACTAAAGAAATAAAGTCATTCCTGTAATATTTTATTCATATATTTACATATGACTTCATTAGTAATTACATTTGATAATAAATCAACCGTTAACTACAAAAGATAACATCGTTACTCTCAGATTTCTTAAGGGTTGTTGTTCCTGAAAACTTAAAGAAGGTCTTGCATGTCCCTTTTGGTTATATTTTGAAGATATTTCGTAATTTACTATTATAAACAAGCTTTAATATCTAATGTCTTTGATGCACAATTCCCAAACCATGTTTTATTTTTTAGCAATAACTTTAAAACCGATTAACACAGGCATACTTAGCTTTACTTATTTAAAGACCTGTTTTCAATACAAAATGCATTTGGATGGCGGAATTTCTTCCAATACAAGTGATCTCAAAACGTCTGATTATAAAAGTCAAATTTGATTGACCATTATGAGGGCTGTTCATCATTATTTCCAGACATTTATGACATATGAAACCCCTAATTATCACCTATTTTATTTGCATATTCTCATTATATGCCACGTGTTTAAGGGACAATAAAGAATTCGGGATAGCATGTTCAAAGAGTGGGCCATAAGGTTTCCGAACATTAGCCTCACAAATACATGCAAGATTCAGATGGATTATGGAATAACCGTTCGTGATGTCAAGTCATTCGCAGGTCACTTATCATTAGCATGTCAATTGCAGAACTTGGTTGTGCATAATATTAACATATAAATTCAACTGTATATCGAGAAGAAAATGTAATAAGCAAGCAACAGCTTCGTTATGTCAGAAGTGGGACAGTACTTAAAAGAAATGTTATACTGCATTTTGTTTTTTTTGCTACTGAAATTTCCTGCTGTGGAAATTTATATTTCGGCTACGTATTTTGTCATAGAGAATTATTTTCCTCTTAGTACTTATGTCCTATGAAAGATTGCGTATTGAAAACTTGCGTAGACTGCGTTTTACGCTTATATGAAAAATCAAGTTACTCAATAAGACTGGAGCAATGATTGGGAAGTATCGATATAAGTTGATTTGAATGTCATGAATAGCGAGAGAGATCGCATGTCACTAAGATATATGTCACCCACCGGAAATTTCTATTAATCCGGTTTCTCTACAGTTCTTTGTATTAGCTGATTTGTAAATCAAGCGAGTTAATAGTATTGCAATTTACACTTGTACTAGGCCACATTATTTATTCATACCAGCTGTGATGTGAACGGACCTTCGAAACAATAATCATTTTCCGATCAATATTAATTTCATAGTTCAATGTTTTTACATTTAGGTTCTATTGTTTGGGACGAATATACGATCGAGACAATGAACGTATTTATCTATTATCAGAGAGGTCTTCCGCTTTTCAATCATTGTCGGTTCTTTTTATTGCTTTCATGTTTGCACGTGCTTCGGTCATTACTCCTTTGTTTTGTGTGTGTTTTTTTTTCACAGTATAGAACAGTTGTGAAAGTTGTTACTATTGTAACGTCAACCACAGACACGCAAAGAACCATTAGTACTTAAAATTATCCTAAAAACAATAAGAAAATAGTCTCTGTTATGACAATAAAACGGCAGTAAATATACATTAACCGATAGCAATGTGCAGATGTAATTGAAAAATTCGGTCAATGCATCCAACCTATTCATCTCATTTATGAGTCATATAAAATTTGATCTTAACTTGATCAAAACACATAGTTCACCCCGTATGCGCTCGGCGACGTATTTGGTAGGCAAAGCTTTGCAAGTTTCCAGGGTGTTCACCTGAACTTTCTAGCAAATTTTCTAGAAATTGACAAACTTATTGCCAATTTTGAGAACCATTATGCCGTCATCAACATTTAATTGCTTTGAAATCACGGTTTCATTTTTCGCTAAAATGAGTCGTTTGAATTTCTGTCAAATTTGATTCTTTCCATTTCACTAATTATCATTAACAGTGCAGCAGGGATTATGTTTAGTAACTTGACCTGAGACAATTACTATTGTTCTCCTCGATTCCCTTTGTCCTTTTCCTAAACAGTGATTGTATTGAAAATCACAATTTTTAAGTCTTTGAGTCCAATAGAAATTTTAAACCGGACGCCTTTTAATGAAATCCTATCATTATGCTTGTCTAAATAACGTTTTATCTGTTTAACCCTAAACGAATTTCTATAGATCGAGAAAATATTTAATCAGTTTATTGGCAAATGGCTTTTATTTCTGTACTTTAACTTGTGTTTGCTCAACAAGTGGACCTTGGAAAGATTAACAGCATTTTATTCTTGTGACGCTACAAACAAATGAAAAACAAGACTCATGTGGGAATTTAATATAATTTTCTATCAGAAGTGAAAATTGTGGAAACCGAGTTTTTAGCACCACTGTAATATGGCCGTATTTCTTTTAATCGCTGCCGAAGCCGACGTTGTTAAGGGTTTTTTCACAGTTTACAGAAGGAAATTGAGTTTTCCAAGCCATTGATTTGATGTTTATAGTGGCTCTATTCTTTCATTATCGCTATACTTCCAGAAACCTTGTCATTCCGTTTCACAAGTTTTTTGTTTTTGTCGTTTTACGATTTTGATGTTAAATTGGTGGTTTACTACAAATTAACTATTGGTTACAACAAACAAGATATAAGTCAGAAAGAAAGATTTTGAAACGGCTAGGAAACATTTTGGAATTAGAACCCTGTTTTCCTGCAGATACAACACGCCATCCGTAAGAAGGAGGACTATTTTACAAGGAAAATTTTAGCGGCACTACTGTAGGTTATTATCTACCAGGATGACGATTTGAAGAAAAAGATCTTTCTTTCACTGGTCCTTTGCTTAACACATTGCCATTGATTTTTTCTGGATCCGAATAATTAGGAACGATGAATTATTCAAGGTCTTCCGACTTTTGACTGACTGACCTGTACGAAGGTCTTTGAGTGCAAGGTAAAATCTGGTTGTTATCCACTGTTCTTATAATAAAAAAGCGAATTCTCAAGACAACTAATAACAGATCTTAATTATGAAGACGAGAAACAGATACCATGTAAACAAAAGTGAGATTTCTATAATCGGTTTTAGTAAAAAAAAAATTGTAAAAATTTCGCCGACCGACCACAGCGAATTGGAAATTTGGAGTCTTACCAACTTATTTTAAGTTGATAAACATACAAATACCTAGTGGATTAAAAAAAACAGCAACAAAAGGCTACAATTCAGTAAGACACGGTGTATTGTGCTAATTCCTTCTAGTTGAGCTTTGTTCAGTACCTCCACCTCTTGATGAAAGAACATAAACAAACATGTCAAGATGCATCCTTTAATAAACAAATTACATGAAAACTTTGTTACAAATTGGGATTTGCTTGGGCGAAAATCCTAAAAAGATGATGGAAAATACGGAGTTGATGAGTGGCTACTCATCGAATCTGGAACACACATAATGACCACTTTAATTTGACTGTGTTTGCTCAAGCCTAAATACTCCTACCGATTTCAATCCACCATCAAAAGGCTATCAGTATATTATGAAAATATAATGTGTAATTTCCGTTTGATGATATTTATATACCATTGGCATTATTAACATGTCATTACAAGCCTCTACTCGGTTTTAAAATCCATTAATATGTCAAGTCAACAATCAGCTAGTATCATAATATACCATTTAATACAAAATATAGAACACTGGCATTATAAATATTACCCAATACCAGGTTGTACTGGAAACCTGCCGTCTATGTTAATTCATATAAATATTATATTTTTAAAATTCCATAATGTAATAACTAAGAAGATTACTGAAACACAATGCAATCCATGTGATTTCGTTCAACATACTATATTGTAGTATGTACAAAATACGGTCTGATATTCCATAATGTAATAACTAAGAAGATTACTGGAACATAATGTAATCAATGTAATTTGGTGTAACATACTATATTGTAGTATGTACAAAATACGGTCTGATATTCCATAATGTATTAACTATAAAGATTACTGAAACATAATGTAAACAATGTGATTTCGTTTAACATACTATATTGTAGTATACAAAATACGGTCTGATATTCCATAATGTATTAACTATAAAGATTACTGGAACATAATGTAATCAATGTAATTTGGTGTAACATAATATTTCAGTATATGCAACATACTGTCTGACATTCCATTATGAATAAATCCTATATTAACTTATGCTAACAGACATTCTGTAATATATATTAACCAAACAGATACAGGATACTAGAACTCTTCGAGGCTTTTGCAATCATATCGTCGTTTGCCTACATTTCTTTTTTGGATGTCCACTATTCTTGGCATTCATGGCATTCATGGCACACTTTTTACCACTTTAAATTTCTTGTTATCATCAGCCCAATATCGTGTAGAAAAAATACATTTAATCATTTCTTAATGATACGATCTTGTTTCGGCAGAACAGATTGTGTACTGAT
Organism: Lottia gigantea; assembly: GCF_000327385.1. NCBI lineage: Eukaryota > Metazoa > Mollusca > Gastropoda > Lottiidae > Lottia > Lottia gigantea. Next base: position 4,714,329 of record NW_008708986.1, read on the forward strand.
GAAACGGGTAATAAATGAGTTACGGATCAACAGTTATTAGCACGTTCCATAACTACTAATGTGTATGACTAATACTATTACTATACAACATTATTGTCACTTTTCAGTCATTGATAGTCCGAGAGACTGTCTACGAGCATAATATGGTTATATTTTGAGGGTTGTGGTACTATGTTCCCTAATGTACTTGTAACAAACTCTGTAGGGAAAACTCTTATTGGAAATACTTGACCATCGTTAATGTCGGAATAGTAGCCAGACAATGAAATACATTCATGTACGAGGATGTTCAAGACATACAAGAAACATCAGAGCCACATTAGGTATATTGACCTCGAAATTCCAAATAAGCAAACTATTCCCGTTTATTTTTAAATCATTCTTGGATACTGCTTAGTTCAACTATATTTCTACACTTTCTGTGGACGATCAGAAATACCTAGGTATATGTTAAACGTTTCTCAACCTATCTTGGTAAGACGTCTTGATGGTAGCGATGCCGGATCTGCTCCTAAACTAGCTCTAGAAGGAAAAATCTTTTAAAGAGAAACTGTGACAGTGTTACCAGACTAAGTCTATGCTAAAAGGAAAGAACTCATCATTTATTTGATATAAATGTGACCTGTTTGTTTGAATGCCATCATTTAACATTTTATTATAGTTCATTACCTTCACTATCAGCTTTTCAATTCACATAGTATTGTCAACAAGTCATAGCTACATCCCTAAAGATTTGTTATTAGTGAAAGTCCAATTTATGTACATTGTTATTGTATGTTCTGTTAGTTTTTATTGGATGATAATATGATTTCATGATGTGTCGTTTTGTGGAGTTTTTTTCCTGCAGGTTACTCCATGATCTGATGAAATTCGTCATTAAGTCGTGTTCTGTGAAACCTTAATCATAAAAGCTTAAAAGCTATTGGAATTGAAGATAACCAATCATGAAAACTAGTAGATTTTTGTCACCCTCAACATTCAGATTCTCAATAAGAGTCTCTAGTTTGATTTTGTCGATTCAGTTTTCTTTTGGAATGTCGTTTTTCAACATTACTTTGTAAAAGGCAGTAACGACAAAGCATCAATTTCCACCAAGTATAACTTGAACATAATCTTTTTTATTCTAGCAAACCTAAGAAAAAACTTATGTTACATGACTTTAAACATTAAATTGACTTCTAATGGAAAGTAACAATAACATATATAGTTTTCATCTCAAAGGATTCAGATGTTTTGTTAGAAAGATATTCAATAGGCGCCTATTAATTGCTATGTAAAAACGTTCCATATACGTTTCGCGCGTATTTGTTCAACTCCTACATTATTTAAGTAGTGTATATCAGATAGGTTGATCTAAATACTGATAATGGTATCACAATTTCTATAAACATAAACTTTCCACGTAAACTACTATACTTTTAATTAAAATATTGATAAAACCAGTATTGTTCAAAAGTTCCAATGATCCTTTGAGACTTGGTTTGCCAAATATCTCACTATCGTATGATAATCTTGGGCACCTGATGCCACTTGCCGGTTAGATTTTTCAATTCAAGGGCCTTTTTATTGGGTTTTTACCTTACTTTGATACTTTGTTACCTACGAAGTGGGATACTTTCATCAAATCGGAAACCTCAAAGGTTTTTGTATACATGAAGTAGTGCGTATGATGGTTTGACATTGCAGTGCAAGAACTCATCATCAATTATAGACGACGCATTATGATTCGTGATAAAAGCTTCACACATTGGCTCATATAATCCAATAGTGGTTATCAAAATCTTCAAATTTTCGTATCATTTTTATTAATAGACAAAGCGCCATCAGTTAGAAAACATAGTCTGAAAGAACGTGTGTTTTTGTTGATGATGTCAATAGAATTCGGTGATACGATTTAGGCAATAGTGGGATGTAGGACAAGATATACTGAGAAGCTGTGTATCGTACTCTCCTGTAACCCAAACTGTTATTGGGCAAACAAACATTGATAGCTCTATGGTTCTCCCTGAAAACTAATGAAATGCCTTATATGCGAATAATCAGAACATACAATAGTGGTAAAGTAGATTATAAAATGACATTAACTGCCAACATAAAACATTATTTTTAACACTGATTCGTCTTAAGCGTTTACAGGGGAGACAACATTATTTTGGGTTGAAATTTTATGAACGATCATCCATGTAAACGTATTTCATAATGCGATCACCTTTCATTAAGTTTGCAACAAGCCTATACATAAAATTTGGCCTTACGTACAAATTACACGAAGATCAATTCGTGTTTAATGTAGGATGATTATTTACAATAGAAATTCCTCAAGTCTATTTTCTCTAGATGTAAGCTTGACAGAATCCAATAAATGGATATTAATATAGGATTGTATCTGTGCACTGTTATTACAATAATTATAGACCTGGAGACAGCTTCATATCGATAAGAAATAACACAGTAATTTTTTCATTAAATCTGATAGGCAAATGACAGAAATGACGACTTCAGAATCTAGCCAATATCATTTTATATTTAAAATAATGATTTTTCCTATTACAAATATTAAAATTTCTTGTCATGTTTTGTCATTACCTTTTTCAATATATATTTTTAACCGTATAAACTCGTAGGCTAAATTACTTGACTCGCATACCACGATTTACATACTCCGAATTTGACAAAATTGGTCTTTGAATTGAATTGTGTTTTGCAGAACTTAACCTTTTGCATAAAAGCGTCAAATTATAACAGAACAAAGCATTTAATTAGTTGTCTGTTTTATACCTATAACATGTGTTGCAAAATAATTTCTACAGATCACAAGTCAACAGCAAAACATGAAGTTGTAGATTAACTCGTACTTAAAGGCAAATAAATGTAATTTTGTTGCGGAATTAAGACATACACAAGGTCTAAAGGACATTAGTTGAGATAAATTTTAGGCATTTATTGTGCTAGACGGTTTGACATGAATTGATTTGATTATATATAATATTTGAACGTCATTTAACTTAATGTCTTTTAATATATTTTTGATCTATCATCAACTCTAACGACTTGTCAAGGGAATTCAAATTAAAAATACATGTAATTCAAAACGCTAGCATTATTATCTTTGAAAAGCAAAGTCCCACTGGTGTCAAGTAGATAATCTTTTCTCTTAACAAACCGTTAGTTTTAGCTGCAATGTTTTAGCTGCAATGTTTTAAACTGGTACTTGGGTGAACACAAGTATAGAGGCAGGGCATGATCACTATTCCATCAAACAAGATAGCTTGCCAGGCAAGGTAATATACGCCCACTGATAGCTTTGTTTGAAATTGAATATTTGTTAGAAAATAGCAAACATAGACAAAAGGAAATATTCAACTTATACCCAAATCCATCACAAACTGTGCCATCACAAGTTAAAAATCAAACACATTTGTAAGAATATCGGCAATAACTTGTATTTTATATTTCAAAAGGTTTAGTTTTGATTGTGATCAATTTCATCAAGTTGTCAAATTTGTTTTAGACTTCTGCTTTGTAGAATAAAAATTACGTGTTTTACAAGATTTTTGATCAGATTTAACCTTGGGTGATTTCAATAAGTCTGTCATGAATTGTGTATTTGCAGATTATATTCCTATAGTAGCCTACTTATCCAGCAACTCAATTCAATCTTCCAAGAAACAAAACCTTTCCCCTATGACCCATGTTTAATTTCATTTTTGTATCAGTACAATTGGTGAAAATGATATGATTAAACAAACCTTTTCTCTTGAATGACATTTATAAAATGAAATCAGATAAACTGCTGCATCTTGGGATGTCACATGACTAAGCTATGATTGGATATCTGTCTTGGATTTTCCACTTGGTCTATTTATAGTATCTTATGATGCTGTACATGTATGGTGGCTGGTTAGGGACATGTTAAATGATTTAATTAAATTTTCTTATTTGTTAACCAAAATAGTTTCTCAGGAAAATAATGACATCTATTGTAAATTGTGATTATGAACAAAAAAATTGTGACTTGTAGAGTCTGTCAAGAATTGTGCCTCCTAGAGTGTTTACGAGCTAAAAATTGAACGCGTTTTCAAGAACAAGGGCAATAATTCATACTACATATTTTTTGATTTCGCTGATTTTCAATATGGTTTATCCTTGGGTGATTACGAACACTCATACCAAGTTTCGTTAAAATCCTTCAAGAATTATGCCTTCTAGAGTGTTTACGAGCTAAAAATTTAACGCGTTTTCAAGAACAAGGGCAATAATTCATACTTAATATTTTTCGATTACGAACACTCATACCAAGTTTCGTTAAAATCCTTCAGGAATTATGCCTTCTAGAGTGTTTACGAGCTAAAAATTGAACGCGTTTTCAAGAACAAGGGCAATAATTCATACTTAATATTTTTCGATTTCGCTGATTTTCAATAGGGTCTATCCTTGGGTGATAACGAACACTCATACCAAGTTTCGTCAAAATCTGTCAAGAATTGTGCCTTCTAGAGTGTTTACGAACTAAAAATTGAACGCGTTTGCAAGAACAAGGGCAATAATTCATACTAAATATTTTTCGATTTCGCTGATTTTCAATAGGGTTTATCCTTGGGTGATTACGAATACTCATACCAAGTTTCGTTAAAGTCCTTCAAGAATTGTGCCTTCTAGAGTGTTTACGAGCTAAAAATTAACAAGAGCAATAATTCATGCTAAATATTTTTCGATTTCGCTGATTTTCAATAGGGTTTATCCTTGGGGGATTACGAACACTCATACCAAGTTTCGTTAAAGTCCTTCAAGAATTGTGCCTTCTAGAGTGTTTACGAGCTAAAAATTAACAAGGGCAATAATTCATGCTAAATATTTTTCGATTTTCATGAAATAAGGCTGTAGTACACTAAATATGTTGTATACAATTTGGATGTTGATTTTCTGTGGATGTAATGCTGCAAGATGACTTATTCACACACTCTAAATAAGTAATCAGTAATCTTCAAATAGCATAATTGTACAGTATCATTCCCTTCAAATGGATCGTATCATTCAGGATGAACATTCACTTATAAGATTGTGTGCCCATAAACGTAATTATCTATTTTTACCATTATAACAATGGATTTGAAATATAACCCTTTTAGGTACATACTAGTAAACACCAGAGTGTTGTGTCGTTGAAAGATAGTTGATATTTCCCTTGTGTGATATTGGAAACGCGTTTATTTGTCATATAATACCTTAATATTAAATCTTGAACTATATTCTGTTATCAGAAAGCAATTAGATATTATAAGGTTTATATAGATACTTGTCAACTGAGCTTATACCATCTGATTTACTGACCTACTTTTCTTTAGAATCCTTCTGGAAAGACTTCAGACACTCTTTAATTGATTCTTACACAACCCCTTTCATGCCAATAAAAATATTAACAATGTCATATTGCGCACGATACAGCTAATTCTTTCTGGTAAATAGTCGGTCTACAAACGTTAAAAGAAAATTTCATGCCTTATGTACTTAAGCAAGGTTTGCTAAAGGTACACCAGCAGTTGAAAATCAAAGTTAATTGTTGAAACAAAATTGCCTGTTCATTTTGTGTTTTGACTGTCTACTAGAGTTATTTTCTGACTAGGGTAGCAAATCGTTCTGATTTAAAAACTAAGACTCTACATCAAATGCTTTTTAATTCAAATTGCCACTTATTATTTCATTGGTAAAAGCGGAAATAAAACTTATACGATTCTCCATTTACCTATTCAAATCCTTTTATTTTTTCTTTGTGACTCGCGACCTTAGAATTGTAATTGATTTTAAACAATACAAACATATTATTAATGGGTAAATATTTCCATTAGATTTTCAAGTAATATTTATAAAAGCTTTGGAATTCTGGCAAATCATGAAAAACTTATCCATATTTCAAGTCTTTGCCTTCATTCGTCGAGTGGCAAATCTTGTTTATCATTATTGAAAATATTGAGAAAGTGTGTTATAGGAAAGCACTTTACTTCTCCCTTAAAACATTCGCTCTCTCGTTGTGTAAAAGGTTTTTGAGTATATTGTTAGAAATTGGATGTGCAAAAAGGATAACAAAGTAAAAGGTTCCATTGTTTCTGCTTTAACCAGATCATCAAGTTCAAGCCATTTATAATAACACTTATTTTCTTATCCTATTGTTGAATATCGTGGTCAATAAGCTTGCCTATAGTCTGATCAAATATTTACCTCGCCAATCAATGTGATGTTATCGGTTTGCCGAGAAAGTTTGGAGATCAGTTTTCAATAAAAGCTGCTAATATTTAGTCGGGATATTTCCTGTCATTACGTGGCCTGGTATTAAATAGAAGTTTTTTGAATGACGATTCGCCATTAGTTGTGATAAGGTATAGTTTACGTCAACAGAGATCTGTTTGTTCTGTGATATTTTCTGATTTATTCTCCAATATTGAGAACTACCTCCTAGATGTTTGCTCAGTGGATGGAAGATCAGGTTGACTTTATTAGTCAAATAAAATGACAATGATGTGGAACAGCAGTAGTAAATTGGTTAAATAAAGAAAATCATAAATCGGCTATCACTAAACACCACCTAAGTTAAATGAACATGACAATACGGGGATGATGTAAGGACAAAAAACATTAAAAAAAAGTATAACATTTCAAGGATTTCCAGTTCCTTAGTTCCTTTCCAGGACTTCTGCGCTGATCTACGATTGGTTCACACATGATGGCCCTGAATTGAGCTCAAGACAATTATTATATAGGTTCGATCATTATACCTCAAGCTAATAACATACATGCTTTATGTGGACTAGTCGTAGAAAGTCTGGGGAAGATGAAAACAGAGGCCGTTGAGGGTAGCATGCTATAATACTTATGATTCAAATCTCCATCAAGTTGTAGTATGAGATATAATCTGCATCTTTAATACGTAATTAAGTTTTCTGTGCATAAATAGTCAATTTACAGTAGCTTTGTCATCTAGAATCCTATTACTAATAGATAATTTATTATTTCTACAGATTGTTCGCGAATTTCTAATTCAGAAGTCATAAGACCAAGCTTTTTGAGATTCTAATGACTACTTTGAAAATATCATAATGATTTCTCTTTGGCCAGCCAGTAACCCGATTAAAGCGGAAATAAAAACGTCGCGGTATAAACGTAATGATAGATATAAGTTACTTGGTCTTATTGGTAGACTACAAATGTTTTTAACCAATCCTTTGGGAGAACTTCATCTAAATCGAGTTGCTACTTCTTATTTATTTGCCTAGAATTTAAATTGGAGATTTCTAATTGAGAATTCAGACACGGGGTGATTACTGGACGGAATTTAACATTAAGCTACATAGATAGAAATTATTTCAATGGTAGAGCTGGATGTGAATTGTAAACGATCGCCAATTCAATGATTCCTCCTCATGGTCTTTGAGTTTTGAGGAAAGTTATGTACCCAAAGGCAGTCTTGTATTGCCAGACTGACTTGTCCCGCGATTGTCTTATTCTTATATTCTTAAGCCAGTCCAAATTCCACATTAGTGGAAAAAACCCAACGCTTGCTGAATTCTGTAACTTTGTGATTTTATTTGAAACCTGTACTTCATGTAGGTAAATGTACATGGCAAAATTAATAGTCTTAAAAATAAGACTGAACACCATGTGAAGTGTAAGAACTGCCACTAGTTCACAAAGTTTTATAGGGAATCAAAGGGTATTAAACAGCTTTAGAAATTGTACATTGTGGAAACCCTTAGCCTCAATTATCTCCATTTTTAGTCTCTATCTGACATCCTTGGTTCCATCTGGGATTACAGACGTTGTCGGGAAAAAGGATTGGTGTAGATAACTTTATTCAGAGGCTTTAAAACCTCTTTACATCATATCACTGTAGCCTACTTAGTCTTGTTTGATACTGAACAGGACATTAAACTCTTTCTTTCTAGTGAGAGACAAAATGTAAAACCCTAGGTGACGTTCGTGAATTATCTTCAATTATGTACATACACATTGTTAACGAGAAATGATGACAAAAATTTGTCTGCAGATCTGTGAAGAAGATATATTATTTATTATCTGACGCCAATATCAATCAGTCCTATATTAGTACCTTTATAAGACACCTCCGCACGTCTACCTCGGACAGCGAAACATAACGTTTTTGCTAAATACTTAAAATATGAAAGTCTAAATGAGAGGGAGTAGGTGTTGCAGACATGCAATCGTGTTTTCACGAATAATTGACAATCCTTGCTTGATTACATTACAGCATGTATTTAGTGGTGCTTTATTAGCTTTTCAACGTTAGAGCTATATACGAACTAATGGAGTTAACTGATTGGTCTCATAAACATTGCTACGCATTTGAAATAAAATGATTTTTACGCCATATTTTGTTGTACCTTTGTGACATTCCCATAAAAAATTGGAATGGAGTTGAAATGGAACTGGAAAAGGTGAGAATCTTCAAAAGATATCAACAGTATACATATGACATATTGTTAAGTTGATGAACTTTCAATACCAGATTAATTTCTTAACAAACAATTAAAGGAGTGTCGTTATCATTTTGTCTACGTGATATATACATTTATATATTATTCAAGTAATTATATTTTCATAAGATACAGAAAGAAAAAGAGTCCTGAGTCTATAGTATTAGCTAAATGGAACTTATCAATTATGGATTGGACAAGTAGGTATGATCATTCTGGTTCTAGACTAGAAACTCATTCAATCGTGAAATCAGATTTTAGGTTCATTGGGCTGGAGTGAAATACGGTTGTACGGTGTGTAATGTACCGTATGACGGTCTGTCTGAAGTTTTACCATAGGTTTACCATCAACGTGACAGTCATTTTTGTGAGCGCTTTTATTTAGGACGTAATAAAGATGTCATGAGAATGATCTATCCATAAGGTTGTAAAATCATGCCACCATGATGCGTGAAAATTGGATAATGCTTTGATCGATAGTGCACATAAAAAGATCAATGCATCTGAGTCAAATATGGGAGAAAAAGGGAAGATATAATAACGATAGTTCATAATCTTAAAAGGCTTGTTATATAAACGGCATTGGTAAGCAGGGCAAATTAAATCACCCACTAACTTTGCTGCTTTTGACAACTCTCTCCGATGAGGTGCTGATGAACTGATGATCGTTTAATAACACCGGGTGACTCAAAACATATTGAAATCCATGCTTACTGTTTCTTGCTCGTTTGTCATCACTATTTGATGCAAAATTCAAATAATCCAAGTCAACTAAGCTAATAGAAACAGTATCGCGGTTTCTTTCATTTTTCACTAAATTTTTCTTTTTGTAAATATCATCCAAAAGTTGACGATTTTAAAGTTTTAGGTGTCGGATAAAATGAACTCTCAGATGTTCTCAAATACATGTCACAGCCCTCGCACAATAACCCATAAATTATATTATCTATTAAGGACTTGCCCTATGATCATTGATAATGGTGATGGCTACCCGCAGTGATACCATATTTAATATGGACATTTATTTCAATTAACTATCAAATATTACCCCGCCTATTTAGGAACATCATTATTATTATAATTATCATTAATATTTTATTGTATTAATATCATACACGTCTTTGTCTAAATGAACACTAGTATTTATTTACACATCTGTTGCCACTGATATGCTCAGTTTATCAGGTTTTTATGAATATCTCATTAATTCATATAATGTATCCAAACTTGTACAATTTGTTTTAGCAGACTATAAAAAGTTGTACTGATCTGTGAAAATAACATACTTGCTTACTGGAAACATGCAGTCACAAAATGTTGAAACAGTATATATGAAAAAACACCATAAAACATTTTCACGTAGTCTTATTTTCGGTTGAGATAACGGGTGATTCAAAAGATTTGTTGAACCCTTCTCTTCCTTTCTTTGCCAGAGATGCAAATCACAGGGACCGAGATGGAAAATGCGTCTTGTCTGGATGTTATGGCAGTTAATTTCAATCTAAACAGTCCCGATATACGAAAGCAAAAAAGGGCCCGAACAGAAATTATGTTAGATACGTCACACCAATTGGATAGTTCTCAAAATCTAAGAATGATCTGCAAACCATCTCTAAAGTAAGAGGTCTAAATAGATGTAAAAGAAATACAGAGATTTTTGATGATTTCCCATTTGTATATACGGATAATATACTCTTTTAGTACTATATACAAACAATTAACAACACTAATATTGGTCGATAATGCGTTTAAAACTGTTCATTGATGAGTAACAGAACATCATATTAATGATGATGATGATATATAAAATACTTTCAGGATGACCTGGTATATAGGTCTAATGTAAAAAATTTAATTATTTACCAGCAATCAAACAAACGATTATTTCTGCGGTTTCATGAAAAAGTTTCCAACGTTTCAAATAGATTTTTGTTTACAAGAGACTATGATAAAGTGCAGCAGCTTCAATGTATTTAATATATGATATATCGTTACTCTGTTGATGCTGGTCAATAAAGCGTTCATGATTGTTCACTGATAAGTAAAATTTCGTGCTTTCAGGACGGAAAATACTTTACAAGAGCAGGAATATGAGTTAACCATTCATCCTGCCAATGTGTTTTGTTTTAATTGTCTATTAGTGAAAGACTGGAAGACAGACCTGCTGTTGGTGCTCATGGATAATTTATGACCTAATATTAATAATAAAAAATTAAGTAAAAATTGTGTAAGCATATAATAAAAGGACAACGTGTCCCTTCATGTGGAGTCCAATTGAGAGAACTGGTCCTGTTGTACGGTTCAAAAAATCAAATTAAGAAACCCCTGATGATCAAATCCCTTGGTACTTTCTTCACTGAATTCGCGTCCACTTACAATAAGACCCAGTACCTACAGTCCACAGTGACCTATAAAATTAGAGGTAACAAGCATGGAATGAATTCATGAATAACGACGGTATTGTATAAGATTCTTACTAGAACCATCCATACCTTGGACGGAACTAAAGTAAAATTCACATTCAATACAATACAACTGCAGCAATGTAATTATAGGTATTATGTCGAATATTGACAACTGCTCTGTGATAAATGGGTTTTAAATGAGTGTATGGCGGCACTGTATACAGTCTCCCTTTTCCAGGCGCTAATTGCTATCTTATTGCATGTTCATTCCATTTAGAAAAATACTCAACAATCCGTATTTAGCATTGGCACCATAAATTAGAGAGTGACGACGATAGGCTATTGCATGCTGGAACGTCTTAATCCTTTCTGCCGTCCCAGCCACTGTATCATTCATGGTAATTTTCAAAAGACCTTCTGGACAATCCGGTGCCTCTGTGCCACCAACATTTATTGAATGTTGGGATGTTTTGTCATGAATTTCATTAATACGGTTAACCAATTCGTTCAACTGAACTAGCAGCTAAGTTCAGTACCTTGGGTGATTTGGGCTAAGAGAGAGGATTGGTGATGTTGAAGAAGGCGGTCTAGCTTAAAGTCTCGCAATTTCGAATTTTATTTCAACTACAAAGCTTAAATTTATTAATTTATTTCAACTACAAAGGTCAAAGTTATTTAGTTATCTCAACTACAAAGCTCGAATTTCTGAATATATTCATTGCTTAAAATGAATCGCAGACAAAGAAATGTCCATATTTAATTATATTCATATATATTTAATTAATCCAAATGAAGCATGATATCAGGTGTCTCGGAAACAATGGAATTGTTATAACTTAACAATGGATTTATGAATGAGCATTATTACATTTTTAATATATTGTCATTATGACCTGGTTAGTACGATCATTAAATGAACAATATTATGTGATTATTGATAATGGGTATTAATGTACAATCGTCATGTTACGTTTATTATTAGGTCTATCTATTTAATTATTAGTTATCCGTTAATCAATATGGGTTAAAATTGGTCTTATTCACGTACATTTTATTTCCTTTTTCTTTTCCTTTTTTGGGGGTGTTTTTTTCTGGTAGTCAGCATACATAACTAGATTTTCCAATTCGATTGATGTTTTTTTAGCAGTCGGTGTATTTATTGTCGTACAATCCTTTTCTTCGCCAACCTTTCTTCTTTGGGTAATCTTCAAATGTTAAGTTGCTATACAAATGATAAAATGCCTCTCTTTGCGTAATCTTTAAAGGTTTGGTTGCTATTAAAATGTTCTTCACAGAAATAAGCATTTACCTTAGTTACGATTTGTGACTCAACAAAACACTTAAAATACGTTCAAGTTTATTTCCATCACAAGGCCTTTTCTTGCGTTCTCTATTTTACTTAATCTATTTTATCAACACTGTTTCCTGAAGAAAGAAATCTCACCTTTATTGAATTACTGTAGAAGAAGGTGGATTTAAATAGAAATTTAATGTCAGAATCTCTCCACAATAAACTGTGACACTTTAATGTTTTCTTATATTGATGGTGCATGTCTGTAAAGAATAGGAATCTTAAAATACATTAAACAATGGCGACCTGCAGATGGCAACTTAAGTTCTAAACTATGTATTAGCGAACAAAAGTAAAAGTCATTCAAGAAAAATTTAAAGTGGTAGTTATCAGTTTTCTGTAGAAAATCTTTTCACGTAAGGATTCAAAAACAGTTACATATTGATTCTAGCTCAGATGTACGATATTAAAGTAACACTTGACAAATAAATCAGGGTCTGAGATTTAATCCCAGCATGTGTCCAGAAAAATACCATCGTTACCCTTTCTCCAGGTCGTATTGGCTGAGATGGAATGGCGTCTTATCGTTCAAATGAAGCAATAGACCTAGGACTCCTATGCCAAAAGCTGTGCACATCAATGATAGATTGATAGTTGCAGTTATCCCTTTAAAATTGACCTTGTTGCACATTCCATGGTGTTGCCGGTCTTCTTTAGCTTAGAATAACACTGAAACATTAGGGTTTCCGAGAAATTCCCTGTAATATGTATAATGGCTTCAATATGCTCACTTTAACTAATCCAGAGAAAAACCTTCGAAAATTGTACAACGAAGTGTAAAAAGAATTGTAATATTGATTTTATACTGTCATCACCTAGGGTTTGTTCGATTAGTAATTTAATTCTTAAATCTACTTTCCCTTGAGACGCTAGAAATATCGGAAAATTATAGTTTAAAAACTACCGTGATCAGCTATAGAGAATTGAATTGAGTCTTCATTCATTTTTCAATTCTCTGGTTCAAATATTTCATTATGTCAACACAATAGACTTAATAGTAAAATATATGAAATAATGGAAATATGATAGAAATTTTACAGTCTTTATTATCGACGATATGAAGTTAATGTTAAAAAATATCTAAGGTGATGTGAATGTGCAATATAAAAGGTTAGAGATTACGAGTACGCGTGGGTCGTGGATTTGTTTTTCACGTCAAAGAAATGAGAATAAATGTCATATGCATTTGGAATCAAAATTGAATGTGAAAAAAATGTAAGCCATACGGAAGGAGAGTTTACAAGAACTTGACATGATGATTTTAGTCTTGCTTTAGTCAGCTGATTTCTTTGTTACTTATCATAGTAGAAGGTTCTCGAGTGTTGAATAGCCATGTTTAAGAAGAAGAGACAATTCACCAATACAGAACATAAAACAGTCATATCCTACATTTGAGATTTCTTTTAAAACCTTGTCTACGAAGCTAATCCAGGACTTAACGTTGTAATCTTACACTGGTCTTCATTACCAACTGAATGCAACTTATCGATTTTTCCACATAAAAGTATTGGGAAATCATGTATAATATATAACATAAGTAAACACTCAAATCTTTTCTAATCGCAGTAACAAAAGTTTAAATCCAACACGGATAAAAACTGCTACGGTAATTTTCCTTCTCGATCTGTTTTAGAACATAGTTTTGTTAACTGTTCATCCCTTGGAAGTTTGTTTGTAAACTAAATTGCTCCATCATTTGGGAGTAACAGGGTAGTAAACTAGATTGTTCCAACAGTAGGAGATTAGGGTGGTTGAAAGTTACTATTCAACAGAAGGCAATGACACAGGGTTAAAGAAGTGATCGCTTATGTTAAGGTCTGATATAGACCTAGAACGTTTGAAGTAAAATAGATCATCCCATCAGTTAAATGTAAACTAGAATGTCCTATTAGTTAATAATGGACTAAAATGTACCAACAGTTCGAAGTAAACAAGATTGCACCATGAAACCATCAGTTAGAAGTAAACTAGAATGCACCATCTAAAACTAGAATGCACCATCACACCATCAGTTAGATGTAAACTAGAATGCATCATCACACCATCAATTAGATGTAACTAGATTGCACAATCAGTTAGAAGTAAATAGTAGGTTTGGCTGAAGATTATGAAATACCCAACATCCTTGTCTAAGTTTCAATCCCACTTGCCCGGGCTTCAACCAGGGGTAGTTCCAGACGAAATACCTCGGTATATCCCGAAAAACCCTGCGGATTTTTCGGTGAAATTTCAAGAGATGGATCAAAAATAGTTTTGCAGTCACATTATACCTGGACATGATGAGCCAATTGGTAGACCAGGATGATGGCCGAATGGCGCACTCCCGTCCCACTACCGGATGGCAAAATTACCCGGCGCAGTCCTCACCGGCACAGTAGCCACGGTTCAACCACGGACGACACGAAATCAATCCGGGGCCAGTTCGAACTCTTTCAGGAAATAGCCACGGATAGCGTCCGAGAGCAGACGAGGAGTACTCTGGGGCCTCAGTCCTATATGTGAGACTGGGAAGTACCGTCAAGAAACAAATCATACAATGTCACACATACAAAACAAAAGAACAAAAGGCAAAGTATAGAAATTTAACAAACAATTTTAAACACTTTTTGGTTTTTTAAGATCTATTCTTGAAAAATATTGCCTGAGCTCTATGTGGCATGAAAATCAACAGAATTAATACATAATGATGAGCTGAAAAAACAGAATACTTATCGATGTTTCAATACTATTTATGGAGGTTTGTGTTAGAAAATATAAAAATACAATACGAAGAAACAAGAATCGATGTAAAAATCGTGAGATACTCATTTATTTAAATGTCATCAAACAAACAAAAATATAATTATTTAGATCCAATAGAGCTTTCAGTCATAGGTGGAAACCCTGAATTTGTATCTTCCATGTCCAAATCATAAAGTCAAAAGCTACAAGCCGACAAAATCAACGAGGAGGCATGCGATGACTCTACCCTGGATCATTCAAGATGGAAAGGAAGATGAAGAAATGATTAAGCACTACGAGCCCTCTAGCCCACCAGAATCTCTGACTGAAAAGAGATAAGATTTACTTTAAGATTTCACTTCACTATGACACTTTATAGCGATCTTTGATTTACGTTCAGTGTGTTTTGTTAAAAACTGTCATAAACTTTATTGCAATTAATATTTACAATAGGAATTCCCAATGAATATATGCATGTTCCTTCAGTGTAATTTGCCTTTTAACTTTTAGCTTTCTTACCTCAGTAATGCCCCCCTTATATTTTAATCACCATAGTCAAAGCTTTAAAAGCAGTCTATAAATATTATTTCAATTGGAGAGAATTTGTAGGTGTCGTATTCCAGACACTTAAATTGTTGTTTGTGTCGGAACATACTGTATAATTATCAAGGATAGACAAACTAATTCTTCAGTCTGTGTTTGTCCATCTTATCACCCGGGTTAACACAATCCGTATCTTGACTATCACTTAATAGATAACTTTACTTTTATTGATTGTGGAAGTCTATATTAACTTGTATTTGTCAGACAGTCATCTGGGCGATTTTCCTGGGCTTAAAATACATTGTACTTGATTTTCTTTCTAGCTCTTTCAAAGGATTTTAGAATTTAGTACTACTTGTCTGACAAGGTTTTTATTGTTTCAAGGACGCAGTTCCTTGCATTTCATATGTTCACATTACTTTCTTGATATTAACTGCTGGATGCTGATTGACTCTGTAGGGAAGTTCTTTCTCCATCATCTGCATTTTTCTTCTTTTTTTTGTAAAAAATAAATCTGATCTTGATGAGGCATGCTAAAGGATTTTAATGTTTTGCAGTCGTTTTGAGGACGTTCGTTCCTTACATTTTATATGTTCATATTACAAGACTTTCTTAAATAAATCTCATCTTAATTGTTGTCAATTTTTGTAAAGGAATTGAAACATCAGGTGATTAAAATACATTCATGTAGTGATAACGACCCCATGGTCCTGTTCACAGTATGCTTATCTTTCACTTTAGGTTCGTTTTTAGCCTATTATTCGTTTCTGTAAAGAAAGACGCCATTCTGCTCGATCTTTATTATTTGCTTACAGATTACAGCGAAATTAATAATAAAATGTAGAATTGTTTGTATAAGATAAGGCTATGGAGGTGGGGAATTGTGTAATATTTAAGATAAAGACAATCCTTGACTCATATTGTATTCCATATTGTAGTCCAGGAGAATAAGTAGAGAAGTATTCTGAAATGCAATGGTTTGAAAACTTACTTACAAGGGATATATGTGCGGAATCGCTAAGTGAATCAGTCTTAATAAGTGTGATAGGATTCTCGTACCATTCCATACGTGTAAGTGGCGGTGATAATATGGCATTGGTAATTGTTTCTGCTATGCCATATTCAACAGTATACACACGATCAGCATTTAGTATGAAAGTATATTTTCGGCTAACGACTTAAATTTAGTGAATCATTTATTTTGTATTAACACACTTCGGTGTTAGATCAGTCTCTGCCAATTAGAATGTCTTGTGTAGGGATCTGAAGCAGATGAATAATGAACAAATGAGCTACGACTGAATGACACGTTGTTTAAAGCCCGATTAACATATCTAGGCATTGGTAATTGTCACATAAATAAACAAACATCTATTTCATTGTTCAAAAGATCTGAGGACGTCACGTTTGAATGATAAACTGTAACATGTAACGTTATCACTAAACTATAATAGAACAAGCACAACTACCAGATTGTAAAGTGTTATGTTATCTGGTTTATTTCATGTTGGATATCATTTCTAGGTTGTTATTGATATTTGATGTAAATGAAAATAGCAGTCTTCAACTGTGATTGATTATTCATTTTTTTCCTATTTAAAACTGCATTTATTTTTACCTAGAAATGTTTAAATTCCCTCTTTGTCGACTTTTTTCTTTGCATTCATCAAAGACAAGAGGCGTTTGATGATGAGAATCGTGATTGGTATTTAGTTCTCCCCATCCTTAGCTAGAAATGTCATTAAAGACTTGATATACGAGAGTACGATAAAGCACACTGATTACTTCTAAATTAAATATACCAGAAGTTGAAGTCGCATCACTCAAACAGCTTCTTAAACTTTTCAATCAAACGTATACTTCCGTAGAAAAACGACTTTAATGAAAAAATATGCTTTAAGGAAGACAGTTAGTCAATTGGATTGAGTTTCAATAGATAGCCAAATATTGGCAAGTTGGGCTTCAAATCGTTTTGATGCTATCTCAGTCGATTTGATTTACACTCATCTATTATTTATTAAAGTTATATTAACGTCATATTGTTTTCGTCTACTTTCTTAAATTCTACGGATGCTTTGGCCGGGATAATTTGATGTTCCAAGTATACATCGATTTTAAAAAGAATTGTTGTTTTTTCTTACATACTCTTTAAGGTATTTGGTTTTGGTTATTTGAAACTGTTAGGATGCTAATAATGTGTTGTTATATGAATAGATATCACTGTGCAAATTGCGACTTATATAGACACAGATAAACAGCGAAAGAGCATCTTAGATATCACTGTTCTTTTAAAAGTCTTTCAGGTGAAGTATTTCTCTGGACTGATTCGTAACATGCGTGGGCTTGCCATTCAAGTGACAAATTAAGCCAGTCTCTGGTCGTACAGCCTTTCTCCGTCCCAACGTTATTCTATCTTGTCTCAGACTACATTTTAATGTAGAGAGATTGTTGAAATGTTATAGATCTGATTGACAATCTTGTTATACTTTGGAATTAATTTTGTGAGCTCATTGCTATTTTTAAGTTTGAAACAAATGGCAACTGAATGTTAAAAAAAAATCCATTAACTTCTGACTGTAATGCGACTGTGAATTCATTTAATATCATTATTTATTCATGCATGTTTCATCAACCTACAGATGTTTTTAGCTTGTGTTAAAAACGGCAAGTGAATTAGTTATTGCCATCTGGAATTAGTCCATTTCCTTCTCTCTCCATGTAAATATATTTTGTCAACAGTGGTAGCTTACATTATGCGGATCACTTTAATGTTTTCACGATTTTTGTCATCTGGTTGTTCTAGAACTCTGAATCAAAGAATTTTTTTTTAAATTTCCGTTTTATAAAGTGGTGTGTCGTTCATTGAAATTCGCCATAACGCTTAAGGTGGTCGGTGGTGCCGTGATTGGCCTACTATTATTGGGTTCGACTCTTAACAAATGTGATCAGCTGGATAGTCTGACTTCTCTGTTTAAAAGACATAATAGAAAGTCACCCAGTTAGAGAAATCCAACGATTGTTTAAGTCCATGTTGATCAGATAATGCTGCCAATTGATATGAACCGAACGGTGGGAAGACACATCATCTAGAGCAAATAATGTGACGCACTGTAACACCGTGGTTCACGGATTTTGTAGGTAGATAGTTGGTAGATATATATACGTCGTTTCTTAATTTGATCCATTCTGAATTCCATCAATCTCAATTCATCGTTTAAAAAACTCGGCTTAAGATAGAACACTGTCAGATCCTTCTCGCTATAATTATAGTATTTTACTTCGCCTTGCTTCATTATAGAACCATTTGTCACAATTTTATCATCTTCGGCGTTTTTCTATCGAGAAGAAAATCTATTGATTCCTTTTCTCCTAGTGACCGGCAGGCTAAGAAGCCAGACTAAAGCTGTTTTAGTATGTAAAAACTAAATTGATCAATTTGTGAAAATTTATTCTCTAAAGCTATATGTGATATGACTTAAAGATATAGTGCTGTGTTGTTGAATGTTAAATTGTCAATGGTGACATATTGATTGAATAAGAACTAGTCAAAGATCGTTAACATTGTTTGACATCATATAAGATAGTATGATTATTTATTTGATAGTAGGGAGTAGATAATGTTACAGGGATTGTCTTTCCTTGCAGAACACGTGACTTGACTCCCTAATATATATATAACACTTTTTATTGCATATTTCATGATAACGACCTTCGTGCTTTTGATCAATTACCATTCTGATTGGTTTTGATGCGACTATTTTATTAACATTTTCTTTTAAAGATACCCATTTGTATCAGATCCTGGATTAGACTGCATTAGATTTCCGCCGTGGCATGGCACAATCTGTCCATAAGGGGATGAACTCCCCCTGGTAACCTAAACCATGTTAATATACTAAGCATAATATTTGCATCAACTATATCATATATATAATCATATATGTGCACATTTTGCAATACATCCGCGCATAACATTGGATCATTCATTTATTGATTTAGTCAACCATTCATCCATACATTGATTCGTTCATTGACTTTCATGCAGAAACTTAACGCATTCAGCGTCACATTACGTGATAACGACCGCTTGTCAGAATACTGTGAGATCACCACTTCATTATTGACTTTATTTTATTCACAGTGGTTGTATTCAAATTTAAATGAATCATAATGCAAATATAATTATTATTAAACCTCATTAATTATGATTGCTTAGTTGAAGTATATTCTGG
The DNA here is from genome assembly GCF_000327385.1 of Lottia gigantea. Taxonomy (NCBI): domain Eukaryota; kingdom Metazoa; phylum Mollusca; class Gastropoda; family Lottiidae; genus Lottia; species Lottia gigantea. Next base: position 4,734,067 of record NW_008708986.1, read on the forward strand.
TTATATTCTGGTAATATCTGTTCTAAATACTCGACGTTTGCTTTAGACATGAGTGTAAGTAAAATAATCACTTAGGGTATGTTATGTATACTATAGCATATTATAGATTTTAGTGTATAAAACTGATGTTACAGGATGACATAATAAAATCAACCTTTTGCTTACATATGATGATTGATCTTCGCCTTTAAGATTTAATAACCAGAAGATATTCAATTTTGACTTGAACAATTACACTGTCATCGTAGGTGGAGTTAATGATAATATAAAGTTGAAAAGTGGTCTTCCTGTAGGGACATGGTAATACCTACATTTACATATCCTTATCTCATATTTCTTCTTTCTAATTTCAGCGTTGTAAGCTGCTGTTGACGGTGATGATGACTACGTAATAACTTAAGAAGGAAGATTGAGATAAACATATCTACTCCATGTCAAATTGTCCGCTCTCCACAGTTATTAATCAACCTGAACATGGGAACTATATCCGGAGTCCGGAGATTAGCTCTTCAGCTTGTGTGGACACTTATCATGATGAATCACATACAGGTGCATGGTTCAGATATTACGTTCGAAATACGCGAGGAACAGCCAAAAGGAACTTACGTCGGAAGCGTAGCCGAGAAAAGCCGCGTTGCTGAAGAAGTAAGTCCAGAGGAATTGTCTTTGTTGGAATATTCTTTTCTGAACCCTTCAAATGCTCAGGATAATGCTTTATTCCGAATTGACGGAAATAATGGAAATGTGTACACAACTCGTCGAATCGACCGAGAGGTTATCTGTGAGAATTCGTTATATTGTGAGAGAGAAGTTATGGTCACAGTCAAATCAAGTGTCATCTCGCATCTCAAATTATACACAATAAAATTTATTATTGTCGATATTAACGACAATCAACCCACGTTTTCTACGGATGTTATCACTTTGTACATTCCCGAATCGGCTATTGTTGGCACCAAGTATGCTATTGAGGGCGCCGTTGATAAGGACATGGGGCCTAACAACTCTATACAATCTTATGAACTGCTGAAACCAAACAGCGCCTTCGGGATTGAATCTGAGAGGAAACTGGATGGTAGTTCTATTGTTAAAATTGTTTTATTGAGAAGATTGAATAGAGAAAATCGAGATCTTTACAATTTCTTCGTCGTTGCTAAAGACGGTGGAAGCCCACAAAAAACCGGAAGCGTGACTATAAACGTGAATGTGCGAGATATAAACGACAATAAACCAGTTTTTAGAAGACAGAAATACAATTTTAACGTGAAAGAAAACACTGGAGTCAATTCAATCATTGGTCGAGTGAAAGCGACTGATAAGGACATTGGTGAAAATGGTCGCGTGTCATACCGATTTAGCCCTTTAAGACCGGGAAGATTAGAAGATTTGCTGTCTATCAACCCAGTGTCAGGCGAATTAACGGTTAAATCACAACTGCAGTACGAGTCGGGCAAATCATATCAAACAATTGTTGAGGCCGCAGACAATGGTAATCCGCCTCAAGTTTCTCAGACTGTGCTTCATGTCAGGATAGTTGATACTGGAAATAATCCACCTAAATTGAAACTAAATCTCCAGTCCCCTGTTAATGCCGACACAATATTGTTGAAAGAAGGATCAAAGATTGACATGTTTGTTGGGCATATTAAAGTTGAAGATCGAGACCCTGGTTCGAACGGCGTTGTCATATGTCGTTCTGAAAATCCATTTTTTCGAGTGCAGAAACTCGAAAGTAAAGGTTATGCCCTTATGATAAGCAAAGTACTTGATCGGGAAGATACTGATAAACATAAAGTAGACATAATTTGTGAAGATTCTGGTACACCTCGACTTTCATCTTACGTGAGTTTCAACGTCGAAGTCACTGACGTTAATGATATGGCGCCAAAATTCTTACGTTCCTCTTACAATGCAAGTGTGACTGAAGGTATGGGGGAGGGTGTCGAAGTTTTACGAGTGAAGGCTTTAGATCTCGATTTGGGTGTTAACAGCCAATTCATATATCAGTTAACTTGGGACTCAAACTCCATGTTCAAGATAGACTATGACACGGGAATCATTACGACTAATGCTGTATTTGACAGGGAGACAATGACACAAGTGAAATTTACAGTTAAGGCTGTAGATCAAACGGACAAGTCATTAGTTGGCACTACCACGGTTATAGTTGACATTTTAGACGTAAATGACAACACGCCAACCATCGAGGCTGATAGCTTAAGAATTGAAGTGCCGGAAAACATCCCAATCGGAGGAGACGTCGGTAAATTAATCGGAAGAGATTTAGATGCCGGTAAAAATGCCAGATTAAGTTTCCGATTAACTGATACGGACCCTCGCATACCATTCGTTGTATTCAAAGACGGAACGATCAGAACAAGTCGTCAATTGGACAGGGAAGCACTTGATCATTACGAGTTTGACGTAACTGTTTCCGATGACGGCGATTACCCATTATCTTCTGGCGGTCACGTAAGAGTTCATTTACTTGATGTGAACGATAATCATCCTGTCATCGAGTTTCCCAATTCGGATAATGATAGCGTTATTGTGGTTTCCGATTTAACTCCAGGAAGTATTGTCGCCAAGATAATGGCTTATGATGATGATTTGGCTGAAAATGCTGAACTTTCTTACTCTTTTGTGGACGAAAATTCACAATCTATGTTTAAACTGTCTCCCAGAAATGGCGAAGTCATTTTAGCCAGACGAATTACTCCCGACGACAGAGAACGATTACTTCTTAAAGTATCTGTGCATGATTTAGGATCGCCGCAATTAGAAAAACGTCAAAATCTTGAGATTAAGATTATTTTCACAAACGCAACTTTGGCTGCTAGACAACAGGAAGTATATGGATTTAAATATGTGATAATCGTCGGAGTAGTAGCAGGAATCACTATTATAGTCTCTATTATTATAGTAGTGGCTATTATTAAACTTCGTAGCACCAACAGGCGTAACAATGATCGCGGCGCTGTACAGGAACAAGGTGACCAGGACAAAACCAATGAAAAGGACGCATTGAAGTCCAATTCACCAAAACGTGTCATCTTGGCCACCACGGAAAGTGATAGTAATTTTGAGTTCTTTACCAATTCAAAAATGGACAAAGACCCGAAGTTCACGCTCACTAAATCACCTGATGGCAATTACTATTCAGCGCCACCTGGCACAGACCAATATGGAAAGCAAGAATTTCTAACTTTTAAAAAGGTAGGTCAAATCCGTTTTTTCTAACCTTAAAAGTGAAGAAAATCCAAGTAGGAATTATTAACGAAATACAAAATCCCATTTGTTGAGAAAATTTGTAATTTTTGCGAGTTGTATTAGAAAAGAACTAAGTCAAAAGTAGGTTAAGACATTTGAAATATTTTATACTCTCAAACCTCTTGGTAATAATCGTAATATTAAGTAACATTTGCTCAGATAAATGTTTTTAACAATATTTTCGTCTGGAATAAACAAGTGAGAGTAACTCAAATACTGCGGATGTTCAGGACCCAAAACCTTGTTACATTACATTTGAGTTCCACTATAAAAACGCCCAAGTTCTGTTAAACATGAATTGATCTGGTTGTATCTATTGATGTTGACCATTATAGAAGTGGCGAATGTCTCGTGAGAAGCAAACCATGCTTACTCTTTTAGAAACACCTGGTGGTACTTTTCGTTTGAGGAGTCCTTCAGGATTTATCTTTTAAATACCAGACAATCATAATATGATTTTGCAAATCTGTAAAATACTTGATTTTTTGCGTTTTAATTGTTTGATATGGTAGACTTGAATATTAAATAGTAGCTGGAATTCAACTGTAAAGACGACCGAATTCCTTAAATTCCCAATTTACAATCAGAACAATACAATTTTGTGTGTCATCGGTACCGAGACCGACCTTTACGCTAATTAACGTCTTTTCATGTAAATATGGCACAAAGAGAAAGTAGTGTTGGTTCTCTTGGGAGAAATCAACTCAGTTTTGATCCTTTGTCTTAACACAGGCATAAAAAACATAACAATAATTACTCAAACGTAATCGTCATTGTCTCAATTAGACATGAATAGAAATAGATCAATATCACGCAGTAATATTTTGCAAAATTTTCCTTTTATTTGTAACAATAATTAATTTACTTCTGCTCATCTATTCTCTATGAATGCGATGAACATATACAATTGCGCTACACTGTTAATTCCTGTTAGGTTCTATACAAATAATTTTTGTTGATACTTAAATTAACGGTACATGTTAAATAGATTAAAAGCGTTATATCGAACTGTACTTCGAAACAATGACGTTTCCTTATTTCTAGTTTCCTCCCAAGCTTACCATCATAATATGTGCAATCAGCTTTCTTCTAATCGTCCTGTATCGCATCTGAAGTGTGACATAGAATGAAGATGAGATGCTAATTAGTTGCTTATCTCTACGTGTAACACATGGGAATCGTGCAACAGAACATCTTTATTCGACAGATTTACAATGTTTTATCTGATTCAAAACATTAATATCTAATTTTTCACAGACAGACACAAAAGATCAAAGCTTGGAAATAATAAATCAGAGACCATTATCAGATTCCGTAACTAATCCTGCAAACAGTTTCCACTGTATCCTACGTGTTATTTGTGTCACAGAGACACGCGATGTGACAGCTCAATGTGTTGACAACCTAACATTACTACAAATAGCTTCGTCAGATCGACTCGTAATTACAACATTTTAATTAGCATTATTCATAAAGCTGAAATTATTCCATTTCCACCAAATAACAGGTCTGTAAACATACGTTCCAGATTTAGTATCACGTGCAAATCAACGCAAATAGGTACTAAGCAAGTCAATTATTTGAGAAAATAAATACTTATGAATATCCTTACTCTGTACAATATTTGTATAAAGTACATCTAGTTAGAGCTATAAACGGTGTTAGGAAAAAGGTATCTTTGGGGTCCGTAAAAATAATGGCAATTGATTTTTTTCAGAACAGTGTAGCCTTGCGTTATCGTTTAGGAGGCCTTGACATTGCCATCATCAGATGAGCAAAAACAGAAAGGAAAGACCCCGAGAACAATCTTGTCCACTAGACGAGTCATGGGCCTTTTGATGTGTAATAGAAATGTATGATTCAGAAAAAAATTGTGCTCTTTAAACGGAGTTTGAATTAAATCTCCCATAGGGACTAATAAATTGAAAAAAATTGCAAGTCTGAACTTCCGTATATCAAAGATTAATAATCCTTTGTGTTCTTTGATGGACTGACATTTAAATGGATCTATTTTTTCTGCTTGCTCATTGAATTTTAATGCCATATGATTACAGAATGAAACTAAACTGTTTCAGCTCGGAGACATTTCCCATTTGAAGCCAAATCGGGTGTAACCAGCTACCATATCTTGTGTGCTTTTTACTATTACAAAAAGCTGAATTGTGGAAGTTGTAAATAATAATTAAAAATATGACTAGTTGAAATCGATCTGGTATTTGCACCAAAAAAATACTATTAAAGAAAATTATATGAAATTACAGATAAGGTCAAAGAAGTGCATGCTATACATGTACGGAAGTCTTTTGAATAAATATGATAATCCCAAGAAATTGGAATGTTAATAACAAGTTATCTTAGATCAGGTGGATAGATTTTCAAAGATGCAACGTGTTGCTAGCAGTAGTTGACAGTCCAGTTACTCACAGAATCTGCCAGTCGCAACGACAACATGAGCCCCTAACCCCTCGCCCGTTTCTTCTCGCTGTGTAGCTTTTATTATAACAATGAGTATAATTCAATGATATAATATGATGAAGGCAAATTCATACATCCGCTACGCTACGATAGTTACGTGATACTAACGTTCTATCCCACCCTACATTATGCACGAACTACTGTTGGGTTTCTCATTACACTTGATCAACATACCATCAAAATGATATTTGATACATTATGTCTCTTATTTAATCACATGAGCGAGTAGATACATAATAATCAAATTACAAGTGTAAAATACCATTCGACCATTTTCACTGAAATGTTCGAAAATCCTTGAATATGATCGTGTTCATTCGACCCAGCCACGCATGCATAATGTTAAAAGACATTAAGAGTACCAACTGTAAAGTAATTGGATGAAAAATAAATTGGAGGTTACGAAAATTGTTATTTTAGCCCTAGAATTGGATTGCAAATAATTTTCATAATTTAGTTAGTTTATCAAGCCATAACATTCAACTGCAGTTTGATTGAATTTTGAAATAATTTCTGTAGTAAATTGAAACCGTGAGTCATGGCCTATCAAAACTTTATTAAAACTCTTTCTATCGATATGACGAACTAAAAAACTTGTTTTGTGTTTCAATAAAAATCAGTGACATTATAGGTAATTGAGCTTTTTAATACTACATATATACTATTATATTTAATCAAAACGAAATGCATTCTGTGACAGGAAAGTTTCTAAATATATATATTTTCAGACTGCAAAATTACTGGATACTGGTGCAACGATACAATTATTAAGACTAGTCTCACTTTATATTGACCCCTACAGAGAGACACTGTGTTTTGCTGAGAACACCATCTTTATTCTTAGAGAGAAGACAGAAAATCTTCTGAAGTGGAATTTCTATCTAATTGATTGCATTTTGACATTCCATTATTCAGTGTAAAACTCGATTTTTTAAAGAAAATCGGATACATTAATATTATAATAGGAGTTCAGATGAGTCATTCATAATATTATAACAGTCGAATTGTTCTTAATCAAGTGGATTGTCGCAATAAAAACGCCTCGAAAATCGAACTCATGCATCCGCAATAGAATGTTTTAATACCAATTTAAATCTCTACCATGCCACTTAAGCTAATCATGGTCTTAAATGTGTCATATTAAGGCAAAAAGATTTCGATTTTTATCCATTAAAGGTTTTATTTAAGAACTGCTCCAGGCATTATCATGAGAATTGACCATTTTTACCTTTCGGATTGAAGATCTTCCCAGTTATCTAAGTTTGCTTGAATTACCACCTTTTACAACACAGATTTAAAACAGTGCTGCTTCGCCCAGAAAATCATAGTAAAGTTGTAGATAGTTACGATGTCCGGTGTGGTGTGCATGTCTCCTAACGTTATTTCTTCATGAACACAATAGTTCAATGTACGGTCTCTCGTATCTTTTTAAAGGAAAATAATGAAATATTTTCGAGACATCAATAACATGATCAGTTTCAATGAAACATTTCATCATGGTAGTTAACATTATAACCTTTCTTAACATAATAATTGGTTTCAAGACGTCAAAAAAAGTTTAATAAAGAAAGAATATTATGTCTTTTAAAAGCGAGACTAGGTAATTATATTGAAACTATTGACTTAATAACTAACGAGACTTCGCACCTTTTAAAGTTAATGTTTAAAAAAATGCGATATACCATTGATTTTACCAAACCATTTAACGCTTACAATGTAATATCTGGGGTTAATCGTAAAAGTGTAGGGTAATCAAAATGAGGAAAGCAACAAGCGATATTAGAAGTGTCTGGAGGATAACGTCTTTAAGTTGGCTCGAAGAATGATGCTTAAGAAATTATATTGAGAAGTATTGGGTCCGTTTGAATACCAAAATGACAAAATACTGACCGAGGAAAAAATCTTTTTCGACTGTTTGGACTTATGAGTCGATTTCATACCTGTTTTGTAGACGTAGAGATACATGGGCCTTCATATCGTTCTTATTGTATTGTATAGTGCAATGTCGTCAGCAGAAGGGAAGCTTATTGAACTCTTCGACATTGATGCCTTAACGATACTACGTAAAGTGTTTGGTCCGATTGACTAAGCACTGAGAAGAGACTTTTTTACTTCTTGTACATGCATTATTCTGTTTCATACATGTTTCGTTGAAGAAGAAATGTACATTCACCTAATTAATATTGTATTGTATAGTGTATTTGTCGTCAGCACCATGTGAAGTTTCTGGAATTCTTAAACCGGGGCGAATGACAGGTTGATTTTGCTTTGTTATAGAGAGCAGTGAATGGCTATGATTTTCTTAAGACTTCCATTAACATTTAAATGTCTACCTCTATTATTTCGATGATCTTTTGTATATTAGTCAGACTAACTTCCGTTAACACTTTGCTCAAGGCACAATTTTATTTTCTGACCTAATTTTTTTCAGTAAAACAGTACAATAAACTGTCATATTTTCAAAGTATTTTTTAAGATTGTAGAACTACGTGTATTTGATTTGAACAACAAAAAACTTTCATTAAAAGCATTTTCTATATTAACAATACAACACAATCATAATCATCAATTATGGGAAGAGATTATGGGTAAGAGTTACAATTTTTGTGACTTCGGGTGGTCGGTGAGATGTTCTCGAAATGCAAAAACAAAGCTGATCTTGACCACAAATCGCGCTCAAAGTCAGAAATGGTTACATCCAAATTAGGAAAATAAATGAACATAGACCCAGTGGTATCCAGTAAAAGTTCTACTGCTCCATGGTGAAATATTCGAGAAATTTTCAGAATATGCTGTTCAGAATCTCACAAAATTCAGAATCTTTGGATATGCCTTTATAGGTATTGCAGTGGAATTTACTTTAACTTTTTTCAATAATTTTTTATAGTAATTACACGTTACGAACCATCATTTATTGTGAGGTAAGAATTTCCTCCCCCTAATAAAATTTCTTTTAATTAGACAATACAGGAAACAGTAACTCCTTGAAGGTAGTCTTTGTCAACCAGACAGTGTTGAAATTAATGCAGTAAAGTGAAAATTTAAAACCATTGTCTAAAATGCTAGCTATTATCATCTTGCAGTAAGCATCCGTATACGTGACTGGCGCACATATTATTGCTTCTGTCTGTCTTATGATTTTTTTTGGCATCGTAAACTAAGTTCGTGGGCATGGGCCCTAAATATTAAACATAAAAGGCAAGAGAAGTTCCTCGATGACAGTCAAGGCAACTAGTAGCATAATGCATGTGCGAAGCTCAATATTATTCGAAATTCAAATCGAACTGTCTTGATGAAAGGCAACTTTGATACTGATAAAGGAGACTACACTTAGCGTCCGTTTCCAAAGGTTCAATACAATTAAGCAGATTAATGTGTAAAGATTTATTAAGAACCTTCTTATGTGGATGCCATTAAACAACTTTTGTTCAATATTGATCATAATTTCACACAAACATTTTTTCCGATAAAAGCAAACTTTATTTGTATTCGCTGGAGACTTCAAGACAATAAATTGTCATCTTAGTTTGGAATAATGAGACTCGAACAATACCAAAAAATATGAAATATAATAAAACCCTTAAATAATTTATGATTCCGGATTCATTTGTTGCCGAGTTATGAATAGAATCGAATGAGTTACTTTCTGAACGCTTTTGTTAACACAAAGAATGAACTTAGTGGTTCAATGTTATAATGCCTGGATATGAAAATAAGACAAAACGAATAAATAATTTATTACTCAAGGTATCCGGAACAGTGACTTTAGTTCTTCTATTCATCCATTTTCATTAGCTCGATCAGGTACAAAGAAGTAAAGCACATTTTTATTTTCTTTTGATTCCAATTTACCCCCGCTGATTTTAAAGGTTTTTTAATCGTTTCATATATAACAGCATTAAAATTTAAATATGACTTTAATCGATTTAAAGAAATTAAGTTTTTAAAGATGGCCCTTCCTTTGACTCAATTGGTTTGTCTAATCATTGCGGCTTATGAAAAAGGCGTCTTGATGGGATACCAAACCAAGGCCTCATGTGCTACAGGCTGTGACCATTAAAGACCTGTCGACAGTTGAAAATCGAAAATGAGGAGGTTCTTGCTGCTGTTCTGGGACTCAATTCAATTCGACAATGAGGCGAAATACCTTAAAATTGAATCAGCGTGACTTTTCAATCCCTTCTAATATCATAACCTACACCAATCGGATCGCCGAATATCAAGGCATTGGACACAGTTCCTCGGAATATGTTGAGCGTAATAGTGGATCAATCAATATTTGTTGTGTCTGTGAGCTATAGAGAGAACATAGGAAAACATACAATCTACAACTACTTTCGTTTCATGTCATTTCACTTTCCATAATGCCTAAACCCATATTCACTTAGGTTGCAAGAAGAATCGTGTTGTTCAAAAGTCCTTTGTGCTACTAGGTGTACACATGAAAGATTCTAGGACGGTTAGAAATCGACACTAATACTTCGGTCATGATTTACCCATTGCATAATGAACGAAGTTGTCCTTTTTCATTAACATAGATCTGTTCAAGAAAAGTAGGACGTTAAACTCAAATTTATTTCTCATTATCAAAAATGAAAACTGTGACATTTTTCATCCTCAGTTAAGGATCAAAAAGGTCATAATTTAAAACAATAGGAAGCTTGCGTCATGAGGTTATAATTGTGATAAATGTAAAGCACTTATATGGAGGCAGGAGTAAATGGCATAATAATTGGTAGCCGACTGTGACAGTAAACACACGATGATACGAACTCATCTATTTCCTTCGTCCACTAGCCTACCTATCATTAACTACTGAACAATGAAAAATGGCAGTACTGTTCATGCTGTGTCTCGTATTGAATTTTCCAAATATAGTGTCAAAATATGATAAATGGCATTGTTTAAAATGAATGAGTAAGGCAAGCCATGAATATATTTTTAACGTAATGAACGCATTTTTGGGAATTCATCATAATTTACACATATGATAGAACCAGTATTTCTTCCCATGCTAATGCTCTTAACAAACAACGTATCCGCTACACCAATATCTATCTTCCACGTGGTTTGTCGTCTTCTCTTATCAATGGGTCATCAACATAATTATGTTACAATAGTTCGCCTTCACACCGATGGGTATCGTTTATTTTTTCAGTCAAAGTTAGTTGTTGGTAATGAAGCCGAAGTTAGAAGTAACAGTTCTGGTGAGACAGCAAGTGACAGTGGTAGAGGTGCAAGCGAGGATGAGATCCATCTTACAATTTTAGCAGGTAAGATCTTTATCTTTATCGACATTAGAAAACGAGATCACCACAAATGGTATTCATTGGTTCTAATCTTGGTCAGCGTGTGAAACTCTTCTCTCCTTATTCCAAAAGATCCTACCTTGAAAAATATGGTAGTTTCTGTCCTAAAAAGGATGGTCTTGTCCACAGTTGGTGATTGTGCATACTCGTTGGTTTGGTAGATAGATATCTGGCTCATATATGCATTGGATTATCATCCAAAGCCTTAATCCTTATTTTGGATATTTCTTACAATTATGCGCGATGTACCGTGGTTTGCTGATGAGTGAGATGACCCAAAAGTTTTTTTAATAAGATCACGAGATACTGAATTAAAAAAAACAACATGCCGTTTTTTTATTACGTTTAAAAGTTCAGTTTCTAAATAGATTCTAATTTGAAATCCCATAGCCTTGCCTGTAGCAACATAGAAACTATCCAGTGACACACTCGTGAAAACAATATCAAATCATGGGTAAACTAAACTAATTGGATGCTAAAGCTCAGTAATAGAGATTTGATATGAAAATTTAACGGAAATAAATTCAGTAAATATCGTCTAGACGAATGTCATCAGAACCTATATTTTGGTCTTTTATAAATAGATCCAAATATTAAAGTAAAGTTAAAGTTACTGTCCCATTAGAGTTTAAATTTAGTTAAATATTAAAAATCCGAAAATAAAAAAAGAGAAAGAAATTGATCGTTTAGTGTCTTATTGAAAATATTAAAGTGTGTTTCCGATCAAATGCGTGCTTGTCGGGTACCTCAAACGTATAAAATGTATGAGTTGCATGTGAGTTGCGATTGGACCATACGCAGCTGATTACCGCTATGGTTTGAGCACAAAATGGAGAAAACTGTTCTTTTCTGTGCCTATTGTTAGCGAATAAAAAAAATACTGTACACGCAACAAACGATATGTCGTGAGGCACTTTAGATAGTTTTGTCGTTCTTAAAATTAAAGATGGATTTCCTTATTTTTTGGTGTCAAATTAAGCAAACTATTTGATTAATTCGTGTTTTAATGAATTATCATATATTCTTAATCATCAATATGTTCTTATTGCATATAATTAAGAGTTGTACGTATCTATAGTCTGGATAAACCAAAAAGACTTTTTGTCCTTTCTTGATCGGTCACTTATTGAAATTCTGCTGGCAATTCTCATCTAATTTAGCCAATTATGAATTAATTATGGACATACTGGTATTTTTCCAAGTCATTAGAACACATCTACTTTCTATTCATATAAGTATTAGCATTTTCATTTTCATAAATGAATATAAGGGAACCCATCTTTAACGGATCTTGAAACTTACAGATAGTGTAAGGGATACACATCTCTAGATCTTGAGCACCTACATTTTTCGACGTATTAAAAACACAGACTGCTAATTTAAGTACCATTCGATCGAAGATAATATTTCTCGGCCTCGATTATTTGTTGGCGATCGAACATACTAAGTTTCGATCGGGGATAATTACTTTGCACTCGATGAACACAAACAATCGAAAAACTAATTGTAATTGTCCAACAGCAATTATATCATGCGATGAGTATGAAGTTCCTGTGCTAACGAATCGTTGGCACAAGTATACCCTTATCATCCCCCGTAAACAGGAAAAAAAAAGACTGAAAGGCTACCTTTGACGATAGAAACATTCATAAAAGTGACCTTGGTCATCTCTCTAAAGGAAATCAAACTGAAGTATTGAGTTGCTATTTTAATGAAAAAATGATGTCTATTTTTTTCAGGTGGTGATGGAAGCTATAGAAAATGTCAAGTAAGTTTAAGTCCCGACTTTGAAGATTTTTTACCTCCACCGCCATATTGTTTTGCCGATCAAGTTGACCAATTAAAACAAATTGCTTATACTTCAACATATCCAAAACCTCGAGCCCCGAAAAAGGAAGGTCCTAGTGCCTCGCTACATAATATCAGTAAATATACGAAAGACCATAAACAAATTCCTGGCACTGTTGGACACATAAGAAAACACCCACTAGGTGGCTCTAGTGGAAGGATCGTGTACAAACCAGCAGATGCAGACATAAGTGAATACCCAACAATTGAACTCAGTAAAATAAAGTCTGCTGCTAAAGGGTACCCATTTTAAATTGAAAAACTTCTTTTGTAAATGTTGTTGGTAACGTTTATAAGTGCTGCTTGCTCAAGCTAGGTCTATTTGGAGTGCTGTAAAGCTGTTTTATGAATGTGAAATTTACCTCATAATTTACATTCGCTGACTGTTAAAACGACTCATGTACAGAAAAGCTGTTCTAGTCGAGATGTGTGAAGCATGTGTGAAATACAGAGGATAAAATGAAATACACATCTTTGTTTGCGAAATACTAAAGTTCGACCTGAAAATGTATAGTAGGAATTCATGGTTGTGCGACGGTTATACAGAATATGGTTCAATGAATTTCTTTGATGCATAATATTTTACGTTATCTCGATTACACGAGTGTGTCTTTGACATCATCAAAGCTAGCAACAATGGATGAAATGACACTGCTCAGTTCATGGTTACACATAACAACACCGAAAAGGAAGATCTATCATCCACCGACTGCTATAAATAAAGCTTCGTATGAATTCAAGAAGAAACCATGTAACTGGTTGTTTTAAAATTCATTCTATTCAATGTTTTATCTTAATCATTAGGACTGATAAAAGCTTATGTATTATTCATACTACCCATCTATATATCTTAAACCCATGATCTTTAAAGCGTACTTTAATGTTACTTCATTTAGAGCTAAAAAAAAATCAGTTTTGATGAATCATCAGTTATTCATGCAATCACTGGGATAATATGCATGCAAAAAGCGGTATTTGTAGCTAATCAGTAGTATGGTTATGGCAAACAAGATCTTTGTTCAATTGTATTCATCAGAAAAGTTTGCCACCAGATCTAATCGGCGTTATTGTATCCCGACATCATTACTTTGTAATCATCAGAATATTTTATCTTCATATTATGCATAATGAAGTAAGCCATCAGCCCAAATCATCAGTAAACTTTATTGGTTACGTTACGTACAACCCATACGGATAAGCACAAGGCAAATATTCGGTCAAATGCCTCATCATTATTTTGTAATCATCAGAATGATCATCACAAGGAGGTGTGATTGAGTGTTGTGATTTTTTACTTCTTGTTTTTTTTTTATATATTTATTGTACATACATCATTGTTTAAATATTTAACTTATATACATATTCATATGTACATTTATATCTGAATTTCTAGTCAGTCAGAGATGTTACTTTTTATCTGTCACTTGTTTTCTCTGAAAACGACAGTTAAATATAGGATTTTAAACTGTATCAGCATATACTTCATATTACAATGTTAAAACCTCTCTAGAAAATGAATTCATTGCTTTTATATATTAAGAATCTCAATTTAGTTACTCGTTTACACCCTCCCTTTCTACTAATATTATAATTGTTATATATTAATGCTATAGACGATGGTCGTCTGCAGATGATTTCAAAGCTGTGAATGTAATCATCATAATTTTTCAGTTGATTTGAAGGGTCTGACTTCTTAAGAATTGGATATTTCAATTGGTTTTGTTTACCAGACGGATTGAACTCATTCTAGACTCTAAATGCATGGAAATTGTTCTTGACATTTAATCAAGCTGCAAGAAACTCCACAAATTACAAGAAGACAATGACATTGAACGAAAAACTAAGCTGAGACGTAATCAAATAGTAATAATAAAAACTCTTCGGTAAAAGACACCTTGTCTAATTACCACATTACAAATGTTAATGCTAATTATAAAATCTGACTATGATGTGGGTTCCAATCCATTGTTTTTACTTAGACGTATGAACAACCCGAGAAAACGCTAAGCAAAATTAGACAAAGACAGCAAAAAGATTGAGCTCTCTACAGTATATGATGCATGGACCTGTTATCTATTTCTTAATGGTATACAATACGTCTGTGAGGTCAAAAACTTTCAGTAAGGCCTACAACTTGTTTTCAAATACAATTGATTTTATGTAGCCTATCCTTTTTGTTATTCTGTTTTACTTATCAAAAGTTTATATAATATTCTGTAAGAAAAAAGTAATATCAGTATGTAAATATGAATTTTTCATATTTTTTGATAAGACTTCTGAATATTTTAATGTTTATATTATTTCAAGAGAGAATACTATAAAATTAATATACGCCAACAATGTCTTGTGATTTTAGGTTATACTTGTAAATAACTTTTCTAAACGTAAATCAATTTAATTTTATCTGAAGGATGTTAAAATTACCTGCCGAGTTGTTGCTCCACGTAATCAGTTGTACCTTTAATATGGTGTTTGGTTAAGATTTTGTTCTGTTTCAGTCTTTCTGTAGTAAATAACTTTTTTCGGTTTCTCAGATACGACTACAAGATTAATATATGAAGTTCGAGAGATTCATCACACACTCGAAACTTTACAAACATTAAAAGTTTAAGAAATCTCTAATCAAAGAACAGAATTCCGAAAAACTTTGATTGTTTATTACACACTATGATGTTTTAAGGATCCTCCATGCCAATGCTCTTCAACCCATTCCTGTTTCTACCATTATAAATGTTTTTATTAGCGTTGTGTGAAAGTGGTTTATATTTTAAGATAAGCGTTTTTTGCTTAAATGTGTTTAATGCTTTTAAAACCTTTTACTTGTTTATAAATTATATTTATAATAAAATTATTTATAAATTACCTTGTTCATTATATCACTGAGGTTAAAGTGTGGTTTTTTAATTTTGACTTCCCTAATATTATTTCTGGTGTTTCATGTCGAACTCATGGCGTATGACAGGATTGAAATGAGTGTATTAAAAGGAAAACAAGAGTACAGAAAACGGTGAACCAAGGCAGGTACATTTTCAACCTATGCTGGTATCAACCCAATACCCGAGGAGAATGCAATAGTTGTACCCTCTGTAATTGTTTTTGTAATATGTTCTATTGCTGTCAAAATTGTTGTATTTCGTAATTTCGTGAAAAACCCTTCACAAATATCATTAGAAGAGACATTTTGCGTTCGAATGTCCATTTGATTTTCAGTCTTTCCCAGTCAACATATTCATACCTGTCACAAATACTGTTCACTTTTGAAGTACCTTTCATAATCTATCAAAGAGAAATAATTTGTTTACACACATACTCGTGTTTGTCAACTTGTCAACAATTTAATTAGATCCCTGGAAATTCATAACACAAACAGCTTGAGCCTTCCTACGTCTTCCTTTTCGTCTAAAACAAATATAATCATATCCAAACGGCCAGTGATTTTATTGTGATAAGGAACAAATAATAAGAGTGTTATTAGATTATCAAAATGACTTTCCCCTCGAAGGCCATACCAAAGATTATCTTAAAATCAAAGATTGCCTTGTCATCTTAAGTGTTCGTCAATTAGACACGTCAAGTAGCCGGTTCTATTGACAAAGTATTTTGACCGTTAGTGTCCATAGTCTACCATGTAAATAGATTAGACCTTTATGAATGGCAGCCATATTGAACAGTGCGATCACGTGGTGTAAATTGTCTTAATGCACCTGGTCAATGACTAAACGTCAATATTCGCATGTCATCAACAAACTGTGTTACGGTTACAAGTGAAGTCTTTCCAAACATAACGTTGGAGGTAATCAAATACACGGTCATGACATTCTTGAGAAATTCTACTTTCGATTTGCTCGACAGCTCACGAAGTGCCCCTATGAACTGTAAGCACAGATGAGGTTATTAAATATGTTTAGACAGAATCAACTAACGAGCATGACAGTTAGACCACTTCCAACTTTCTAACATCATTTTGTTAATTTGTATACTTGGTGGTCGATAGTGAGAAAATTACTGACCACAATAGCTCTGGTCACCAATTCTCATTGATTGAATGTCGAGATCTACCGAGGTCACTACTAGACTATTATTAAGGAAATTAGTTAATACATCCCTTCTTCTTTCCTTTCAATTTTCATTCTAATTTAACAGATCGCACTATTCCCACACTTACAATGCCATCCTCGTCCATCTAAATTCTATCATACGTAATCAATTACTATGACTCTGTATTCCGACACAATAAAAATACAAGTATCCACTTTAAGATCAAATTTAAACTATAAACATCTCTTTAGTAGGTCCACCCAAGATCAGTTCGTATAACACTATTGTTACATTGCACAATACAGTGACGTACATTTGGGGAACGCTAAAGATGTGAGATAATATGTCACGAGAGACACTCTACAGATCAACGCAAGTTTAAGTGTCTCTAAAAGAAATACACACAAGAAAATGATTTGTGTAATACTATAATTTGGAATTCAAAGGTTTTTGTTAAAACACAATAACTTCGTTAAGTCATTTTAAGAGAAAATCATTCGGTAATTGTCTTAGTCATTTAGTGTAGAAAAGTAAAAAAAATGCAAACTTAATAGAAAGCGAATCACGGATTCACAGTTAAAGAATTTAAAAATCTTAAGAGAATTACGTAATATCCTGATTCTGACAAATACATCTGCATTGCAGACTTTAATTCCACGCCAAACAATTGCTTGATGTACATTGGGGAAATAGCTTAATGTCTTTATCGCACATTGTACATTTCTAAGAGGTCATTTAAATCGTTTAGAGCAATATTGTTTCATTTTAACTTCCCGCTTCGTGCATACGAAAAAATGTTATCTCTGACGATTCTTTCAAATAATTGCTCATTTATTCATGCAATTAGCCCTGAATGGATACGTCAAATGTTTCAATCATTCGCCCAATCGTTTTTTGCTCACGAAACATTTTATCGGCTATCAAATGGTCGTAAATTAAACAGCATCGTTGTGGCTAATGTTTTAAGTTGTGAAAATGATAGCAATAAATGGCTTCTGAGATAAATTGGCGATGTTGTCTTTGAATTTCAATGAAGTTTTCAAATTCCAATAAACTTCAACGATCTGAGTTATGAACCTATTGGAGCGTTTCCAATCACAACTAAAAGTCAATGATATACTTAGCTTGACGATTATATTTTAAATGGGAATATAATAGAAATAGGAAGGAGATTTACGTCTTACCTTTCAGCTCCAGTTTCTACTAAGGAAGATAAGGAAGCCACATTTACCCAGATGATGATATGAAAAGATCATTGTTTCATTATCAGGAATATCTTTTATTAAATCTCGATACGCCTATAAATGTTGTATTTGAACGTTGCTTAACTGAGAGGGGTATAATCATAGACAGAGCGGCTAAGCCTGTAAAGAATTTGATAAAACGGAATCCCTCCATTTAAATTTCTGAACAAATTAAAATACTGAATAGATAAAATCAAAGTTATTTAATCATTTAAATGTAGTATACTCCTATATTATATCTTTTGATACGTTTCAATGATGATCGTATGGACAATCTCAAAGAATACCAGTTCTTTGTAATGAACTGAAGTAATATTGGTACTGAAGTAAATGTTATTACTAGCAATGACAATGTCGGATTAGTACTAAAAGATGCTAATAACCCCAAATAGTCATCACTACTACACTGTGGCTAATAACATTAAAGAGACACGACCAGAATCGGTCTCATCTCCCAGGAAAACTGCAATGAACTCATTTCATTAACGCATACTATTGTATTAAATAGGCGTAAGGCGAAAATTGATTGCATGATATTCAGACAAGAAAACATAGAGGCGTAGGCTCCATATTTAGAAGGTTTCTTTAAGGAAAGAATTGCTGATAACGAAACAGACGAAAGCTGACACCTGACTGAATACAGTTGATAAGACAAGATATTTTATTATATCATCACACACCATAAAAGATAATATAAAAACATTATTCGATGGTACAGTGTGAAAAGAACAAAAAAAAAAACAATTCAAATATACTTGTGTGGATGTAAAATTAGTTAACGTGATAGGAATTTGAGCCTATGGCGATTGAGCAATTTCTTTTCCCAATGACAGTCGTTGAAGTGACCTATTTGGGGATATAATTTTCATTACATCTATCTAGATGTTATGGGTACAAAACTAACTTGTCCGTCTCAACAACAATAACAGAACTATAATCCATGAACATACAAAAACAATTCATAACATATACAACAATGGCCATACAACGAGGAATTGCAGTAATCATGAATGAAATATGTCTCTTTAAACAGAACATCTGATGCCTTGAGCTCCTTAATTACCACTCAATTCTATCTTTCTATTATTTGTGTAGCGACATGACACCCTAGAGTCAGTTTCTACAATTAACAACTATAGTAGGCGGATATGGCAGTTCAAACAAATTACAAGAATACATGGTTTTTAAATGATTCTTTGACTTTCAACACAAATGTCAATACACCTTACTCTTCTTATTTCTGCTGACACAATTATTGAGATATGGTCACTTATTTGGTGAGTGATGTGTGATTTGGAGACTAATCAGACAAAGTGGACCGTATTTCTAAATGGTTTAAATCTGAGAACGATGATTTTTTTTACTTGTGTTGACTAGAAGTATGTCAAAGGATACGATTTATTTGATGAACCAATACTTTGTTGGGCTTCTAAAATGAATGTCAAAAGTGTCCCGGTCATGATACAGATGTTTGCGAATTTCATTAACTTTTGACAAAATACGATATTGATCTCTGCCGGGTTAGAAAGAAGCTTTGAAGCAATTTGTGAATCGGAAAGAGTAGAAAGTGTGTTTTCCCTAACTAAAACACCAGTTTATGTAATGGGTCTCTCGAATTTAATAACAATGCGGACAGCTATTGCCACTGATCAGGAGTTGAACTTCACAAGTCATACTCATAGTGTTAAAGACCAATTTACCAGAACTTAACGACATAATATTTGTCAGAACACCTTACACGTTTCGTCTCGCATTTCTATCTATTTATCTGGTACCACTTACTCTTGGCTATTAAGTAAGTCTCTTAGCTTATTTTCATGAATGGTTAAAATAACTTACATTAGTAAGCAACACTGCTCTTCCTTTCTCGCACACAAAATAACGCCTAATTACCTTCCTGTTTCCCTAATTGATATTTTGTTGTATTTTTAATTGACATTTATAGTTGCCGACTTCACATTGTTCAAGTTTAGTATCTGTGAGATATGGAACTAATTGCTACCGTCTCGGGATCTTCTTTTCATGAAAATTCTTAGCAGACGTACGAGTGTTAAAATAGTTTCATTTTCGATTGTCGTTAAAAAAACGACTGCTTCAACAAATGATCGTCGTGAGCCTGAATGTCTAAGAAGGTGAAGTCCATTCTTAAAGTTGACTCTCCCTAAAAGATATTTGATAGACAAATTGTTGCTTAGGGTGCACCGATAGTCTAAAGGGTGCGCTGGTGATAGAATTTGAAACCATCTTGATTTTCAACGACTGGGAAAATCTTACCATGTGGACTATAGAGGGCGGAAATGCTTTTTATTCAATTTAATTCAATTCAATGAGCGTGCAAATTAAGAGATAAAACTTTAGAATTAAGAAATAGCAATGAAGAACATTGAATAAAAAGCCATTCCGCCATCCATAGTGAACCTGAACAACTGTAAAATTGCAATTGCCGTCAGTGCTACTTTTTCTTTCTTAAATGAATCAGCTACTAGACCACAGAAGTTGGAATCTTTGACAATCCAGTTGATAACAGTTGCTAGTAGTCGATTTTAATGTCAACTAAGACATCTGCTGAGATGTTTGAATCGCCGGTGTATCTTATCCCATCTGTACCATTCGAAACCCTAAGCCATAGCAGACCAACCTATTATAGTCTAGCGAATATCAATGCCATCTATCAAATCAGATTTCCAAAAAAATGTGACAAAAGGTTCTGAAATTTCAAGTTCATTCATTCCAAATATTTTTCATTCCATACTTTTCTCACGAAACACGAAAAATAACTTCTACATTCTGATTGCATCATTTCATGCAAGCCGGTTTAATTAAAATGTCATCAACTTTGATAAAGATGTATCGTCGACGTGGATAGACTACAGCATTTAAATTCTGTTATGTCTAGTATTATGAGTGTAAATGGTTCTTGAAAGGATTTATTTTTTCTACATATTTCCAATTGATATCAATTGACCACTGTACGGTGAAGGCATAGTCATAGTTAAAATGAGAAGCAACTATATGAATTAATATCTTAAAACAAATATTATATACATTTCATTAGCATTCAATGTTATAAATAGTGTACACTACCAACGACCACCTGTAACTAACTGAGGTGGTAGCTTCAACAATATTTGTAGTCAAAACTGATCAAAAGAGTAAACCTGGCCTTTAGTGATCTTCTTTCTTTAATATCTGGTTATTGGAAGACTAACGTATACATTCACCAAAGCCTTGTAATATTTCCAGCTACTATATCATACCTAGAAGATTTAGCACAATATAACTTAAAAGGAAGGCTTGTGAATAATTGAAGTATTATTATGATTAATATCTCGAGTTGAAAGTATCCAGAGACATTTCTTCTGTCGAGGTGTATTCCTTAATACATATGGTTTAGTTTAAAGTATTAATATATGGGTATGATTTTGCAGGGTATATATTTAGATGGAATGCTTGATGAAGCCAGAACACACTAATACAATTACAAATTCCGTGTGACGACTAGAATAGGAATTTCTATTCATCACAATACTGCACGGAGAAAAACAGGGATAAGCCTACAATACACTACCAAAATCCGCTTATCAGAAGTCGATAATTTTTAAGCTGTCGAGCGAAGATGTGACCCAGGTACGTTTCAAATCATAAACATTAAGAGGAAGAAGGCACACAATGCAAATTGGGAGCCCTGGCTTTCATAATTTCAATTATCTCACTCAAATTCGAAATTCCCGTTAATTATGGATTGAGATTTGATATGCACCGCAGCTCAGAAAGAATCAAGTGTGATCGATAGGAGAAAGAAAGAACTATATATTTCATAAGGACTACAAGTTGGGTTCACATTTAAGGATCCTTTCTATCAGCTGGTCTTTGACCAAACCTCTTGGCATTGATCTTTCCTGGTTTATTGTACCCATTTACAGCTGGGTCAACTGGAATTATGAGTGAAGATGACTCATTCAAGGTCATCAGACTTTCAAACGCCTTTCGAGATCGAAACCCACAGCCGACTTAACCAAATGGCATCATGTAAAGATCCAGCGCTGACTGATATAGAACTTCCAGCGGAGTAAGCACATATTATGACGTGTGATTCATTCTTCCGTAAATTCTTCCTCATGTACAGTTAATAAATAAGTTAATGAACTATCGAAATCCATATAGATAATGGTACTTTAATTACTGTTAAGACATCCCATATTGAAAATGAATATATGACAATTTCTGTATAAAATAATGAATCCATACCCCACTAATGCAATTACAAATTCCAAGTGACGACTGGAATAGAAATTGTTATCCATCACCAAATCTCCATTTACATTTCAAATTCAAGAGAAAAACATCAGTAATCGATCAAAATTGGTTTTAGGTTAACGAGGGTACAAATTTAAAAATATTATGTATATTAACTCTTTATATTATCATTTTTTATACATTGCGAATATAATGCAAATGTTAACTAACGGTAAGTAAATAAAATACATAGAAACCAAGACGCCTTTACAAACTGAAGTATTTAAATGCTCTGAAATCCAGAATGTCCAAGAGCTATAGTAAATTAGAATTGAAATGAATAGGGTTTTCTTCACTTGATTGGCTAATGAAGGGGTCTTTAACGTGTACGGCCTGTAGCAAATGGGGTCTTGGTTTATTGTCCAATCCGAAAGATATGTTGTATTCAGTTTTAAGATGATAATTTCAACCAGCTTAAAGACCAAATGTGGACTTGCACCACCGCCTATCCCCAACATAGATGGTTCATTTCTTATAAATTAACATTTCCACCACGGGAAATGAGACCTAAAAATACACCAATGGTGAATGCCGTTTTTCTCAACATTTTATTGACTAAGGAGGCAAAAAGGATTAAAATCATCAGACAATGTTGTGAGTAAATAAACACGCACTCTCTGTGCGTATTTTAATGTCATTGGAAAGGTCCCAAAACATAACCATTGTGCCGGGATAGAAAATCTAAAAAGGGTGGTACTCAATTAGGAAAGACAAAATGAATGAAAGCTGAAAGTCAGTTGAGAGCAAATGTGAATGTAACATCAGGCTGACGATGCTGGAAATAGAACAAAAGCTGCACGTGCATCACCAAACGAAAACTAATGAATGATCAAAATGTTCGTGATGTCTCTCATTTCTTTGACATGCACGTGCCGTCTCGCGCCAAAGTATCACAGGTCGACGAATTGTCACTTATTCATGGTGTTTATGGTCCCAATTACATCCATCGAACACACGTGCAATTTCTACGATTGCATTGTTTGTAAAATAATTCCACACTCTCGGTTGTTACGCTTCTGTTAAACGAAGAACAAAATGTCAAGGGATTCTTCCTCCGTTGTTCGATAATGGATATTTTTTCCATTAAGATAATTTTTAATAGTCTCGTCCAAACCTTGTATGTCCATAAAGCTTTCATTGGGTTAGACTGAATACGTCTGTTGTAGGTGTTAAAATTGTTAAACTGATTATCTTTATAGAAAGATCAAATTTATACTTTTTGTGATGGACCTAGTTCAACAATGTTCAATCCTTTCAATTCACAGTCTTTATAAAAATCCAGGCAAAGGTCGAGATAAGTCGAATTTTCCAACTTTTCTCGTCAGTGATGCAGGAAGGACATGGAAAAAGGTCTAGTCGTTCTCGTAAATAAATCGAGGTCCCATGTGCGCCAGATGCACCGCTATTCTGGCAAAATCCCTCTTTGCACACTGCATGGCGTTGGCCGCCCATTCTGGTGCAGAACACAAGGACGTAAAATTCATTATTTTTCATTTAAGTAAAAAGAAATGTCCATGTACATGTAGAATTTAGCTAATTGGCAGCAAAGCTTTACTTCATTCATTTCCCTTAGTGCCTCCTCCTAACACTAAACTTGTGTGAATCCGTATATGTATTGTCTGATGGAGTATTTATTATTTATGGAAATACGTGTACAAATGAACCCATAGAACAATAGAAAATGATTTCTCTGGAACGAAAAGGGATTCACTTTTAATTATTTATTATGGCTTCTATGATCGCTGAATCGTATTCGTATTGGTGGATACTTGAATATAACTCTTTTAACAGATAATATAGATGATGAGGTTACTTTTAGCACCTGCGGTGTCTTTCAAGTCTCAGGAATGACATTGTTTAAACATTCTGGAAATATCCCAACGATGTGTAAAGATAAATTGCTAAAAATGGTATCATCCTCAAGACATTTAACATATTTTAAGCGTGTAGATAACCCAGACAACTTAATATATACTGATTAAAAGACAGATTACACATTAGTTTGATAACTACAGACTTAAACTACTAAATTGAGTTTAACGCCTTACTTCTTTTGCTCCAATTTGAGATGGTCAGCATCAACTTACTGTTTTCAATTACCAAAAGTCGATAACTCTTTATAAGGCATGATATATGTCCCACTCTAACAACTACACACTTTTGTTATGTAATCCAAGGCGACCTGGTTGAAAATGCATCCTATATCGATTCGAGTCCACATGGTTCATATTGTTTATTTTGTATATTCATTATACACCAATAGGCCTGTATGGACAGTATGGAATCATCTTCAACTTATTAGCTGATGAATTTCAGTCCAAAGGAAATTCATTGAAATTAACACTGTCGTTAGCTAAACAGAGCATTCTCACACATTCAAAAACATAAGATGTCACTGTGCAACTTGGTTTGTTAACTTGGCATCACTTTTGGACATGCCAAATAATTCATATTATTTTTTGTGAGCTATGCCTGAATTGTAGAACATACCTCTACCGACTACTCGACTTCCCAAAGGATTATTACATAAATATAATGCGACATCATGCATTATCTCTGATAATGCTACAAAAGGAGTTAATCTGAGTATATGTCAAATATGATATTTTATCGATTCGTCAAATTCCCCACTTGAACCTCTTCTAATATTCGTAACACAAAATGAAAAGAATTCCTGAAAGGTGTAAAATAGATAAATATGCCAGTATTTATTTTAAATAATATGTTAAGGTGTTAATGTGTTAGATCACGATCAAATATCACATTCTTGTAATAACACAGTCTTAAATACATGTTTTATTCATAAGATACAACAAAACCTAAAATTATTGTCTCAATAAAAATAACATTTGGTGAATATCACTTGACAGCCATATTGAAGGAAATACAAAAAACTATATATTATTTTATACTAAATCTGATTTCATTTAATTTAAGCACTAATTTTATAAAATATAGAAATAGCTAAATTGCAGGGTTTCTGTCTGTAAAGTCGAATTGTATTTCTTTCATTTAAGATACTAACACCAGTGAAGGTGGGGGGCAATGGAGTCAGAACGCAGCAAGAATAAAAACATGCACCCCTAATGCCAATAGGGATTTGATGTTTTAAACGTAAAGGATTTGAATCGACTACCTTGAAAAATAGAAACTATCAACTAACCCGTGTCATTAGCTGCATTATATGACAAAAATAATAATTAATGCTTATGTCTGCTACTACGTAGATGGTGATTCACTACATCACCACACTTCAAATTTTAAAATCAAACAAAGGTCTGACATTTTTTGTAAATTTTCTGCCTAGTTACGACAGGCAATTGACTATTATAATTAGGTTTAGAGACTTTTGAAATTGTTTCGGCTCGTCGTTGTTATGTTTATCACTTGCGTACCACCTACTTTAATCCCATGAGACTGTATATGCATTAAGTATTTCTTCAGTCCATTGAAGCAAAATATTCCATTTGCACAAATAACGGTGGTTGTCTATATTAAGAAACGATTGCAATTTGTTATCAAGAACTCATTGCCATATTGTTGTTCTCCTAACCATGTTTGAATGCAACCACTTAAAAGGAAATTGAGTGGAAAAGATTTGAGTGGTATGTTAACGTCAAGGTGAAGAAAACGAATTTCTTTATCTATACTGCTAGACTGGAATATTGATCAAAAGCTTTTTAGACCTATTTAGATTTTATTCAGTCAGTAAATTTAAAGGGCAAACTATTCGATTAAAGCTTTGATTGAGAATTACTGATTGTTTTCGTTTCACTCTGTTTCGTGTGTAATTACTAATTGACAGCATTTCAAACTGATACATCAAATTTTCAAATAATCGCAATGTATATCTCATTATCCTCATTATTAAGAGAAGTCTTTGACAACTAAACCTGATTTGGCAAGACGATACTTTGCGATCAAGGGATATATGTCGAAGGCTCGTACCACCTTTGATGATTAGAGATGAATCGTTATGGCAACTGGGGCTGAAAAGATGATCGATGATTGCAATGTAATATTCATGATGTAGCTAGATCAAGGGGTTTGTGTCGAAGACTCGTACTACCTTTAATAAATCGAGATGCGCCGTTTTTTAACCAATCATCCCTTAGCCTCAGAAATGGGATTTAGCTAAGCCCATCAGTAATAGCGTCCACAGCTCTATAGAAATAGCTAAAAACAGACTTTATGCCGAAGTACCTCCAGGTTTAAGAAGTGCTCAATGTTTGTCCGGTAGATGCAAAACATGTCCCTTTATATCAGAAACTCATTATTTTGTAAGCAACTCTACGAATAAAAGGTACCCGATCCAGGAACATCTAACATGTGAACATTCGAATGTAATATATTTTATTTCATGCAAGAAATGCCCCAAACAATATGCAGGAGAAACTAAGAATAATTTACGAACTCGCTTTAATGCTCATAGGTCAGACATCAAATTAAAAAAAGACAAGCCTGTTTCTAATCATTTCAACCTCGACGACCATTCAATAGACGATCTCGCCCTAATCCCAATTGAGCGTATAGAAATTGACTTGCCCGAAGATGAAACTACCAAATTCCGTCAATCTAGGGAAGTCCATTGGATTGAGACATTGAATACAGCAAGACCTATAGGACTAAATATTCATCATAATGTAGGCATAGCACCTTTTCTTGTCCCGTTTAATACAACCAGCAATCGAGCAAGCAAGATAGTTCATGCCCACTATAAGAGCCTTCAAGAGAAATTCCCCCATGTCTATAAGCAGAAAATGCTAGTTGCATATTCAAAAAATAAGAACTTAAATGATAATATTGTTCATAGTAAACTAAAAACAATCACTACATAACAGATACTATACTTTATTTTTTCTAATTTCAGATCAGAATAAGAACAGAAGAAAACCCAATATCAAGACCCTTAATCTTAATTTCTAAATAAAGTGTCTGCTCCACCCTAGGCCTGTACATTTGGGAGAATCAAACCCTCCCTTCCCCGAAATCAAATTAACCCTCAAAAATGGGTAATCTGTCCATTTAAGAAAACTGACAGGAAAAAAATAAGTTTACTTCGCAATTCAGTTGCAAGGCGAAATTCATATTCATTACTAGATCAAGGGATATATGTCGAAGTCTCGTGATACCTTAAACTCAAGTGGTGACTCGACTAGATGATTGGGGACCCTCCTCCCGAGAAATTTATTTTAACATATGGTCTCCTGTATTCTGAGACCCCTCTGTAAGTCAATTTATTGCCTGTTAATGGAAGATTTGAAGATTTTCAGCCTGTAGTTAATGCTATTTCACTCATTTATATATTGCTGGTTGCTTACATTTTTGTGGGGCTAAAGCCCCCTTAGAGGTGTGTGTGTGGGGGGGGGGGGAGGGGGCGCATGGACTTGGTTCATCCGGTTTCTATGGTAGTTTATACAATGAAATCGAAGTGAATCGAAAGAAAATAAGATTAAAGATAGGACCATTTACATCAAAAATCAATAATGACCAATAATACAGCACATAGCACGATAAGAAATTACAAAAAATAACCTGCAACAAAAGCTAATGTGATTTACTAAAGTTGATCTTATTTCATCGATTAGAGAGATATCGTCTTAACCCCTTCAGTGATTCAAGAGATATACTTGACACAAGGTGGACAAAAAACACTACTACTTTCAACACGAAATTGATTTACTTTCACTTTAGCTTTCACATTATGATGTTATAAACGCTGCAAGGGTGATTTCTTTTTATAGTATATAGTTATTGTTGACGAAACATAGAAAAGTGTTAAAGAAAGATAGTTTTCTCAGTAAAAATGTATGTTCTCTCAGTATAATTATGTTCTCTGTGTAACAGGGGGTATGATTCTCAGTAAAAGTATATAATCTCTCAGTAAAACGTTATATGCACAGTAAAACTATAATCTCTCTCTCTATCTCTCTATAATCTATGCAATAAAATGCGACAAATATCATGTTGTAAGTTGATGTTACTACATAGATTCCAATCAATCTTTCTGTGTGATTTAAACAGGCTTGCTCATTAGATAACGCTTGTTCACCTTCGAGGAAAGCTACATCTGAAAATAATTGTTCCTATTAGGATCCATGAACAAGTAGAAACATTGCCTTAAGATGTACTCTTGTCATTATCATAACAGAAGTCACCAATCTTTAGAAGACTGTCAGCATATTGACCAGACAGATGTTTCATCAAAATCGTTTGCTTGGAGCATGATTGAAATAGCTGTATTGCTACCTCCAGAGTCATTAGTATTTTGTAGTATTCATAGAAAACATTGACGACCCCGCCCCGGGCTGTAATTATCACAAGGTTAATAATATCTCTAATTGTTGGTCATTTATCTTTTACCATTAGACAGCATCCGGCTAATTTACATACATTAAAACATAAAAAGTTTTGTTTAAAAAACAGGTCCCAAAAGCTTCCGATAGACACAGACGGTTAATTTAAAAACGTTATTATTTGAAAGAATACATTTTGTGTTGTATTGTGAGAAGCATAGATTTTAATATTCCACTCTTTTCCAAAGTGGTTCTGATACTCTTATAAGAAAAAGGCTTACTACCTGGCGTGTAGTACCAGGCTGGGTTTTAAGTCGAAATAATATCCGTCAGTGATACCATTCAGACTTTTGTTTCGGGCGATGCACGTTTAAGATCCCTCGACAAATACAAAATAGAGGAAGCTTATTTGCACTCCGTTACTCCGTCTTCATTAACTTAACAGAACAGTAGGACTAAATGTTGCCTTGCGGACTGATAGAACAATATATAAGCAACCCTTTCTATAAAATGATCACCTCTGTAAATTACAAACAATTTACGCCTGATGCATTCATTTTCTTTCAACAGATTCCCTGGATGAAGTTCATAAGTTATGATAGACATTACGATACCGTTGTCAATATGACAGATTTAATATAAAATTTTCTTTCCTTGGTGATACGTTTTCAATTGCTGAGTTTACGAGTCCCAAATGACAATTCTCGATTTTATTAAAAGTTTCTTTCACTACAATAATAAAATACGAATCGCTGGTCTAGTGCTATTCTCTATCACTCTGGCCGACTCTATTACTATGTCTTGATTTCTCATGAGACCCTTAGAAAATGACGTGGGGTGTCCTGCAAGCCATTCGAGTCAGATGTCAGGCAGTTGATGAATCGTGTTTTAATCAGGATGAAAAGAGATTGAAAGCCGTTTATCGTAGCTAATTGCTGTTTTTATACAGAGATCAGATACAATAATCTTAGTAGGATTCATTGTTTTATCATTTGGGATTAAAGGACTTAAGGCGAATAGTTGACCTTCTCGTCGTCCGAATCAACAAGAATTCCATGATCAGAACGAGTTTGGAAGAATGAAGGAGATCGAGTAACTCACGCCACACCATCCAGGGCAGAGTTTTACCGACATGTCATTCGACTCTCTGAAAAACGTAACAGGTTTTATTAGGACAAGGTACGTATATCGCCTTAACACATTTTTTGATGAAAATACAATTTTAGGTACGTACTTTCCCATAACACATTTATTGGTGATATTGCAATTTTTTCTGACACGACATTTTAAGGGTAGAGATCACATTTAATAACGGGACACATTATTATGGTATACTGCTCCTAATACCACTAATAACTTTTGAAAAGAGACAAAAACCTGCAAACAATCGTCTTATTATTGCTTTATGACAGCCCTTTATTAGAAAGAAGAAAAAACACACGATTATTGCTGCAGACTTTTTCATGTCTTTGACACTTATTTCAAGCACCTTTCCTCTGCTAATAAAGACAGAAAGTTTTGTGTTTTTATGGTAGATGTATTGAAATGACAGGTTTTGCAGTAACCACAGAAACGCCGACAAAACAATGAATATTAGATTTGTTCTGAAACTAGGAAAACAATAAAGATAGAAATAAAACTATCATCACTGAAGATTTAGTGGAAAACAAGTTGTAAAAACCAATGTAAAATATAAATGTTTTATGTAGAATCGTTGGCGACCAACTATTAAATGTAATTGAGGTTAAACATTTAATTTTCTTCGATAATCTGTTGTAGAAAAGTTATGGTTTTAACAAAGGCGTTTGTCTGATTTTAAAATTATATTGGTATATTTTATGACCGGAATATAAGAAAAGAACAGATCTACGCTGACAAATTTTGCATCTTAATTTGAACTCTGATAAATGTTAAGGTATTTATACACCACAAAATATAGAAGCAAACTGAATGCATAAAGTATACATACTGGATGCGGTATGGCAGGATACAACTTCCTCTGACGTGTATTGTTTCTATTCTCTTGTGCCGTACTGTGTCATGTCTGGTTTAAGGGCATTCTAAGAAGTTGTTCTTGTCGTTTTAAATTTTGTGGAATATCCTATTATCGTGGTCCATGTAATATGCGCATTTTCAATCTGGGAGCAGGAGTAATTTGGAAATCTTTTTAGGGTAATGAGGCGCATGAACTATTTTGACAAGTATAATTTCTAATTAAAGTCAGGCTATATTCTCCGACATTAAAAATATTACGGTGAAAACCTAAGAGAAAATCACGAAATAATAATAATTTATAGGGGGAAGGGGGTAATGCAATGGACCAAGGATACTACAGAAGTAATTGGAACACCTGCATTATCTTAATCAAATGGTCAGAATATAATATAATCAGATGAGAAATGAATATTTTCAGAAATAAAATTAAAGTTTACGTTATATTCGTGTGATCTAATCTAGACTATGCAAATGAATAAAAAATACCAAATTGTCCATACCCGAGATCTTTCCTATAATGGTGGAAATTACAAGATCTTGATAGTTGTACCATGTCAGTATCAATAGATGGTGGCAAGAAATTGAATAATAACAAACCTGGATAGCTGCCATAATTAGAAATATATGCGTCTAATGTCTGCATTTGTTTAATACCACTGTTGCCTTGATGCGACTCTATGGAATAATTCAAATCAATTAAAAAGTGTAGACGTGAGCAAACGGAACTCCTGTCATCTACAGCTTGACCTCAACTTCTTAGACGGATGTCGATAGTCGTGATCTCCGGGTTCAACTTGGCAACGTCGTGTCTTCGAACTCTCCATTTGATGTAATCTGTCGAGCTCTTACAAATCTCCTTTTCATGCTAAGTCACAAAGGATTGAGCAGGAAAGAAAAATAGTCTTAGATTTTTCCTGCTAATTGCTTGCCGACAAAGGAGTTATTTTTATGTTATTAGCTGCGACATCAAAGACATGGCGGTAATCTTCAATTAAGATCAGGGAAAATATCACAGTGTTTAGCCACGCATCTTAAACTGGTATTTATAGAGTGAGGCACGTAAAAATGCCTGTGTAAAAACCATGGATTTAATTAAAATGATAAAGTTCAAGTATAACATATCAGATTCCCAGTTTGTTAGACAAAATTTATCAATCCAATACAATACATAATTATGATTTGAAAAAGTTTTATCTACACTACGAGAAAATAGAAACTCATTGCCGTGTAGTATAAATGAAGATTATTAGGAATATAATGAATTTATACGTTCTTTTCGTCCGATCTAGTCCGAGGACTATTTAAAATCAATTCAAAATTGTCGTACTAGCAATGCACAAACTCTTTGACAGTTACCACTATTAGTTTGGTGGTTACCATTACAAGTTTGATACTTATATACCACTACCAGCTTGATTCTTACCACTTCTAGTTTGATACTTATCACTACTGATTTTATTTTGTACAGCTTTTACAGCTGTTAGTCTGATATTTACCAATACTAGTACATCATAATACGCTCGATACTTACCAACAGTAGTTTGATACCATAAAAACGGCATACGATGAGTATCATTGATCACTCGATTATTTACTTATTTCTTAAATTGCTCATCTCTATTAGATAACACTCGGTACCACTCACTTATCTTTGTTTGTATCTCTTTCTCTTACCACTCTTTTTAATCTAATACCACACTCTCCACTCTTAGTATTTTAAATGAGGGCTTTGATTTACTAACTTATGTAATTTATGTCTGAATTTTTCGAATGATTCTAATAAGCATTATGCTTTGTGTTTGAATCGCTTATATATATTGTGTACATTGTACCATGTATCTATAATAAAGAAATATTGTTTACAAAAAAACAATCGCCAAAATCTGTGCGATGTATATGATAATATAGACACAAGAAAGTGTGTCCATAAAGCATCGATTTAATGGAAATCGCAAACAAAATCGATTAAGTGTCACAATTCATATTGATTTTTATAAGAGACCATAGACTAAATATTTTTACTGGCATTTTCTCAGTGCTGTGATGATATATAAAACATTACATACGCATTAAAACATAATACAATCTAGATTTCCTCTACCTTTCATAAAAATATTGTTGTCTATGTCAACTCTTGATAGTGAGTTTCTGTTTTCATTATTCTTTAAGCAAATAGGAAGAAAACCAAGCAATTTGATCATTCCAGACATCAGACCCGGATTCCAATTGCTTTATAATTTTATCAATATTTAATGAAAAGTGACACGTTATAGACCACGTTTTAAATAGTTCAATCAAAATAAATAGACATCCAAACAATTCGAAAGGCTTGTCTATAAGCAGATTGCTCTTGATAGGTGGTTAACGCTGCACGCGAACAGTCTTGGTCGCCTGTTTTGTCACCGACTCGACCCTTGGTTAAAATCTCACGTGTGTCCGCACTTCCAAGACAAGATTATCGTGTTGTCGACAGGTTTTGTAATATCAATCCAGTTTGATATTTGTCGCCGATTGTCATCACCCAAAATCAAATTCATGTTTCTTTCTATTTCATGATTCGCACATGATAACTGAAGATTTTTTGTCCCCTCATGTGCCAACAGCAGGTCGGCAAACCCGTGACAAAATTCCGACCAAGACCGTCCGTGGGTTCACACCTAAAGAATTTTAGGTTTAGGGATCATTTGAAATGTGTCATTCACGGTGGTATGTATTCAAATAGTTTCTAAAAGATTGTTAATCATAAAGCGTTGTGTTTGTACATAATTCACAATTGATTCCCAAGCGACTCCCAGTATCTTCAACGTACTAACAAATAATTTATGCTATTATATGAAGTTTTTATAATTATCCAGGTGAAATATTATAATACCATTTTTGAATGGTACACATAATTCTGGTGTAGAAAAAGAAACGTCAAATGAATATAACTTTGCGTTAATTCGAGAAACATTAGCGTGTTGTTTTTCTAGGAACGTCTTCATTTCTAGAAACAGAAATGGGAAATACATGTTGGGACTAATAGCAGTTAGTAGCTAATAAAGGTTTTCAGAACTAACTAGGGAATAACAACATACTCATTCTAATTACTCTACCATTTACTACTCTCCATAGATTTGTTGACAATCTGAGGTCAAGACATTAGCAAGAGGTCATCATCCACATATTGCTTCCAACCTTCTGTATTATTGGTGACCGAAACTGTCAAACCAAACATTGTGTGTGCGCGTCTGGCTATCAAAACTGAAACCAACTCGTATGGAATTATGAAGGTGTACGATACGTAGAAGCCAAGATTTGATCCAGTGGCTCTGGCTCTTATACTCGTCACTAAATTTGATCTGAAAATTTGAAAAATATCGGGCAAAATCGAGTGTCAGTGTTAATAGCTTCATAAAAATAACACCTTTGTTTGGTGCTGGGCAGTAGAGACTAGTAACTACTTAGCAGGATTGCGAAAGGATTCATCTGTTCTGTTTTAGATATGTGTTCAGTTTTTACATTAAAAATGAACTCAGAACCCCTATGCTGCTCTGACTTTGTTGTGAGACACTTGAAGCAGAGTTTTTATCAGGAGTGCTACATTTCCACATATCAATCCTCAAGGACATACTCTTTAATATAAGACTAATGACCGTCTATTTATTATGCAAATGAGGTTGACCGTCTGAGAGATGACACATTACTCTTGAGATCATTACGAACAGTGGAATTTCGGCCCTGAATTACAGTAAATTATGTCCACCAAAACTGTCTAGATCATTAAAAATGGATTAAGAAGAGTCATCCAGGCATTAACTTTCAGTTCCAGATTTGGTTAATTATGTTGCTCATACCGCACTCTGAATATACTCAGTCATTTGATTAAGGAGTACATATTTACATTATATGTTGTAATTTGCTAGTTTGATCCAAGAACATTTTACGAAGGATGGCGATTGGTCCCTCAGCGGCATTAAACGTGGCATCAATAATCTATCTTCTGATCTTTACGTGTTGCTTTCCTTTCCTTGTAAATATAGCGAGCGGACGAAGAATACTACCAACCTGCAGTAGAAAAAAGACGTCCGTTTATCGGCCTTGCAGTATATATACAATCAACATAAAGTGTCTGCATCATCGTTTTATTTACAGTAAAATATCGATCCAGAGGAATAATCAAATTGTCACGTTAGTGATATGAAAATTTTGTCACTCAGAAGCATCAGTATGTATTTCGACTGTCACACTTAAGCGATCATATTCCATCCATTGCAGGAGACCGTCCCCGAGGAAATATGTTATTTCAATTATTAACGCTCGTCGTAGCGAGATGGTGTAAATATTTTATGGACAAGCTTTGTGGTTTGATGCATCGGAATCAATTTTTGTTCTTTATAATAGTTTCAGTTTCCATACATTAATATTTGATAACATGGCGCCATCCATAGGGACTCACATGTATGTAATCTGATACTATGTTTTGATGTATTGAAATATGTCAATCATTCTTCATAGAAGCTGTCGATCAACTTATCTGCAGTTCAACTGAGATTCTTTTAGCACATTATACAGTTGATACTTTGGTCGCTTTGTCCTTTATGTTAATTATTGCAACGATCACTACATGTATCTCGAATACTATTTCTACAAAAGCCTCCTTCATGATCATTTTGGTTTGAAAAAATGTATGATTACACTAAAATTGAATATTACCGATTTCATAATGTGAATATGATTATTCATGTAGAACTGATAAAAATTAACATACACATACTGAAATTTGTTTTAACAGAGGACAAATCCTAGCAAAAATATTTCTAATTTGTGGTTGGTTGTAGATTGTGGTATCATGTGGGCTGAACATTCATTTTCACATCAACAACCGTGTCATAAAAGAAGTACACGGAATGACAAACGACACATCAGAAATATATTTCGACCTCATGAGGCTCATATGATTTACGAAAGTAACCCCTCACAAACCTACAGTTAGCAATCCATCATTACATGATTATTCAGTTGTCTCCTATTGTGACCTAGTAAGAGGGACGATGACATGCGAAGTATGAGAGCCTACGAATTTAGAATTAAGAAAAGTGTCTTAGAAACTGTGGGCAGACTGAAGCTCCTTCGTTAGATACAGCAGTGAAAGTTGGATATCGTGTTTGGTGGTCTTGTTGATCCGGTTTGCGAGTGAAAATCTGTTGAACTAGACATCTTTCCCCATTATTTGTGTCGATCCGTGTTTCTACGGGTACAAGGTACTCCAATAACCAGTTGATAGAGAAGGTGTTTACTTATATCACATGGGTGTTTTGACTTTTGGCTTGTTATCAACGAATCGGCGGATATGAGTAATTTTCTGGATATCTTATGAAATTAACTAGAACTAGAAACAATGTCTATTTCTATTGACATAAGTATAGTCGGTTAACATCTAAACCAAAAATAAAAGATGTCTGGATTCTTTTTATGGAAGTCAACAAATCTGTGGACATAATTAGTATATTTTCTCGATATCTTAACGAGTTCAGGAAAACAGAAATTATCCGAGACAAATAGACAAGCTAATGATAGTCAAGGATATTCCCACAATGAGCATTTGATCCGACAGAGTCTGGACTGTAATCTCTGGAGCTTAGAGTTGTATCTGTACATTTAATTGTCGCAGAAAGGTTCTGAGCGCTGTAAGTTCGGTAGTATGGGATTTACGATCGTTCCAGGAATATAAAATAGGAAGAAATGTTACAAGTGAAAGAGACTGGCAGCTGATAATGTCAGAGTATGGAACTTGTGAGGTTTTTTATAACCGTTCTTCTCCAAGATGAAGCATCGTAAAACTCTTTCTGGTAACACGTTAACTGTTGATTGGGGTTCAGACCATCTCTTAAATACTCCGTTGAGATCACACCCTTTCAACGAAAATCGGCAGTTTTATTTGCCGAAGAAACACTAACCCTCTATTATGCGTAATATATTGTCACATTTGTGTCACAAAATCGATTCCACAATACCATTAGGGTTGGGAGGTTTAAATTATTTATCATTCGTTCAATATGTTGCACAACTATATAACTTTTAAAAAGCAGTTCTGAAAAAAATACTTACTGGTTTTCAAAAATCACTAATGCACACAACTGTATAATAAATAACAAAAATAATCTAAATGCTCTCCGAACGTAGATCATTAAATGAAAAGCTTTTATGTTCGCGTCAGAAAAACAGTAGATACATTTTCCAATTATATTAGAGGATTTGACAGTTTCTATTTTCTTATGAATAATTTTAGCACTTTTTTGTGTTATTCTGCTTGAACACTCAAAGTGGCTTTAATAACAATAATAAACATTTTATGACACTTCAATGGCACATATCATGAGTTTTCAACAGGTCTGTGAAGTATGTTAAGTCAAATTCCATCAAATATGACAAGGATAATGTTGAAAATAAAGTGAAATTTTCAATGTGGCAATGCTTAATTACACATCTCTCTCTGTGGATGTATTCTGTGGGTACACATCTTTGTCCCTCCATTTGTAAGCTTTTCAACTGAACACTCTGCAGTATTAATCGATTTTGTTATGTATATATTTGAGCGTGTAACGAAGGTGAATTTTCAGCTCTTTAAACTAAATGTAACTTCTTACAACAAAAAAATGTGAGGATATTCAGTTTTTGACCGATTTTGATGAAATTCTGTACATAAATCTTAATTGAACATTATTTTGACCCCTGTGATATTAATCCTAGTAATCTCGCATATTGAACATTCTATAGCTCTTAGTTCCTCACCGATTTCCATTAAACTTGCCAGTGCGATAGAACCTTTAGTTTTCAATCGATTTTTGTTTTTAAATAAGTAGGTGTGTATGTATGTGGCATAAAAAAAATTGAAGCGAGAAGGTTCCCGTTCCAACCGCATACCAAATTAATCGTATGTCTTAATGTTAGTGGATCAAGTCAAAAAACCTGTTAACATATTATGCGTATTCTTATATCATGGGTGCCACACACGCCCTTGCTTCTACTAATGAAAAGCTTGTTTGGTTCCACTTTAGGAAGGTCGTTCCAATTAACATAATCTGTTAACCTCTTCAGTTGCATTTGAGGCAGAAGGAATCTATATATTGGTAGTCCGGTTACAGAGCGCATAATACTTTGTACCAAAATTTACATTCGACTAAAGCTCGTAGTGTCAGATTTCC
Organism: Lottia gigantea; assembly: GCF_000327385.1. NCBI lineage: Eukaryota > Metazoa > Mollusca > Gastropoda > Lottiidae > Lottia > Lottia gigantea. The sequence goes on from NW_008708986.1 coordinate 4,772,025, forward strand.
AGAGCATGAAGGCTACATTTCCGTCTACAGGTGAAGAGGCTCAACGATTGTATTTTTCCTGATCTTTTCGTAGATACACCTTAGTCGATCAAAGGTACATCATGTGACTTTCCATTATCAATGAGAAAAATATCAGCCTTTTAAGAAATCTAGTAGGTGGTTATTTAGTACTTTCCTTAAATAAACAAAATATATATTCCACGTGTAAAGAATACAATAAACACTTAAATAACAGGTTATAGATAAGTTTGGCTTCTAAAAGGCGTCCAATCATCATGAATTCCGTCGTCGTTTTCATCTATCTTCATGGCATAAGTGAAGTCATTACCATCCATCAATGCTTATACATTTGACTGAACTGTCAACATAGCCTATATTTTACTTGACTTAAACTATTACGTATAGTTGCTATTGAATATATCAATGATTATACCCACGATCAAACCAATTCTAGTTGAAAGTAACTACTAATTTAATACCTCTACTCACTGTTTACTTGTACATTGGAGTTAATACTGAAGCTTGGCAGATACTATGGGAGATGAGAATGAAGTCACCATCTATCTGTTATACTATGCTCTCTTAATATTGTTAAATAACTATATACATGGATTGGTTTTTAAACGCCCACATGGAAATTTGGTAATTATTATTGCCTTGGATTAATAAAGATAGTGGACCACAGCTATATACGCCCACCACGGCATGCGGATGATGGACCACAGCCATATACGCCCACCATGGCATGCGGATAGTAAAAACGAAACATCCATTTTAAGTTTCATCAAAATCGGTTGAAAACTAAGAGAGTAATAGCATATTCAAGATTTTGGGGCAAGGGCAATAACTCTGCTTCTAACAGTCGAAAATAGCTCAAATGCATACTTCGTTTCATGAATATGTATGCACATACCGAATTTCATTTGATTCCTTCAAACACTCTAGTCTTTAGAGTGTTTATGAGCAATTGATGTTGATAGAAGCACTTACTGTATAGAGGTTAAAGGGCGATAACTCCTCAAAACTGACAAAAGAGGCCTAAATCTTGATAAAGCCTTAAATTTAATCAGAAGTAAACTAAACTTTATCAAACCTTTCGATTTAGGTCCAATAACACCCATTTTAAGTTTCATCAAAATCGGTTGAAAACTAGGAGAGTAATAGCATAATATTCAAGATATTTGGGCATGGGCAATAACTCTGCTTCTAACGGTCGAATATAGCTCAAATTCGAACTTGATCTTCATTTTATGAAAATGTATACACATACCGAATTTCATTTGATTCCATCAAAAAATCTAGTTTTTAAATCGTTTACAAGCAAAGTTGACGGACGGACAGGGGTGCCGACAATATACGTCCACATAGAGAGATGTGGGCGTATAAAAACTCGTCAAATTTAGATTGTAGGCACTATAGAGACTACATTTTTTTATCTGATCACGACGAAACTTGGTATGCATGTATATATTGATGAGATCTCCGTCGATTTCGAAATTGATAATAATCGGATGAAGGGTTTTAAAGTTATTGCCCTTGTGTTTACGTCGATGTTAATGTTTGAATTTGATGAACTGTTTTTGAGGTTTTGCCTTGACCTTGGTATTTTTAATAATATTTAGCCATTAAAGTCTTTGTTATCATTTTTGACAGTTGGTAGTGGGCGTATGTTATGTTGTCTGGCAAGCTATCTTAATATGATGTTACTGCATTATGCAAACAAGGCATGTGTTTTGCTTGCAAACAAATGGTTTCACACTGTGATGATTTGACCTGTACGACTTGCCGAGCACAAAGATATCTTGTGCAATAAACATGTTAGAAATACTATTTTTATCCTATCGAACTTCAGATACGCAACCTTTGATGAACTTAGCGTTTTAACTTGTGTATAGCGTATTCTTCATTTGAAACAGCAGGTAATAATTCAAACAATTATTGGGAAGTCAACCCAACAATTCGGGTATTATCATTCTATCAAATATTTAAATGGAATGGAGTGTGTCAAGCCATGAATTATATACCCCATTGTCATCTAAATGATTCATCAGTACTCAAAGAATTTTCTATTCTAGTTGGTATAATTGATACATGTGCCGATAAGATCAAGTGAGCGTTCGAACAAATTAATACATGTAACGTCAACTTTGTGCATAAAATGGCGCTTTTTATAGTTTGGAAAGCTAGTAAATAGGATACAAATATCCTATTGAGACGTCTCTGGTTTTACTTCTAAGTTTTGAATCATTCAATCAGCGTCAGTTGATCTAAACAATGCCGTTAGTATTTGAAGTTGATGAATTTGATGAATACCAAATTGCATAACCTCTTCAGTCTATGAACTTTTCGCCCTCTCTAAGGAAATAACTTGAGATACAGATTTGCTTTCGGAGTCTATGTATGTAGTTTTCTACCTACACAGTATAATTAGCTGCGTGTCCGTACAATTCTCATAATTGTTCGGGTAAGATACAGGAAACATTAGTGTTGGCGACATTTTCCTTGTGTTAAGATTTAGCTGTATTTCGCAATATTCGAGATAACATTTGGTGGTGATGTAGGTAATTTCAGCTGATCACTAGCACGAGTCCCCTGACATCTGAACAAATGGTCGCAATATTAATCCGCGAAAAATCAATTTCATAAGAGGAAAATTGATGCTTGTCGTGTCATCTGGGGAGGAATAATTGGAGTGACCATTATGCTGGACATTAGTGTTCAGCAATAGTCGAGGGATATGTTGTCGTCGACAAGGTACCAATTATAACCCACTTATCTGAGGAAAAAGCGTCAGTGATCAATATATTTTCTATAAATTTCAATAAATTTTCACGCCTAATAGACGTTTCAACTCGGGAGAAAGCAATGCTTACGGTGAAATTGACTTCTGATGTCTGTCTGCTTCCTGCTCTAAAATTGAACACAATTTTCTTCAAGCTTTTATATCTAAAAGTATAATATGAAGTATATTCCAACGACAGTTGTTAATTGTGGTATTATATAACCAAATACATAGCATTTCTTATTCTGAGCGTAGGCCAAAGTGCACGTGGTCTCAGATTAATAATACCCAAAGATTGGTAATATGCCTAGGAACACAAAGTTTATAATCCTTACCTCAAATTCAAAATAACATTGAGTTTTACGAAATTTAAGACATGCACAATGACAAAATGAATGTTCTCACTCAACGATGTTTGATTATGAATATCATTATTTGTTATGTGTGGTAGATCATTTTGCTAGATAAACTAAAATGATACACTTCCCAAAAGATTATTAAAGGCCGGCGCACACACCAACGGCTAATTCATCAGATGATATAATCAAACCAAACCAACGATTACCAATAATTTACCAATTACCACGATCAGAACGAGTTTGGAAGAATGAAGGAGATATACCAACCAACCGGCGCACACATACCGATATTTTGACGTAACGCCGTATGATTCTTCAAATTATCGGGACACTTATGACTGTTTCTGCAGACCTACCGTATCATATATGTCCAGAATGAAAATATAGTAGCAGAGGAGGAGAATACATTCCACTTTTATATTACTTACTTCTCCCTTATTGACGGGCATTCTCTATCTTCTGGAACTGAAGATGAAGAAGCCTTAAAAGCCACCATGTTGAAGTCAATTTTACTGCTTGAACTAGGCTAGGTCACGACAAATTTTCGGGAACACCCGCACATTAGTCGATACGCCACGTCAGGACGTTTTTCAGTCAAACCTGCCAAATATCTTCCAATCACGTCCGATTTTGTCGCAGGGCTCTCGTTGACCTACGCACACTGACCGATTTCGACTGCGATATTATTAGCTAAAAATCGGTATGTGTTCACCGACCTTAAGCATCAGCCACCACGGTAATGAATAATTCGATACTAAACAAAAAACATTTTAACCATGAAAATTAATATACAGTGGAGTTTTGTCCCTTTATATAAGTACTCTTACATTGATTAACAGACAGATGTCTCTATAAACATGTAGCTTGCAGATCCGCTGGTAGCTTAGAAAATCTGTTTAATTAAGATACATTTTTTAAAATATCACGAGAAATCGGTGACATTTGCATTGATTCGTTCAAGTTTCTTTAAAGTGCATGCTAAAAACTACTTGTATGAAATAGATGAGTCACTTGAAAGCAAAATATTAAAAATATTATCCGTTCGATTCAACCCATAATTATTATCGAAAGCAATTTTTTACAAGGATTGATTAAAAAAGCTTTTAAATGTGTGCCTATATTAAAAAATTAAAAGGTAATAAAAACGAACAAACGTTAGGTCGCAAAATATCAGTACTACCTGCTGTACAATTTTGTTTTTCAAATTATTTATTATCCATGCACTGACATGGCAAATTCTGATACCTTAAAAAAACGTCGATACTTGAGTTGGAAAACTGTTTTTGAATTAATCAGTCGGTAGTGAATTGGATTGTCGTGTACAAGGCGATAAAGTACCGTGGGTTCGAATCCATCTACAGGCAAGAAATCTTGGTGCCATGTCAAATACTTCTGAAAGGTAGTTTTAAACTACTATCACCTAATAATGTACGATTAGAGTTCTGAGCTGGATGTCCCTTTAATGTAAGTCTCGGCCTATTGTATGTATATGTATTAAGCTGGACATCAAAGCATCAAAATTTTGTCCTGTTGTCAATCTCTTAAAATAAGTAATAATCTTTGAATTATTTGCCGTAGAAGAATTGTAATAGATGAAGAACATTTTGAAGTCTTTAAAGTAAAAAAAAAATCGTTTTCATAATATGTATTATATTTTCACAACACATGCTTTAACGGGCTTTGAATCGGACATCGGACATAATTTCTATTGTTGAATTAATTTTCGATTTTTAAGGATTGGTTAAATTGGCCTTTTAATTATCGACCTCTCCTATCTTTTATAATAGGTAAAGATTAATTTTTTAATTGTTTAGCGTGAAGGTGTTGTAAAAGGATGAAAATTCTTTAAATTAAAGTTTTATAAATCTGGATTCATAACAAATTAAATAAATTCACAATTCACGTTTAAACGTGCTTTGAATCGGTAGACATAATTTCTATTGATGGATTTATTTGAGATTTTAAAGGATTGGTTACATTGGCCTTTTAATTACCAATCTCACCTCTTCAAGTTAATCTTATTACCTTTGAAAAGCCAAATCAGCTTAATTAAAATCATACATTAAAGATATGAAGAGGGGCACTTATATCCACGTGACTGACAGAATGGCGCATCTATTTCCAAGGTAAGAAGATTTTAATGCGATTGACCTTAGATTGATACTGTAACAAGATTAGAAATTAAAAAAGCAAAAATCTCTTTGGTTCATAAACGTATTACAGTAAACCTTTCTCACAACAAACCTTGTGTCGGCTGGAGTTTAAGGAGGGATTACAATCCCACAACTTAGTAAACGCTGAGTGTTGAGGGATTGCAATCAGACCAATGCGATTTACCTTTGCTACACTTTCTGTTAACGAAATGTAAACAAAGTGACAGACCTCTTTCACAGACTTTGTTGGGAAAATAAACAACAACAAAAATAACTGGATTTGTTGATAGTCACATTCCTGTCTTGTTTTCTTATCATTACACATGACTTGTAGTCTGTATGATACACCGTCTCTCACACCTGCCGTTCTTAAATTCGGGATGTTTTCCATGCTATATTAAGATCTATCCCGCCTTGTTATTGCTATTACTGGTATCCTAATAGTCGGACAAATACATTTTTCAGTGCATTGTATAAGTTTCCTAAAGAGCCTTTATGTCAGGTTGTAACTTATAAATTTATCAGAAAATCAAATGAAATGTCTTGTTTCTTTTGTAGTTGCTGACGATAGTAAACGAAGGTGGTTGAGTGGTCATCTCAAACTGAAGAAATGTTGACAATATCGTATGGGTATCCAATCAGTACAAAAGAACTGCCGATGAAGGGGAGGTAATAAGTAATGGCCACTGGCTCTAAATTATAGTAAGCAATTCATTGTATCTGGCAAATTATTGGTGGACAATGCTTTCTTATATAGCGTTGAAATAAGCATTACAAAGAACATCTCAAATACAATCGTTATACAAGCAGGTTAAAACCCTGACCTCCGTAATAATTGCATATTTTATGTGAATTGGAATGGGGTTTAGCACGTTTCTGTCTTGATCCTTGTTGTACATGAATATTATAGGGCCATGGTCCATTTTATAGAGACCCAAGAGAAATCAAACATTCGTAATAAAAAGAAAACGACTTATTTCGAACGTATGAAATGTATTCATAATTTTAAATAATTAACAAATCAATGCATGGCACCACTCATAAACAAATAAACAACATAATAATAGAATGATAAACAAATACACTATATACAATACACATATAAACAATATATGATTGTAATATTCGATGGTTTCAGCAGCCCGAATTCAAATCTAAGTAACCGAATTATTCGATTCTTTGATGATTTTGATAAAGCTTAACTTCATATTATAGACAGTATACTCGATTCTGATCCATAAAAACAACAATTACGGCAAGCTCAACAAATGAAAAATACTCTTATCAGCAGAAACATATAATTCAAGATAGTAGTTACTTTGATGAAATGAATTTCTATAGAATGAAGAATGCAAATGAGATGGAATGCATAAATTTCGGGGGTCGCCGACTAACCTCAAAATATTTTAAAACAAAACGAAAGTTCATTAGACATATAATACTGAATATTTCAACCTTAGCACGCGAGAATATTAAAATATCTGAGCATTTAATGCTATTGTTCATTCCGGTTGGCTCTTATGAACCAAGTCAAGTAGCACCCAAGACAAAAGCATTGAGCAATCATAGCAGATGTGGCGAGTTCTTCTCGGATGTTACGAAAATGCGAAAGCGAAAAGAATGTCTTAGAAGAACTAAGCATGTACATCAGGTAATTACGATAGCATATCTAAGATATGAATGAGCCTTTCGACACGCTACCTGCCACTAATGTAGTTAATACTGATTTGGTGTAGGGATTTAAGGAGTTTAATAAGCACAATTTGCATCTTCGTTCTCTGAGTTGATGGTATAACTTCCAGATGTAGTAGAATACTGATCATCATCCACACTACATACACTACTATGGCACAAGGAATTGTAACTGAGAGAGGTCAAAGCCTCCTGACCTTGATAATGTCTTAAATTGTCTTTAAAGCACTTAGGTTCTTGCGGATAAAAACTATTATGAATTTTCAAATCATCTTTCTTTAAAGACGATTTTGAGATGTCTCTTTTAATATTTGAGATATTGTCTTTGTTGAGTTTTGAATATGTATCAGTAAAAGAATTCTTTTTTTCTAAAGGTTTCCTTGAAAAAGAATCCAGAAACTGTACATGAGGTAACTGTGATCGTTCGGGCCGTGGTTGGTGTGTTGCATAATATGCCTGGTAACGTACTGGTTTATCTGCTGGCATCCTTGGTGGAATCGGTGGTACTATATCTTTAACGTCATGATGCCAAATTAGCGATGGTGCTGAAAAGATAAATAATAAGAGTAATATAAGAGACCGATATGTCGTTCTAAAATGTTCACTGTTAAATTGGTAATGCAATTGCAATTTTGTAAGACATAGAAGAACAAATTGCCCAAGCTTGTGTATATATGCGGGGGTGGTTAGTGTCCCAATCCTTCTGTGTAGTGATATTACTATTTACCAGAAAAGCATGGCAGCACATTGTGTGTTGCAATAACACAGGGTCCCCCCGAAAGACAATAGTTGGTATAATATAATTGGAAATATAAAAAAATTGCCCTTCGTATTTCATTTCCAATTAAATAAAGCTCATTGCATGCTGGTGAAATATATTCAAATACAAAATCTTCCTCAGTTCGTTAAAAGATAAAAATAATTACCTGTTTCAGAGAGAGAAAATGTATTATTTTCATCATCACTGCAACCTTTACCACTATCACTACCATTGGATTCTTCAGAGAAATTACTTTTATTATCATTATTAACAGCTCGACCGTTCACCTGCAATAGGTAAATATTAATTAAATGTAAAAGGTTATTGTATATGTATCATCTACTCTAATGAAACTGCATGAGATTGCTGTGATACAAAATGGAGTTTATATCTTAACGAAGAACGTAATGGTAGAATAGACATGGATATACATTAACATCAGTGTCTTTTATCAACAAAATATGTTTTCGATTTTTAAGTGATTCATTTAAATTTACGCGTTGATTCGGAACCTTAAAAATAAAAACTGGAATTCAAACAAACCGCTTGTTGTTAATTGACTCGGATTGTTTATTATTATTTTGAGCCTAATAAAGATTTATGGCTGATAATGAGCGTTTGCTTTGGGAATGAACTGATGCAACAAATTTGCCGATAACAGCAATTAACCTTCAATTCTCAAGTATCTTTGATTCATTAAAATTCATAACAAAGAGAAGTGCCTAAAGCATGATGACCGTATCAGTTCATTTAGATTTATAATATGATTCAGTATAAAGGAATGATAATACGATTGCGCAACGACCCACAATAAATGATTGTTATCTGCTTAATTACCTGCGAAACGGAGAATGAGACTCTCTTTCTGTTCTCTGTTGAGTCAGGATTGACATTCTGACTTGTAAATATAATATCATTATCGCCACTCTTTACTGGATGAAAATCTAAACTTGAATTATCAGAATTCATACTGGTGTTTGGTAAAGCTGTACTTGGTAATGCCTTCTCAAAATCTTGTTGATCTTTTCCAGAGGAACCTGCCTCGCTGTCGACGTGATCCCGATCTCGACGTTTCACTCTTATGATCACTGTCACAATGATGATGGCTAATATAATCGTTACACCTGCTACCACCCCAGTAATGATAAGATAGAATTGTCCACTTGCCTCGGCTGGGGGTGGTACGACTTCCTCGGATTGCAAGATGTTGATTTTGAGAAAAGCTACATCATCTAATCGCACGGCACCTTGATCTTTAACGTTGACTTCCAACTGGTGAAATCCGGAGACGTCTCTGCTAATGTCTTTGACTAAGATTATTTCCCCAGTTTTAGGAGAAATTTCGAAAAGTCTGTGATCATTTCCAGATAAAATTGAATATTCTAATTCGCCGTTATCGCCATCGTCTTCATCAAAAGCAATGACGTATGCCACCAAGGTACCAACTTTCATGTCTGCTTCTATCGTAACAGTATCATTTCCGGATCTGGGGAATTCAATCACGGGGCTGTGGTCGTTTGCATCAACAATAGTTATAAGGACTCGTCCACTTGTGGTTCGAGGAACATCACCTTTATCTTGAACAATGACATCAAATTCATAGATATTTTGACTTTCTCTGTTTAGAGGGGAATCTAATCTGATCGTACCGTCTTCGTAAACCACGAACGGAATTGTTGGATTGTGGTCGGCAGCTGAGAATGACAGGTCGGCATTCTTTCCTTCGTCGTCATCTGTTGCTGCAAGTTTTGATAAAATTGTTCCTGGCTGAAGATTTTCAATGGCTTTGATTCGCAGACTTTCAGTTTTAAACTCAGGGCTATTGTCATTCACGTCTAAAATCATAACACTGACTGACGCAGTACCGGAAAGCCTGGAATTCTGGTTGTCAATAGCTCTAACTACAAATGTAACTTTTGAAAGAGTTTCACGATCGATGTTAGCATTGGTTGTTATTATTCCAGTTTCGCTATTAATGTGAAACATTGCACCTGCATCTAAGGCAAGGGAGTAATAAAATTCCGAATTCTCTTCTAGATCATTATCCATGGCTAATACAGCCCCTACTGTCGTTCCGATATCGACGTTTTCTGTAACGTTAATTACGTAAATAGGCTGAAGAAATTGAGGCCCATTATCGTTCTCGTCGGTAATCACAACAACAAAATGAATTGAACTGCTGAGACTGGGACTTCCGTTGTCTTGACATGTAACAGTCACATTGTGTTTTGAAGTAGTTTCTCTATCCAAAGTCTTGCTAATTAATAGAGCATATCCTTTACCGTCTAATTTTTGTAAAGAAAAATGCTCCTCGACACAATAACACATGACAATACCATTAACTCCCGGATCTCGATCCTCCACCTTAATATGACCAACAAAGGTACCGACTTTAGATCCTTCCGACAAAATGATTGTTTCCGAGTTCATGGCTGATGCGAGGTTAAGTTGTAATCGAGGAGGGTTATTTCCGACGTCAACAATGTTTACAATAAGAATAGTTTGTGTTATTTGGGGCGGGTTGCCATTGTCTGAAGCTTCTACAATTGTCTCGTATGTTTTTCCAGATTCATATTGAAGTGGTGATTTGACAGACAACTCGCCGTTTAATCCGTTAAGAGTGAGCAGATGTTCCAGTTTACTGGTTCTCAAGGGGCTAAAACGGTAGGATACGTTAGCATTCTCCCCAGAGTCCACATCAAGTGCTTTAAGTGTCTCTATAACCATTCCAACTGTAGTGTTTTCAGACACCGTAACATTGTAAACATCTTTAATGAACTTAGGTTCATTGTCATTGGCATCAACAACGTTTATGTTGACAAGTAGACTGCCAGTTCTTTGAGGCGATCCATTATCCTTAGCTAAGAGGAGAATACTGTGCACATCTTGTGATTCGCGATCAAGTGACTTCAGAACCGAAAGGCTGACATCCGTGGATCCGTCAAATTTTTTGATTAATTGTACTCCAAATATTTTATCTGGTTGAATCAGTTCGTAAGATTGAACAGTATTTTCGGGACTCATATCTTCGTCTGTTGCTCCAGTTATCCTAAAGTTTGTACCAACCACAACGTTTTCTGGTATATCCAAGATGACACTTTTATTTCCGAATTTGGGAGGGTTATCGTTCACATCTTCGATTTCCACACGTACAGATAACAGACGTAAAAATGTTGTCGCAGACGACTGAATGGTAACATCGAAGGTAACCTGGCACACGACTGATTTATTACACATTTCTTCACGATCCACTTTACTCGTACTATACATAGCACCAGTGGGTCGGTTTATATTAAATAGAGATTTAATTAGTTTGTTATTGGGATTTAAAAAATTGTATTCCAGATATGGAAATTCCTCTACAGCTACATCCTGCCCGACTCCGCTACTTACAGCTACGTTTCCGATAAAAACTCCGGGATTCATTTCTTCTTTTAGTGTGAAAACAATGTCCGGAGACTGTGCAAGAATTGCTCCTAATAAGCATAATAAACTGAACATAAAAACTTCTGTTCCCGCCGCTGATTTTCTTTTTACGATCGCCATTTTCGTTTTATAGATGCTCAACTTAGCTTTCTTGGTTTCTTATAATACCAGTATTATCATTGTCTTGTATGGTTCCTGAAAATAGATAGAAAAACGTTTGTTAATGAATGGTTCAGGAACTAAACATATTCTAAATAATTCTCCCAGGACAAACTTTCGACTTACAATTCACACAGATGACAGATATCCAACTCTTTAATGAATTCATTCTGTAAATGGTTTTGATATTAATGTTGTCTCTTATGTGTCTCTTAAATACAAACTTGGCTGATTTACTCCCAGATCTTAACTGCTTCCCACTAATTTTATTTCCATTAAAGATCTTCATTGGGTCTCCCAGGGTCGACTAATAACAACCACCTTATAATCCCTCTAATAATGTTGATCAAGTAAAGTGGTGCTTGATAGAATAAACGTTATGAATAGCTTATTACCTAATAGCAAACATCGTGTTTGAATAAATTTATAAAAGGTCATTTAGGCAGTGTATTATTAAGCCAATAATGGGTCAGGATCACATATTAAAACTTGTATTTATTTAACACGTTAATTGTGATTTAACTCGAAGGTGGGTCGAGTAAGACGTGTTTGTTCTGAAGACTCAAATAACGGGTAACATCGTCTTGATTGATTTTGAATAAATAGCTGGGTGGGTCAGTCGCCATCTTGTTTAAATACTTAACTTGTGTATATATACAAATTTTATCATATCTTAATAGATGCCACATTCGTTTCGTATTCATTCAAGAGTTCACGTAGTCTAAATCCGCCGGCCGACATTTCACTTTATTTTAATCCATGAGACACTTCGTGAACGTTCCACTGACCACGTCTACTCGTGCGAGAGTAAATTAATTAAAGCAAGACGGGATATTTATGTATTGAATGATAGAAATCCACCCAGATGTAACATTTCAACATAGATATGTCATTATGGCTAATCAAATCAAATTTCAAAGACAATTTGATTGAACCTTTATATTCGCGAAATAAACCATTTTATTTTATAAATTAATTTATCCAAATCAATCCTAAATCAATGGCAGACCGGAAAAGAACATTGATTTGCATCTTGTGACACAAAAGGGGTGTGATGACAAAAATAATTCAATGATTTCTTGTGAAAAGAAAAATCTATTCCAAATGCGATAAAACTTGATTTAATCATTGCTAAGCAACTAAATATTTATGAAATAATGTATATATCTCATTCTCAAATATACTCTAAAATCGATAAAATATGAAACTTCGCTATATACTGATACAAAGGCTAAACGAAGTATGACACTTTGGACACTTGCATTACTTTTAAAAGTCAAAAACAAGCAATGAATCTTGGACCAAAGCCCAACAGCAACTACTAATGTGATAGTAATAATGTTTCAAATGTTTTTCAGTGCTTTGTATATTGACATAATGATGTTCCAAATGATCAAATCAACAAATTTGATAGTAAATCAACAATATCATTGATAGTAAATCAACTTGACATAACGCTGCTTTATGACATTAAATCAACACGTATCAATAGTAAATCAACTAAGTGACGATTCTAACTATTCACTGCGAGTGATCTAATAAATATTTGATTTTATATTTGTCCATGATTCATATACCTAGAGACCGTGGTCGCAGGAAATTAACGGAGTTGTCGGAAAAAATACCAGACATTCAAAAGCCATTAATCATATTTCTTCCAATTTTCCAGTCCGTTGGGAATCACCAAGGCTAGAGAAAGATACGAATTATAATTTCTCGCGGGGATATCATGTCAGAAGACAGAGGACATGGGAATACCACAGAGGGTCATCTTGTGGTTGTATTGTGACACAGCTTTTCCATTGTCCGTCCGCATTTCATCATTTAATTGACCTCTTAAATTTAAAACCCTGCTTTATGAGAGGTAAATTAGTGTAATTTCAGCCCATTGAGTTTTAAATTTAACTGAAACATTGTGAAATCTACCTTCATGTGAGTCTTTTTGTTTTTGCAATGTTGCAACATCACTGTATTCGATTTAACAAATATCTGTATGAATAGCATTTACCAAAAACCAAAATATACGATAACTTATTGGTAAAAGTCATTAGAATGCCTGTTTATATGTTCGACTAAAATGGCCATGATGTACGCCATAGTGATAGCATCTCTTGGTGACGTTCACATATCTCAAATCACGAGGATGAATGGCAATAAGTAGTTAATGTTAATTGCATTCTAATTCAATTTTAGTATCACATTTTAGTAGAAGGCAGATTAAGGGTGCGATTAAGGCAATTTAAATTCTTGCCAGTGTAAATCAAGTCTCCCAAGACACCGGAAACAATTTTCCTTTTCTGAAATGCAATTATAATTTGAGACTTGAGTTTGACCTTTTTGATCACTGTGATACTGTGGCGTCATCAAATGACACGGTTTTTAATGGATACACACGGTATATCGTAAGTGCATATGACGTAACGCAAAGAACTATGTTCGGAATAAAGAAGGTTTTATCTATTATTAAAATATTTTTGGAGAAACTGAAAAATAAGCTGTCCAATTGTATCTTCCAACTCGGCCTCAATTCCAGAGAAACCACATTTTGCATTTTAAGGCATTTGCTGAAGACTTCAAACAGTTCAGAGATGATTGATCGGATATTAAACGCTTCTCTGGAGTCAAAAGTCAGTAATTCATGATTCGTATTCAAAATTCATTATTTCACATGACCGCTACAAGACCAGAACTAAAACTCATTATCCATGGTATTCAATTGATGATATTTTTACAAATAGTTCAAACTTGTCAGTACAAGAATACTGCTGTGATGTATATGCGGACTATTTTACGCTTTGATGCGAATGCGAATCAACATGTGGTAGAGCTGAAATCGAGCAACAATGAGCTTCATCGGAATGAAAAACATCTTTAAAAATCATATTTATTCATCATCTTAATTGATTATATATGGTCGACCACCTCGACCCAAGGGACTAGAGATCAAACTGTGCATGTTGATGCGATTATCAATAAATAAAAATGCTTGAATGAAGACGCTTCATGCTCTGAATGTTCCATCGCAAGATGACAAGCGGCAAGCAAATATGTGATGTTTGATTCGATCAATATTTAATTTAAGCCTTTCTAAATGTGATAACTAAGACTTATGATGTATCTAAAGACGGTCATCGAAGGAGGGTCAAGTGAAATATAATCTTCGTGATGAATTCACGTTGAAAAGTATTTAAAGTTAATTCTTAAGCCTTGTTCACTGCCAACCGGTCAAAACAGATTACTTTTTAGGAAGCCCTGAAAAAACTTTCTCGCCATGAGGAATATAAATCTTCTAAATAACAAATTTGATTCTTATCACTATAACTAGAAGTACCATTCAAAAATTCAATTATAGATTGTCTTCTGTAGTACATTGGTCAAGGTGGTAAAATGCAAAAGGTAAGCAGTGATATTTAATATCATATTTAAGTTAACTAACCTCTAATGTAATGTCCAAGTAATATCAATACAACTTCACAAGCCCGACGTCTAATATTGAAATAATAAGTTATTGTTAACGTTAAATGTATCCAGGTTGATAATATGAAAGTTTGTGTCACTATACTAATTGAATTTATCACGCTCGCTGTCAATTTAATACTTTAAATACTATTTACTGTTAACAGATAAATCTTGCCGATTTTGATTAATTTTACCAAAACAAGATTTGTTTCTGATTTACAGTTAATTCTACCCCAAAAATTGAAATTGTATCTGAAATCGCAAAGATTGCAACGTGACAGTATGTTACTGCTGGTAGATTACGTGTCGTTTAAGAGGTATATATGACAAAGTCGTGAAAACATCTCTCCGGTTCAGTCACACAATGACAAACAAAACCATTCCAATACATTGGTAAACACATGTATAATCACTTGAAACAAAATCATATCATGGGTTGCTGTTTTTAGAACAAATTCTCCCCCGAATAAGACAAAAATTCGTACATTGTTTCAAAAACTTCCATTATATTTAGCATTGTTATATATTTGAGAAAATTCTTAGTCAATACCTTAAATAGTTCTTAAACAATAATATTTTGTTTTAGTTGAAACGAAATTATTTGACTAATCTTTAAATCTTATTGGTAAATCAGCTTTGATAACATTTATCAATAAGATGATGCTACATTTAGTATCTTTTTTTTAAGTTTCGATTTTTAACTCTTTCTATGACAGTTTTTAGATTTATACTAACTGGATCGAGATTATCAACCGAATTTATCATTTTAGCTTAACAGCGTATCAGACTTTCCACTCAGATGGTGATTTTTGAATTTGACTAAGTAAAATCATATTGTAAAGAATCACAGACAACAGCTTTATGTATATGTACAAGGAGGCAATGTCGGAGAATCTGAAGAATGCTACACTAACTATTAAGATAATGATTTGTTTGCGACTATGTTTTGGTTAAGCGATTTATTGATTAAAGCTGATCAATAACTGTGACTTTGTCTAAACAAGGAAAATCGATTCGGAAAACTGAATATTTGTCATGAAATTTTAATATTTCAGCATGTGCTTTGTAATTGCAATGACATGATATGCTATTAAAAATATGTAGCTCAGAGCAAGTCATCTAAATATAATAAGAAAAACACAAAAAGGCATAGCGTGTTCAAGAATTAGCTCAGTGTGGACTCGAAATCTATTTCAACATTTGCCAGTGCTTTACATCTTGCCATTCGTCGATTTATCTTATGATTTTTTAAGGTGTATCATTTACATCTTTCGTGGTAACCAATTGTTTCTTATGAATACAAAAGTGATAATCTCGAGTATGACATTTCTTCAGAAAGATCTCGGAATTTTTTCATTATTTTAATGAATATTCTCTCTATTGTGATCGTGTTAGAACAAACATTTAAGAGTTATGAATATTTTATTTGGTATCTTTGAATTGGTAATAAAGAAACATTTAGCTCGTCCCTCGGGAAGTCGTCATATTGATGGTCAGTGAAACGTTTTAAGTCCTCGACTCGTTATAGGCCTATTTAAATAATAATGATTATTTTGTTAAATGTCTAGAAACGTCGTTTTCTGTTCATTATACTCATTAATTCTAATTTAGTTGATAGTTTGGACAAAAAATAATTAAGACGCTTTGTCTACCGCGTATGTTAGATTCAAAGATAACTTGAAAATATTTAGACTATGATTCCGCATTGCATTAATACACCATTAGGCATTTTAGAGTACTTAATTCTACACAGTGGAAAACTCTAAAGTGCAAAAGTTCAAAATGGTTTCAAAACAGAAGCACTCAGGTAAGTGGACTGCAAATGAACGTTTCTCAAGTTGTAAAGCCTTGTTTCTTGCCTAATAGTAGTTAGATGTAGAATATACTATACAATTGCTGATACAGTAACCGTAGAATCACAAAACTCAGACGAAACATCAAATATTCAAATAAGAATAATATAGTCCATTAGTAACTGGACTCAGTCATTTTAACGACTTATTTTCATCGTGACTGTCTTCACTTAAGATGATATCTTTAGAAAAAAAAGCTCAATTTCCAAGGAAAAAATCGATACCTTTACAAAAATGTGTAAATTTCAACGGACAAAAAATAAACCACGGTCATTACAGAAAAAAATCTCGTCAAAATTTAAAAATTATTCATGTTTTAGTCTCGGTTTTTGAAGTGAACTGGCGACAGTCTCTCATTTCAGATGAATTAAAACACTCATTCAATTTAAAGCCATATCATAATAGTACTGGCGAAAAAAAAACTCGACTATCATTTCTATTAAGTTAATTGTAGCTTTCCCCGGGGATTTAAAAGTTGCCTGCAAATTGGTTTCGAAGAAAAAAATAATAATGACCCTACGAGCTGATGCCATATTGATATAATACTGTTTACATTAGACTAATATCTCCCAGGATGATTCCTGATAAAGATAATTCCAACATCAATGTTGGTTTAATATCAATACTTAAAATAGTCGAAAAGTATATAAAACATACCTAATGATATTGTATTGATTGAAAGACTATTATGTTAAAGGTAATATTAAGCCCAACTCTCTTAGCTTGCATTCCAAAGTGAAAACTGAACATATTCTACTCCACATGTGAAAAAAATCATATACAAAGTTTCAGCAATTTCTTCCATTTGTACTTCATACCTCATTGTACTGATAACATATATACATGCTGATACTTTTCAGCAATTTCTTCCATAGTAGAGGAAATTAGATTTTGGATGAAGCCCAATTCACCATGACTTACAATGACTTGATTAGACTTACTATTACCTTTAATATAACCAGATAGCTTGTAAAACATGCGTAATATTACTCCATGGATTTATAGATATACATGTATCACATATTTGTTAATGTTCTGCTGGGAATTCGATAATGACGCTGTCACTAACATGTGATTGCAACTATTTTAATTAAGTTATTATCATTAACATCCAGGGAATAGCATCACTATATATCTTAATTTGTCGTCATCCATTTTAATATAATGTTACTACAAGTCTTGCATTGGATTAAATTGCATAAACGGGCTAGTATGTATCCATACCAGGCCTTGTTTTTGTAGAGGCACTTTGACTAACTTGCTCTAAAATGCCAAGGAGGCACCAGCCTACCAACCATGTTAAGCTCTATGGAAGGTTTGTGACCTATTGCAACATTAACAGTCTACATTATTCACCAATGACATTTAACAGCAGCGTTCAGGGGATAAATACTGACAGAGAATAAAGATGACTTCATTCATCCAATAAATTACTTGAAAGTATGACTATCCCAAATGATTCAAATTATTGGGATAGATGAAAATTACTACTTTTGCATAAATATTTCCCAATTATCGACTCAAACCAACCAGAATAAAAAAAATCATTGTCTTTATTGTTCCTTGTTTCAAAGACATTGCCAGTAATTAAGCCCAAGTCGGTTTGTTCCGGATGAAAAATTGATTTCAAAGCATGATGACAATGAAACCTCGCTGCCAATGACAGACACAAATATGAGATGCGGTTCTCTAATTGTTTTTAAAGATTGTCATTGATTTTCGATGACATGTCACCAAGATATCCTCCTTCCTTATCAACATCCTTTGACATTTATGAATATGAAATTTATCTTACCTTATGTTAGTAAATGTAATATCGTAATATATCCAATCGATTGATTTAGCTTGTGTAAGTAATGCTCTATGTATATCCGACTTTTTGAATGTTTTTAATCACAGAGTTTACGATATAAGTACTCGAGAGGTTAATACCATATATAAACAAACTAAACTGACACACCAGTGGTTGACAGTGACCAGCAGAATTAACCAATCAAAAGCAACCTTACAATGTCACAGTCCAACACCTTCAGATAGACTCAATTTACCCAGACACTGAACGAGGAGTTGTAATACGAGATGTACTGTGTGTTGATCGGGGCTATGTATATATTTGACGTTAGTAATGACTATTGGGCGTGATGAACTGGTCAATTGAAGAAAAGCGTAAAAATTAAACACTGGAAATGATATTTTGACTATTTCAACAGACTTTTGTATCCATTTGTTTATTCTTACGCCAACATTTTTCAAATTTCCCATAAAACATTACTTACAGAGGGAAAATGTTCCAAATTCTTTATAAAACATTACTTACAGGACGACAATTTCCAAATTTCCCATGAAACATTTAAAGCAGACTTCCAAATATGCCACAATGCGATATTTTTCCAACGGAAGTTTTCCAGAATTAACATCAAAATCGTACCGATAGAATTAATCTGTCCGTACTAACAGAATACACAGTCAAATGTAAGCAGTCTATTAAACATCAACACTTTTAGCATTCTAGTTTCTCTTTCATAATTTATGGTATGATGAGTTTCTGAACATTCATTCAGATCCTCGTAACCTTGTTAAAGCTATTCCCAAGATACTCGTCATAAATAGGATTGGAAACATTTCTTTGATTATTGTGGTTTAAACCATTAAATATTTCTTTGGTAACTGATATTCAGTCATCTACAATAATTGGTTAAACGAAAGTCATATTCATGTCTTATTTGAAGAAATTAAGTTCGTGAAATTTTATATTCGGATGCTTATTTATCCAAAATTCTTCGCATACAAGGTATTCAACGAAACGTTGGATTTCACAAAAGCAAAACGTTCCTTAGGGAGTGTTTTAGGATTGCCTCTTTAAGCCATGCAATCTGATATGACTTTTATCAGATAGTTGCCAGTCTACATGGATTAACAAAGATACGCATTAAAGCTAGAAATATGATATATTTTGACTCGTTGACTATATTCGTCATACCTATGACAACGGTGGTAATTGTTACCACCAACTACATGGAGGTACATAGTCAAAATGTTACTGGGTGTTTGAAAAATAACATCCGTATATAACATGTTTATACCAGTTTAAAATTGAATTAAATTCGTCCTGTGTCGTATAAGAAGAATTTAAGTTGAAAAAATTGGAATTGAATATCAATGGCTTAATATTTTGTGAATCGTTTCCTTGCGAAATACCAACCATCTGTTCAACACAGAAGGAAGTTTTTAGCTGCGTAAGTTTTAGGTATGCGTATGTTAGGGGTTTTTTGGATGTCTCTTCGAAAGTGTTCAATTGATTTTCAGTTTAGAATTACTGCAGCTACCTAAATATATCTTTCAACGCTGTCGACGTTTAACAAAATTGTCGAAATCGTCAAGTTTATCAAACAGTGTAAACTAGGGCCAAAGTCAAGTGTTTTCAGTTTAAACAGATTAAAGGATAATCCAACAGTAAAAAGAACGGCGACGGGACTAATCGAATTGTGGCTAAACCCTACTTGATTTTCCATTCTATCCTGATCTGCAACCCTCCAATATCTTAAATCAACAAATAATAACATTTTGCCAGTCGAAGTGTGTGGAGACTATAGCATTCTTCAGACGACGTTGATTTGTAATAGGAAGGTGTTAGGATTTGAAAAATCTAAACAAACAATGCATTTTTCAAAATCTCACTCTTTTGAGGATTTAAGACCTTACGCCATATGTAAACACTTTATACAATATCAACACGGAGGTGTTGCAAAAGAATAAGTAACCCGTTGAATATAATCAATATTTGGATAGAGTTTCAATTGGTGACATTTTCTTTCACATTTTTTTCCTTTTCATTATTCATATAATATGTCACATTTGTTCAGAATGTCGCCACTCGGATTCTCCCGTCTCGAATGCAGTATATTTGAGATTTACAAATGTACAAGGCGATGAGACTTCTTGCCTTGGCGTTGGCATCTTAATAACAGTAACTTGTCAAATTTGTAACATGTCACCGATGTTTTCTTGCTATTTCCTTCCAATATTGACTGTAGCTAATACAAATTTAAGATGTAACTTCCGTTGATGTCAGTATGAGACCGAATTAACCACATTTTTCCTGGCGCTATCACTGATGTTTTACATGCTATTTATTTAAAAGATTATTTTGTTATAGGTTTCGTAGTTAAAATAGGCATTTTTTTTCCAAGATTTTTTTTTGATAAATCAAACATTTGGCTTAATGATTATGAGAGACTTTGTAACATTACATCTGCTACACAGATTTAAGTTAAACTCGAGTTCTGAGCACCTTGAAACAATTTGAATAGATGTCCAAAAGAAAAATGAAAAGCCATAACAAGTTGAAAGCAAAATCAAATAATCCTGGAATCAAACGACAAAGTGGGCGTGCATCTCATGTTCGGTTTTGATGACTCTATTTTCTGATTTTGGTATTGACTTCATTTACTAATGACGTTTTTTGTAGTTAAATTCTGAAAAAAAAAATTCAATCACCTGTGGAATTATGGGTTGAATATTGGCAATATTGTGTATAGTAATGGTTATTTTAATGCATATATTATAGTTGTCATGATATGATATATGACTAATGTGAAATTATTATGTTACTTGTGGAAATTATTCCATATAACATGAATACTGAACAATATTAAGCATAATAACATGACATAATGATGTATTGTTATCGACCGCCCTTATATCCATTAGCACTTTATATCTCAGAAACTAAAATACTTGTTATATGGTTTAATTTTGTCATTCAATATTTAGTGTTTCGATTTAATCATTATACTCCATTGCCTTCTGTCATTGGGTAGTAAAGTTGTGTTAATTATTTTTCAAACATGAAACAACCAGGATAGTTTTTTTTTACCCAAAGGAAACATCGCTAGACGTATGTCAAATACGAGCCGTTTACAAAAAACACGTTTGAGAAAAATGGCATGTCAAGTCTCGTGACAAGGATTACATATGTACGAAAAGCATTTAACATCAAATTTAACATAATATAATGTTTTCATGTTTTGGGGATCAGACCTATCGTGAAATCGACACCCAGATTCAATTATTGATCGAGGCATTGATGGAAAGCAATTGTCCATCGATAAAGTTTCATCAACTGTGTCATGTTGCATGGTGTTGACACTTTTATCCCAGACTAATTGTAATAGACCCGGGACTATCCTATCCGTCACCTTACTTGTTCGTCTTATCATAGTCAAGACTTATTAACCCTATTCAGATGCCAAATTTTAACCCTTTATACCCCGGTGATAAAATCTATGTTTCTTCATTGTCTTTATTGAGTAAAAAATAAACAAGACAAATTTAATTTAGTCCTGACAATTAACTTGGAAGTCTATATCTGGTCCATGTTACATATCGTGTTGTAATAGCGATATACGATATGGTGTGTTTATTTTTGTTTACTTGTAGTTTATGATCGATTTAAAGTTGTATTATTTACTTTTATCTGATTATGAGGAAATGTCAATTTTATATTTTGCTTTGTACTCGTCTCTTAACGTCATCACTGTTTGAATTTTTCTCCATGTGAATTTTCCCAAAACGATTTTGACAATGCTGTGTCGCTTGAAAAACAAGTCAGATGAGCGTCCTGCTGTTCCGTAGGTGTAGCTATTAGAACCTAATCCTCAATCTACCGCCAAGAAGAAACACTGTTCCCAATAAGAAAGAAGACAGACGATGAACTCTACAGAAGAAGAACTAAAGAAGAACAGAGGAAGATCAAAATACCAAGACAAAGGAACAGTTGCATGTTATTACCAAACATCCTGGTTCCTTCAACTCTAAATTAAACTAAAACCAGATTTTAATGTCGTTATCGAACATCTTTAAAGCCATACATTCCTTGTGGTAACGACGGTATAATCTGACATCTTTTTCTAGAATAAAAGAGCAGAATCCATAAGCTTTCTACAGGAAATCTGAATGGTGTAAATAGAAGCTATATTGTATACGATACACATTAACATACAAAGACTAGAAAACCGCACTTAGATCCATTCAAATATAACATTAAAATGTAAAGCCCAATGTTATTGATGCATTTAGTTAATGCAACTGTTATTTCGAAACATTTCCTTGCTGTTCCTTAAAAGTCAAGAACGCCGGTTCTTATGATTTATATTTTTCTGTTATTCATGTAGTTTCATTAAGGTTTATAGCAATTGGTGTATTTATAGTATATTTTTATTAGTAATAAAATGTGAGTTTTACATTTTAAATATATAACCAATACAAGTTTTATTAAGTTAATAAAATGTGTCATATACATTGTTATGTTATTGTTATTATCCTTTTGTTATTCAACTAAATGGCTGCAATTTAATAGCTTTCCATAAAATGAAATGAAGTATTACATCCAAATGCTTTGCTTTGTTCAATTTGCGATATTAATTGTTAACCGTAGCAACACAATAAGCTTTGTATTTGAAATTCGAAAAGGACATGAGTACCACCCGTGAATAGACGCAAGTAAAAGGTTGTTCGTCTAAAGGAATAGAAACGTTTTCATTTTAAACATCCATCTTTTGCCAACCGGCCTATTTTTTGCTTAAAGAGAGCCACAATGGCCAAGTGAGTTGCTCGTTAACCTAAAGATTTAGGGTTCAATCCAGGTATTTGACAACCCAATTTCCCCTTGCAGGTCGGGGGTGCTGACATGGAAGGTGCGTCGAGTCACTCGGGATGGACAGTAATATACTTGGGTTCTAGCACAATTTCCCCAAAGGCACAACACATGGCATTGTCTTTCTTTATTAACCCGATCAGATTCAGAAAAGTAGGATACAAAACTTCAAATTCATTTCACTGGAGCAAAACAAGGCATGTTTTCAATATTTCTCTGATCTGACCCGTTTTCAAATGTGCCATATTACATGACAACCTTTTTACGATTCAATTTTAATAACTATCAGATTTATATTGACTGATTTTTATTGGAAAACTGTTATAATGTTTCTGTCATTAGACAATTATTGTCTATATTGTTAGAATCAATTAAATCATAATGAAGTCAAACAATGATATAATTACGTATGTTGCTGTACTAATTAATTTTTCCGGATGCTAATTCTGTGAAGGCTGTTTAAATATTCAATAAAATGGAATATGTATTCAAAAGGTCAAGCAATGATATTGCATATTGTTCCAAGAATGTCCATGCTTGGAAACTTGTCAAATGCAAAAAAAAAAGTACACGACCAAATAATATGCGGGATAATATAATCGTTTTAACAGTTTCATATAATTGAAAGTGTTATGTATGCTTATGTGAATCAAATTGGCTAAGGAAGAAAGTTGGCAGGGCTAAGGTCTAAAATGTACACTACATTAAAAAAAAAATTGGAGAACAGTGATAACTGCTAGAAAGTTTCAGACAATATGATTAGCTTATAATTAGTTTGTCAGTTATTACGATTTGTATTTCCCTGTCATACAAACATCATTATAATATGACATTGCTTGTTAATGAGTTGTTTTGTTACAAATTGCAATTCCAACGTTAGTTATCGTTGTTTTATTTTATGTTATAGGCATGACTGCATAGTTAAGTACTTTTTGAATTAACAGTTAATTTGTTTGACATGCTGAACAATTTACCATCCATATCATGTCATTTCATGTTTTGTATTGGTTTATTTTTTTGCATTAAAGAATATGACATTTCAGCAAATGACTTAACTATAGTTTATCATAGATATTTGTGCACATCTACGAACCATTTAAAACTTTCCACTTTCTTCTGGAAATTGAATCTTAGAATGCCCGTTGTCAACTTTGTTTATTACTGTCCAAATTGCCAGCAAATAAAGTGGACGGTTAGGGTTCTTGTTCCTATTTGCCCTTGGCTTTTTATAAATACTGTGCATGATTATTAGAGCTAAATGCAGCTAAAGCAACTGGGTTATCTAAAGTAAAAAACCTTAATAATGAAATATCACATGACCAAATCGGTGCAACTGGTTTACAGCAAAATAAAAAAAAACGCAACAATTGGGACAGAAAACACTATTGAACTTGGTAACTAGTAACTGCCTTGTCTTCCCACTTTCAATTATATTTAACGTTACTGCATTTTGACACGAAATAGTTTACACTTGATATGGTTTTTTAACATCCACGTGTACTCGAGAAAATATCAAATTGGCCTTTTCTCTTTTCTCGCCTTTTAATTATCTTCAATACGATCAGTAAATCACTTGAAATCTTAAAACAGTAAGCACAATGGTCGGCTGAAGATAAAAGCATTCTATTCCTCAATGGTGTAATTAATTTGAGACAATTAACCGATTATATCTATTGTCTTATGTGTTAAACACACGTCATATATCACTTATAGATCGCCATTTAACGTCGGGCTTAGCAATTTTTAACTTTCGTCATAGGATACGCGATCCTCTCTAGGGGCTTAATGCTTATAGCCTTTATAATAAGTACGTTAGACGACACCGCGCTAATAAAACTAGCCTTAAAAGCCAACAATTATACGATTATCAAATTTCCCATCTAATAAAGTGAGTATTTTTTACTCCCCTTTCCATTGTCCAAGTGATATTAATCACTGTCTGCTAAGAATGTTTATGACCTGTTTTTGTTTAAGGCACCTCTGCGACTAGGCTATTTGATCTCAAGGTGTATTATTTCGGGAATTAAGACTAGTTATCTACAACCATTAAGGGAGCTCTTACATTAGAACTATCTTAATATAATTATACGAATTTGAAAGCAATAAAACTATCCGAACTTATTTAATTAAAGAGATATCAATATCATATTTTGCGTTCAAAAGAAATTCCGAACATTTGCACCATAACTGTAATATACCACAACATAAAAATGCCATTGAAGAAATTGTGCTGTAAATGTATAGTAAGGAGGAAATTAAAGCATTAGCTAGGAATTAAAGTGAACTCCAATGATGAAGGAATTCCGTCTGACGAGGGATAAGCGGATCACAAACTAAGCTTTATGTGAATATAAACACATGCTATAAAAAAATTACCGTTAGTACTACAAATATATGGGTAATGAAGAGACTCAGTAAAACCGTGCTTATGATCTGATAGAACTTCGAATTGAAAACAATTCTATAAACAAGGAAACGATTGTCAAGATCCCCCAACCCAAAAATTGTTTTGAGTAATCTTTCGATCTGTCATTTCAAAACACCAAGTGATGTCCGACATGGATCAGTAAGGAAAGAGTTTGCTCAGTTGTAAAGCTTATTATAATAAGTGACCTTTTTCTTCGCGTCATGTTCTCACACTTTAGAACCAGTCTACTGTACCTAGCGTGGTTCCAACAATGTTCTGGTAATGCCCCAGAAATACCGTAATGAGCTGAAAATGCTCTGGTTATTCCCAGAATTGTTGTAATGATAATCGATAAACGAACTCACAATAACATACCATACTCTTAAATGATACAGACTAATAAGCAGGAATATGTAAGCGATTCCAGAATTTAATCTGTCGAAGTATAGACAAGAGCGTGGGCTTCATATTAATTTTCCTGGAAACAATTCTTTTAACTTTGAAATAGCAAATAGCTTCAGATTTCAAATGGCAAGATCCGTACAAATTCACGGCCCAGTCTTTGAAAATATTATAGCGGAATGATTAAAACATAAAATTTATTCAGATTAAGGTTTAAAGGATACCTTTTTAGAAGTTGGTCATTTGGCATACCCCTTGTCAATGGTCGCAGGATTTTGATATCCATTTGCAGTTGGACTGTTGAATTCACGAGGAAAGATTCAAAGGAAAGCAGTTCATTTCACTTAATCAAAGCAAACTTTTGAGGGAAGACAATACATACACTTACACCTAATAATGTGAACCGATTGATGATGTCTATTATGTTTCATTATCAGGAAATCTATGCAACAATCGTCAATATTGCCAACATGTGTGAGAGTCATTCATACGACCAAATGTGTTTTTAATCTGTGTCGATTATTAAGTCTGATATGATTGTTAAACAGCAGATACTTCCACAAAACGTCAATACACCAAACAACAAGATAAGCAATTGGACATGAACGAATATTGACTCATTTACTCAATAATAGCACTACATTATTTGGTTTCGTATCTATTCATTGTAATTGATTCGAAACTACCGCTACCATTCTTCTCTGGCTCCACGTTAAGCCACCATCAAATTTCAGGTGAACAATGAAGAGCAGCTTAAGGGTAAACAGAGTTGTGGGATAAGTGCGGCTTTTGTCGCATCTGGTACTTGAATGGGTCCATTCGTATCACCTCTAAAGATGTTAATTTCACACCTGACCAATTGTCCATCAAAATGGACTTTAGCATTGTTTTTCAACAGGCTTATAGCGTGACGGAACTTTTATTAGAAATTGTGTCTCCAATCGCCTACCTGCTGTTATCAAGTTTCATTTAAAAGTATTTTTGAAGCCGTTTATAATGAATTAGTTATTTGATCTAAATGTAAAATTTGTCAATGGTTTATTTTTAAACGCTTATTGTTATTGCCTGGATGTTGTTCTTTGATACGACCTTATTTGCCTGATTGTTCATCTGAGAGGGTTTTGTTAAGAAAAATCCCACTTGAACTAATAAATAACAACCTGGATCATTATATCAGGTCATCTTTTTTCTTAACGGAAATACTCACGAAAGAATGCAATTAATTTTTTGAAAGAACCATTTAAATTAAAATTACAACAAATGATTTGCACCCCTTAACATTATGATTGGTATTATGGGAGATCAAAGGATGGACCTGCTCTCAAAGAACAACCTGTAGCCATGGCTAGATGGTTTTAGCGAAATATTACGGATTCATTCAAATATGAACAAGAAAACGACAGGCTATTGGGTTTTTTTTCACATGTGGTCGCAACTAAAAAGGTTGTCACAGAGTGGCATGAGGTGTTCTAAAACCTTTCATCAACCTTTTCCAAATGAAAATTTTTCAAGGTTTAATGTGTTTTTATTTTTTGGTTAATGATTTAGTTTGTGTAAGTAGATCTTAGATTATGAAAAATGATTTGGAATGACCTAGACTATTTTTCCATCTTATGGTATAGTACATCTCGTTTTGATGGTATCTATTGCAATATTATATCCATTGATCTGTTTGTCTTATCGATACAATAGGATAGATAACTAGATACACTTTATGTTTATTACAAGTAATAAAGTTTTTATTAACTGCCTGTGTTATAGAATATATTACCTAAGGGCATCATTTGGATCAGATATTCATCTTTATGCATCTACTTTAGACACCTTCGCCAACACCTGTCTTACATAATTCAGTAGAAAAATCTGATTTTTATCTGAATCTGATAAATTTTGTCACCTTCTTCTGAAATACTTGCATTAGTCATAATTTTGGAATTTTTAACATCGAGCAGTCTATAATACAACACCATTTTATTAGTATCGGAGCTTTGTGGATTTCGTATATAAAAAATCCTTTGGTTGGAACATGCGTAATGAAATGACAAAGATCTATCAGAATGGAACTTTCATACACCACCTTCCTGAAGCCTAATAGAATCATCTCGAATTAAGATCAAATAAGGATCCATATGCCGATAATGCCCCAACGCCACATTGTCTTTAACATTCCGCCAGTAACTTACTCTCCTCAATGACTGATCATTTAGAAACCTTTCTAAGAGTGTGAACACATTCCGCTACCCATGAAAATGTTAGAAATTGAATCAAAACTGAAGCAAACCACACAGACTGGAGAAGTGGCGACGGCAGTAGATGTTCAGATGTGAGAAATTTTATGTTCAAAAGCAAAACAGAAATGCGTCCATTAAAATTAGTGAACAATTTCTTTCTTATTGATCTCTGTGACATAAAAAAATACCCCAAGAGTAAGCTGATAGATTACTATAAGATCAGATCATCTAAGATAAATTAAATGGCAGTGATCCGGGAAATTGATCTATTCGGATTTGTAACCTATATTACTCGACAATATCAGGAGAGTCAACACTTAAACTCCATTTTAATCAAGGAATGTCACCATTGTGACATTTATTTATGGTTAAAAATAAGATTTTTTCTTTTAGTTTACTATGGCTGAGAAGTTCCTTCCCAGTTGCTAGTCATTTGGAATGAACACACAGATTATAAGGAGCGAAGATTTGCCACTATATTTGGTCGCCAAAAGCACAGTAATGGTCTTGGTATCACTACGTCCCCTAAAAATGGTCTAGGGATTACCATATATCTTGTCTTTATTTAGCGATTAAGCATTTTAGCAAGTACATATGCATGCATGTTAGGAAAATAGCAATTAAGTGATATTGGTTATTACCGTGTATACGACAGTTGTGCACCAATATACAAGGTATATTTCGACATACGCATATCAGAGTTGTATTAACATATCAGAAATAAAGAAAATGGTGCAACTAAGTTAATAATTAGAACTTGATTAACCTCTCAGCAAACTCAAATTTGCTTTGCAATAATAAGGAAACCCCATTTATTAAAGAATACGTTTCTTAGTCATATTTTCCGTTTTTCTTTTTGTACAGCTGGTATCCCATGAAAATCAAATTCGGTCAAGTTCAAAACTGAAATCTATTTACAAGTACATATATTTAATATCGGAATGTAACGAAAATAAAGTTCACATTTTCATGTAAGCGTGAAATACAGCTCGGAGTCTGCAGCTTACAAGCAGTATCAAGAAATTTAGCCATATACATTTTGAGCTTTGCGCTAAAAGAAAAATGTCGAAATTAATGCTCGGATGTTTACTAGCAGCACTTTTTATACTGACCATTTTGACTTTTAACCTCATTTATAAGTTTTGTAAAGCAAATTTCACTAAATTTTGTAAGCAAAGTAAAATAGTACTTACATCAGAGTTGAGAAATCAGTGCTTCCTGCAGACAAAATCTCTGAGACCATTTCTATCCTGTAAATGTTCCTTATCAGATGGAATTAAGCTCTGGTTTATTTCCAAACCATCACTTCGTCTTTTCCTAATGGTTTCAACACATGGAACTCTTGGGGCTTGTAAAATATAGAAAAGGTTAAGTTTGACTCAGTGAAATGTGACATAAGTTAGTTTTGATGGTATATTATCGATTCATTTTGATAGGCGAAAATAATTTCCTGACCAATTTCACAGCATCAAGTTAAGACTGAAGATCTTGAGAAATATGTGGTCTGGTCAATTCCCCCGGGATAAAAATCTCGTAATCAGGTATAATGGTATGTCAGAAGAAATTGAATGGAAAGCTTTTAAGTCTATTTTTCATTTAGATGAATTTAAATACAGCATAAAAGTCGGTCTAAAGAACTGTTCTAATTTTAAAATTTCCTGAAATTATGATAAGCAATATTTGGCACTAGTACACTGTAAGGGATATAATGTCGTCACCTGACTAAAAATTTTCTTATAACTTGTACCAAACTCCCTTTGTTTATAATATGGTCCTCACATCAACGATTAGTTTCCGCAGGGATGAATCCTCCTCAACGTAAGAAAGGGAAAGTCTCGCGGTTATTGCTTTGGAACATAATCCAGTGGTAGCTAGTCCAGAAATGGAACATCGCACAGCAGATGCAGGATTTCTGGAGATATCTGATATAATGTTGTTGTTGGCATACTCTAATATTAAAACACGAATCAATGCAAGATGTAATTAGATAACCTTTCAAGACTAGTATAATATACCACAGATCAAATTATAGAACTGAAATATTCAGTTATACTTAAAAAATACATTATATTGTCACCTCAATCATACGTTTGATATGATCGACATTATTGGCTTTATGTCATACATTCATAAAGTCCAACCAATTGGAATATTTCTTAATGCTAGTTCGAAATTTTTAAAATCCTTTTAAAAGAATTCCCTCGTGAATATTTTCCAATTAGCTAAGTCTATAACATAGCCTTTAAACAATTACTTACTTGAACACAGACTACTTCACGAGTGGTCGTTTATTGTCTACATAATATGCTTATTTGCAGACCGTATTCAGAGATCTTGTTAAAATACACTTATTCAAGGCGAGAAGGAAATGTATTTTTTATTTTAGTTTTCAGTTCAAATCGCTTCCTCTGGTAACTCATCTTAACAATGTCAAGCTATTATGTAGTTCGTGTTTTTGTATTACATGTAGAAAATTTTGGTAAATTGTGGTACAGGATTGGTACAATTGTCATAACCAGTGCAAGGTTCCCAATATTGAGAGAAAAGAATTGCATACATCCAAGACTACAAATTGCGACAACGGACTTAAACATTTGTGTGAAGCTGTTGACCATTCCATATGTTTAAACCCGAAACTAACACTAGGTCAGTGCCGATCATCTGAATTCTCACTATGACCAGGAATGCCAGAGTTCGAGCATATCAAAAAGAGATTTGACTATTAACTCAACGTCTTCAAGTTAGCACATTCACAAGACCACTTAACCTTAGAACCGATCCTTTCTTTGAAGCAATAACACCATCTTCAGTTTGGGGTTCGTCGATTTGAAAAGCTTGATTCGGTGACTCCCGAGAAATATCCCGGAGCCCCTTATAAGTAAAGCAAAAATTAAGACAGAACGTCCCAGGACAAATAAAGATATTCTGGTCAAGATTCTTGGTGGTAAAATATTAATAATAAATAATGCATTAGTCTTCAGAAGTTAAGATCAGAAAATGTCGTCCTCGGGGTAATAAAGTGAAAATAAATGTATACATTTCCATTGTTTTAAACTTGAATATATAAAAGGAATTACTCGAGAGATGGAGATATAAACATATTAACGACTTGTAAAACTCTTCAACATAAATAATTAAATAAGCCAAATTCACAAGACCTTTATCTTAATCTTCGGGAAATCGCCTAAATCTGTTAGTTCATGTTGTCATGGTAACAATTAATTTTATTTCCAGAAACAATGATTTATGTGTAGTGCGTCTGTTTACAAGAACTATTGTTGAATTGTAAGTATTAAAGTGTTAAAATTGAATATTTAATAGGAATTTAAAAGCAATGTAGACATACAATTTATCTAAATATATGTCATATGGATTTCCATTTCATTCATTTGAAGCATTAACAACGAGGTATATCTTCATAATCTGAAAATATTACATTACATTGCTGGGATCATCTTTCTGAAAACAGATTACTTCAGGATAAGATCGACTACAGATTAAAGCATCTCACTGGATGAACACTACAACCATTCGCAATTATAAGACAGGAATTAAGGAAGATCACAACATCTTGCTTTTTGAAAACGTAATCCGACCCTGTCCATAGTATCATTTTCAAATCGGAATCAGACTGCTGGAATAATGAAAGAAATAACTGGTATAGCGGAACGGTACCTGATGCTGACCACTCTGTTCCATATGGTTGATTCTATTGTGGAATAATTGATCTGAACGTATATTGAGTGGCTTTTCATCTAAAAACTGTGGTCAAATTATTCATATTAAAACTATGTTGGTAATGACTGTGGAACAAAGAGATTACAAAGTTCATATCTAAAGTTTAAAGGACATATATTTCCGAAATATTAATGAAGAATAACTTCAGTGTGATGAAAGAGTAAATCCTTTTTTGTTAGGAAATGCGCAGACTGATCAACCCGTCTGGTCCACATGTCTGAAGTTCGATCAAGTTCCCGTTGATTGTACCCAAAATTACAAAAATACAATGGCATTTTGAAAATATTGACGCAAGACTATTTTAATTGCAAAATTTTAACTTACGTTAAGGTATAAATAAAGCTATAGTCTGAGGCTATTTACGGTATAATGGGATTCAAACATTAAATTTAATAGGTGATTTTTATCATTGTATTGAGTAAGATTTTATGTCTTCATCCTTTCCTTATTCCAGACTAACTTATAGCTTTGGGGAAATGGTGAAGAGTTTTATATATGTGTATAATAGTGTTGTTTATTGAACGTATGATGATGAGTTTTTTGTTTTCTTCTGTCCCCAACCGTATAGGATTAACGCATATGAACTATGGCTTCAATATACGATAGATTTCTTGACGTTGGATCAGTACGTATTATATTGGGCGTGTTTATTTGAATCAAAATTATTGGAATGAAAAATTTCTTAAGATAAGATTTTTTTTTGATAAATGCAATACAATATATACTATATAAACTAAATATAATTATTGTTGACAAAGCTCGATTTCAGCCATCCATATCCGTTTTAAGAATTACTATCTTATTTAAGTTTCCCCTACATTTTTACAAAAACAAATCGTAAAAAGATTAGAATTTACTACGAGCACCATAAGATATTAGTCACTTAATGGTTTTCCGTTTGGAAGAAATCGGAAGCGAGTCCGGTTTGACTTATCTTGAGATTCTCCTAAAAGCAAAGTTTAGAGTCGTAGGCAAACTGCCTGAAAGGGTACCTGAAATTGATCAATTTCAGCTAGTTAAGCAAATATGTAGAAGACTAAAAAAAGACTTAAAACTGCAAGGAAGCAGTGAATTCCACAAAAAGAAAACATGCACGAAGTCGCTCTATGTATAATACAAAGTATGATCAAATTTCTAATTACTAATTTTCAAAGGAAAGCACTGGTACAGGGTTAAAGTAAGCAGACTGTTCGTATACGGTATACAATATATTAAAGAGATTTTACCTATAGTAAGGGATATAACTCTAGTTTCTTAAATCGACAATCAAAGCAAGTTGGTTTAAACGTTTGCTATGCTATATTTTTCTGTCTCATTTCTGGACTGAATTAAGGCGAAAACAGATCAAATGAGCTTGGGCTTTTTTTGGATTACAGGGAACAAGCCCACAGCAACACCTTCAGTGGTAAATATTATACTGCTACAAAATATCATAGCAGTTTATATCTAAACATTTCATTAACATCCTGCAGTCCACATACAGCAATTATAGACCTTCGAACAGGACAGGCAATAAATACGTCTTGGAATCGAGTGATTTATAATTAGAACTTCAAAATAATATAATATTTTTCTAGTAGGATCTACGACTTCAAGCCGTTTTTAACGTTGAAATTTGAAGTTCTTCAAATACTTTTACAATGCCACTTTGCAAGCTTACATTACGATGGGAAAGGACATGTATATTGGTTGAATTTTTTTTTATTATAAATCCATGATTGTCCTATAAATCTTTTTCTCTGAAACTGCAGGCATTTATCATGGTGCGTTAGCAAATTGTCACAGTATTTCAAATTGTCACAGTATTTCAAATTGTCATAGTATTTCAAATTGTCAAAGTATTACAAATTGTCATAGTATTTCAATTTGTCAGAGTATTACAAATTGTCAAAGTATTTCAAATTGTCAAAGTATTTCAAATTGTCACAGTATTTCAAATTGTCATAGTATTTCAAATTGTCAAAGTATTACAAATTGTCAAAGTATTTCAAATTGTCACAGTATTTCAAATTGTCATAGTATTTCAAATTGTCAAAGTATTTCAAATTGTCAAAGTATTTCAAATTGTCATAGTATTTCAAATTGTCATAGTGTTTCAAATTGTCAAAGTATTTCAAATTGTCAAAGTATTTCAAATTGTCACAGTATTTCAAATTGTCATAGTATTTCAAATTGTCATAGTATTTCAAATTGTCACATTATTTCAAATTGTCATAGTACTTCAAATTGTCATAGTATTTCAAATTGTCATAGTATTTCAAATTGTCATAGTATTTCAAATTGTCAAAGTATTTCAAATTGTCATAGTATTTCAAATTGTCAAAGTATTTCAAATTGTCATAGTATTTCAAATTGTCATAGTTTTTAAATTTGTCACATTATTTCAAATTGTCAAAATATTTCAAATTGTCATAGTATTTCAAATTGTCATAGTATTTCAAATTGTAACAGTATTTCAAATTGTCATAGTATTTCAAATTGTCAAAGTATTTCAAATTGTCATAGTATTTCAAATTGTCATTAGACGCCATCTTTGTTTATGCACATTAGAGGTTAATGACAAGTTCATCAAATTGTATGTTTGTTCATCATTTATTTTAGATGGAAGTCCATTAAAGATGTACTGTGAATACCAGTAACTAAAGCAGAAATAAACAGTCGCATTACAAAGACACAATGGCAAAATCAACACAGTGTTGTGCCATGCGTGGATGAAAAAGTTAATTCTATTGGTCATTATGTCGCGACCAATTAGAACAGTTAATACAATCAGGTGATCAATAATTGACAAAGAAAGGTGTTAGTTTCAGTCTGCGACAGTTCATGCAGAAAACGCGTTATTAACCTTTCTAAGGGAATTCGTAAAGGTCATAATGCACTCACCTCATCGATTCTGGGAAATAAAAATGCAAATACTTGGTTTGGTAATGCACTACATTGTAATGGCAATCCATAATTGCAATATATAGATCGCGTGAGCTTCAATTGTGGTGAAGAAGATGACGACAATTGTGCCATCTGGGCATACATTGGCTTGAAGTAATGGTGATCAGTAAAAGAAATTGTTTAATTAGCTATTAACTATAACATTGACTTTAAAACGTCTTGCCGATTGAGAAACAAATTTGATCTTGTAGAACTTAAACTAACTCTCTTGTGCCGAGAGTGTCTTATGAGTAGTCCAGAATAATAATAAAAAAAACAAAGGTTCAAGCCCAAAACGAAACTCGAAATCCAAAATGGTAGATTGGCACTTCATTGGCACGTTGAACAACGACAGTAGTGCTAAATGAACTAGACAACATCCTTAATTTATTCAAGTTCCAATCAACCCATCGGTAGTCTGGTAAAAAAAATCTACATAGAATTCTTTATTATCCAGAAGTCTTCCTTCTAGTTTATTATTTATTTTAAGGCTAACTTGATTTTAAATTTCATTTCATTTCAGCTGGAACGGAACATATGTCACTGCTTTTTTAAATGAAAATTCGAACACCTTGCATACATCGATCAACTGTAAGAAACAGAGCATAAAAATGGAACGCCCTTAAATGCTGTTATCACAGCATAAAGAAATTGTAACGAAAATCAATGGTTTTACTGCAATATTATAAACTTTTTATATCAAATGTCGGATTTATCGTATTTTTAATGAAGTTTAAGTTTTAACGATTATTTCTTATTGATTAATAATATCTTGTATATTCAGCGGTACAGGTGCATATCTAATGTGATCGAGTGATTCATTGAAACTCCACGTAAGAGGCTGACTCAACCACTAAGACGTTTGCTCTAAAGGATAGGGGTGGCAGTGATGCGAGCTAGATGGGTGTTGCCATTGATAAATGGTCGTTAGTCTAAAATTGAAATACTAGGACATGTGTTTCATGTGCCTGGACGTAAAAGATCCCTTTAAAATTGGAAATTGAAAAATTAGTGACTGATGGAACTGTCCTGGAATAATTTTCCACTTTGAAACAAGATAATGCACGCATTCATAAGTTAAATCTCGAGCAAACAAATAGGAGTTGAAACGCAATTTCAATTTGGAAAATTCTACAACATGGCATCGAAAAGAAGAGACAGGAGAACAACCTTTCAAACCTTGGCTGTTCACCAATAGCTAGAAAAAGTAAGCAGAAAAGAACCACAATTTGTATTGATTAACGTCATCGTTCAAATCTGATGCATCCACTAAACGAAGAATTTGATGAAGCACTGTTCTTCTTTCATAATGTGTTCTTGTCATATGGAATACACCAAAATATAATCAATATTTTAATATACTGTGGCTAATGGCGTCAGCTTTTGCTTTATATGAAATGGGGTAAATTTAGAATCAATATGATGGCCGATGTATTGATGTTTAGATGACAATGTGAACTAGTAAAGTAGAACAGATCAATGATGCAGCTGAATCCTATCAACATCTTCAATTCCTTCTTTTGAAATGCGGAACCACTTAATTTCATATTTGTCAATACTGTATTGATCTTGTATTGTCTTAGTTTATAATCTCTAACTGTTGACCTTCTGATTTCAAACCAAAATATCAATACATTGAAATTGCACCAACTGTCACGTTCTGTACGAGCTGATGTTTTGTGTTCAACCAGATGCCATATTGTCATTAGAGAAAACGATTTAAATTTGAACGTGCGCATGCTTAATTGATTAAATCTTTCTATTTAAATTAATTGAAATTGTTGTTGTATGTCTTAAAGCTCAGCACTATGGATACTACGAATAACGTGTACATTCAAATTCGATATATTGCATCTATCAAATAACATATTTATTTCGAAACTGATTTATGTACTTTTTGAAAATTCGCACGAACTTAAAATCATTTTACATACAGCATGATCAATTGATGTCTGCTTTTATGAATAGTGGCGAAGCAAGGATTTAATTGACGGGGAAGGAGGTATTCCAGCGCTCTGATATTCTTTGCGGATTTTAGAGTGCACTAGTTATGGTGGGGGACCTCTCCCTGGCAAATTGAAAATGTGGGAAGTCGGAGAATACATCTTACGCAATTTTGGAAGTGGAAGTAGAATAAATATTTCATTTTTTATGGACCCAGGGGAGGGAATGGCCCAGAAATTACCACCTACATACGCCAATGTTAATTAAAAGTTTACGTTGTTTTTCTGCCTTGATTCAGAAAATTAAGATGGAGAACGAAGAAGTATTATATGGTGGACGTTTCGCAAAATTTGGTTTTAACTTTTTAGGTCATAATGTGCAGTTCGGAACACGTATCATTTTGCTGACTGAACATATTCCATCTAGTATTATGGAATCCCCGTTGTCAGTCGTAAAGGTGAATTCCTACATGTATTCAACTTCTAATCTGTCAAATTGTTCTATAATATTGTGAAAATGCTTTTGACAGTATGTGTTTATGTAGATATCATTTACTTTATTGCTCATTTCCCTCGTTGCTGTTGAAAATTAGTTGATGTATCACTAAATGGATAGGATAATTTTGTTAAATATCACTTTCATCTCTGAAGTTGTGCAAGGTCAAGGGTCAAGTCTAATCATATAAAATGGTCGATTTCATCCTAATGGATTATCATCCCGTAGCGACTCATTCACTGAGCAATTTACTGTATAACATCAAATGAGACAAATATACACAAGGGTTTTAAAGTATTAAAAGGGTCATTTCGCATCTGAATATTTTATCCGTTATGTCTCACCAAGATTTGAAATACGACTTAATATGTCTGATAACCACCCGAGAGAGAAATGACCAGACAATGGGAATAGCCCGGATTATTAAATATGTGTTCAATTTTCTAATGACTTACATATCTTATATAAAAACTAGCTTGAATTCGATGCCATCCGGGTTTGACTCTATAAATATGATGCTCATTAGAAAAAGACACTAATAAATGAGTAACATCGCAAGTTCCGAAAATAATTACTTTTCCGTGACTTGCTGAGGCAGTCCTAACTCAAATTTTAAGGTTTTAATGTGAGTTACTGGTAATATGCGTCGGTAATTTTCAATGGCTGCGATTAAATCGTTTTAATTGGCTACACTTACGGTGAAACCATGCAACTACAACAATCCTGTTTCATCCCGTTGCATATGACGATATCCATAGACGTCACAAATTAAGACAGTCATGATGCAGCTCGCGGTGGACACCACAGGAAAGAACGTTACCATTACAACAACGTTGCAAACACGACACAGGTATTTCGTTTTGAAAGATCAACCGATACGATAACGTTCTGTGCGAATAATTTTTTGGGATAGGTTAATTTTTTTCCATATCTAGATTTTTCTTTGAAAGTAAATTGAGAGTGAATCATCTAATCGAATGTTTCGCTTTAGTAACTACTAACTCCTGTCTTTCATCTTTAAATTCAATTAAAACACTTCCCACTCTGTGTTTTATATAATTATTTAAATACGTCCCTTTGACATTTATGATCAAGGCATTATTAGGACTGATTTAACGTTTTTCTACTGGACAAATAAGACTTCACAGTTATTCGGAATCATTCAGGCACTGGCTTAGGATACTGGCTAACTAAATATAGATATATCTTTGCTTCCTAAAATTGAGGAAGAAATATAGTACATGCGTTCAAATTTTCAAATAAGAATTATTTCAAATGTATAAAAAAAAAAATTCAAATATACCGGTAAGAAATCTCTTAGTACTGAAATATACAGGATTCTGCAATTCCTGCGTGCACAAATTTATCTATCCATACTGCAGATTCGAACAGTAAATATATTATTTGTTTTGCATGCAATACTTTGTGTTGACAAATCGGTTCTTTGTTTTAAAATTCTCTGAGTTTATGAAGTGTTATTCGCATGGTTACCATTGCGAATTTTAGTGCTAAAGACATTCATGGGAGTTTTGGTTAATTGATTTTATCGGTTCATTTCTCATATTTGTTCATCGTTAAATGCCTTTAGGATTTGATTAGCGAAATACTATCATTGTCTGACGTGGATTTATTTCATGGGGGTTGCACATCTAATTACATTGCGCAATGGTGCAAATATTGTTAAATCAAATTATTGCTGATTCGTGTGATATTGGGCGTTGTGAATACTAAGTGGCTTAAATTTGAGATCCAACATTAAACCTGCAGAGAATATACATCATTGTCTATCATAGACATAGACAACATAAATTTATTCCATTTTCCATTCTATCGTTTGTTCAGTTCCATGCATAGAAAATAGCATTCACTCAAGATATCACGTATAGTTCCACCTCTACCTTATAACCCATAATTTATTGTTAAATGGATGCTGATGTTTCCCATGTTGCAGTATTCTACCCATCTTCATTATCCCATCTTTCATGTTACGGTATTCTACCCATCTTCATTATCTCACCTTTCATGTTACGGTATTCTACCCATCTTCATTTTCCCACCTTTCATGTTACGGTATTCTACCCATCTTCATTATCCCACCTTTCATGTTATACGGTATTCTACCAATCTGCATTATCCCACCTTTCATGTTATACCGTATTCTACCCATCTTCATTATCCCACCTTTCATGTTATGCGGTATTCTACCCATCTTCATTATCCCACCTTTCATGTTATACGGTATTCTACCCATCTTCATTATCCCACTTTTCATGTTATACGATATTCTATCCATTTTCATTATCCGACCTTTCATGTTATGCGGTATTCTACCCATCTTCATTATCCCACCTTTCATGTTATACGGTATTCTATCCATCTTCATTATCCCACCTTTCATGTTATGCGGTACTCTACCCATCTTCATTATCCAACCTTTCATGTTATGCAGTATTCTACCCATCTTCATTATCCCACTTTTCATGTTACACGGTATTCTACTCATCTTCATTATCCCACCTTTCATGTTATACGGTATTCTACCCATCTTCATTATCCCACCTTTCATGTTATGCGGTATTCTACCCATCTTCATTATCCCACCTTTTATGTTACGGTATTCAATGTGAGAAGTGAGGATGTTATATTTATGACAGTTGTTTATATGTACTGTTGGAAAGACATTAGCCGCATAGGGCAAGTTTTATGTATCAGAATAAGAGAGTTAATTCAAAGCATGGGAGTAACAGCTATTGGATTCAATAAAGCACAATTATATCATATCAGATAACAGAGAAAGACAAAGGGATTGAACTCTTATACCATTCCTATTATAGTGTGTCAGAGTATATAACCATTCTTAAAGAACGACAAATGGTTGTAGATAAAGACAAAGACTAATTCATGCCACCCCGCTTGCTATATGAAGGGATATTTCAGTGGAGTGATTCAGATGCTGTTAACCATTAAGTGATTAGTTGTTGTGGGTACTTGCTAATAGACACCAATGCTTTCTCGCAGTCCATTACCAATGCGTTTACAAGGCAACAGACAGTAAGTCTACCGCTGATCACCAACAAATAATACTCTGTTATAATTTTCTACGTTCATTTCCTCATCGGATCGGAACAGACAGGGGTAAGTAATCCACATTAGATTTCCCATAGAATTGTATACAGTTTACCATGTCAGAAAGTCTTTCCATATATGTCTGGCATCTATCTAGGTAATGGAGAAATATAAAAGCAATAGTTTAAAGATAGTTTATTTTTATACATTAGGAAATGGAATGTATTAATAAATAGCAAAAATAGAAACACTGGAGAAAAAACACTTTCACACTCCCCATATATAGCACAAGTATAAAACAATAGACAAAATCACTGCATCAATATTTGACAAAGTAAGGTAGAGAAAATTCAGTCCAAATATCGACAATTCAAATACGAAGTATGCTTATCGGAGTAACTAAAAGCTTCCATTTCGAATTCTCGTGTGGTTCAAGATATATTGACGCCAATAATCAAATTCTTTTAAAGCCAACTATTTTGTT
Source organism: Lottia gigantea (assembly GCF_000327385.1). Taxonomy (NCBI): domain Eukaryota; kingdom Metazoa; phylum Mollusca; class Gastropoda; family Lottiidae; genus Lottia; species Lottia gigantea. The sequence goes on from NW_008708986.1 coordinate 4,813,015, forward strand.
TGTTTTTTTTTTGCAATTATGTGATAATCTGGTCTAGGTAATGTTCGAAAAAAGGACTGACGCCGAAAAAAATTGTTGCTATGGCATAAGTGGTCCTTATACACATACAAAACTTAATGCGTATACAAGCATCCCACAGTATGGAGTTCTTTTGAACACAATCTCATTGCAGTTTGATGCCGACAATGCAAAGCTATAATATTTCACTTTCATTAAAGTAAAATTGTCTTATAAATGCAAAAGATAGTTTGGCACACAAATAACACACAAATATAAAACACCCCTTCAATTTATATAGTAAATGGTAATAACAATGGAAAATGTTTAATAATGTACACAAAACAAATGAATATTCAGCTGGAGTTCTCTAGAAGTTTGTTTTGTCTATTTCTAGTAAGTATTATAACCTAAACAATGAACCTGTTTACACGAAAATAATTCAAAAGACTGTTTCAGTTTATTTCATACCTTAAAACCATTTGTATATTTAATGGCACATCCAAAATTCAATAATAATAACTTATTATAATTATAACGGTGGACTTAAGTTTAGTAATCAAAATCCATGTGCATCTAAAGATGTTCTTGGTAAAGTATGTCAGATGATCACTGTGTTATGCAAGTCGTTGGTTTATTGAGCTAGCTCCACTATAATGAATATTATGGTGGGTGTCGCTTTTGAATATAGGCTACTCAAGCACCCGGAAAATCTTATGACATTACGATTGGTGCCCTACAAAAACATACCACATACAGCAGAAAAAAATACATATTCATTCGATTTCAAAGTATAGCTTTCAATTCATCTTGAATTAATTCCTACACCTTCGAGCAAAGTAATATTTAGTTTCATCAGACAGACTTTTTACGGTGCGGGCAGTATCAACTGGTATATACTTGTAATATTTGAACACGGTATTAAAACCTTAAAGCCAGAACCATAGGAATAAATACTTACAATAAAAAACGCATGCTTTTTGGAATATAAAAATAAAGAAATTGGGAAAATCAAGTGATGCGTGCAAACCACTAAATATCATTGGCACGCAGTAAACATGATGTCACACAGCGCCTTATCTTTACAAAAAAGGTTTGCAAATGAAAGGAAACATTCTTGTGGACAAATGGCACGATGTCAAATTTATTGGCACAGTAGCCTTATCGACACAAAAATGTTTGAAAATATAACGAAAATATTGTTATGGACAAATATGAAAACGTTGATAAGAATTTAATCTTCTCTTGAGCACATTTCATTGATATGATGTCATTTGTTCAAAACAAATAGAATGATTGACAAGTAAATATAACAAGGTGTCAAAGGCGATCCATACATGTTTTCGATACTGTCAATAGATCACTAGATATGTTTACTCCTGTCACATTTTTGTCGTTTTTTACTTGCTCTATTCATTCAAGGTTAAATGACGCGAAGGTAACACCACCAAAAATATCTTAACACAGAAGTGATTTCAGTCAAATTCTTTATCTCAAAGATGTCAAATATGCCACTATCTCGTTTCAAAGGACACAGTTTTAGGGCTAGTTACGCTTTGAATTGAGCAACATCACTTTGAAGTAAATTTCCCACAACATACTTCGCATTTCAACGTTCACATGTTACATCTACGTCATCTGACATCACAGTGTAACTACCGGAAGTTGTTGAACATTCATCATCATCGGGACTTCTGGGTAAACTATTGTATGATGGGGAGAGTGACTTGCCACTGTGTGGTCTGGGATGTAGCCACTCCCGAGAGTTGGGACTTTGATATGACTGATAAGTGTTATTATGGTGACTGGGATCACGATATCCGGTAAACTTCCTGTACGGATCTTTACGCGGTTTTAAATCCTTGTGTGCTGGGTTACTCAAATGAGTCATTTGAATACAGTCCTCTTTCACAATTGGTGATACACGCTGCACGTTTGGTCCGAGTGATCGTGAATTGAAAGATTCTGGTACTTCGTCATCACTTCCGGTTGAAGGACACTTTAAATAACCCATATTTCCCCCTGAAAAATAAAAAAAGCAGTATATTATAAATGATGAACTTGTACCGTTGAATTTTAAATTTGTGTTAAAGGAATAATTTTAGATTATAGTTCAAGTTCATAGTCTTGCCATTCATATTGTGAAGAGATACAGTTGCGTGCTGTAAACTGCTTGGGAGTCGATTGATGAATATAATCGAGCCACCAGAGACCTTCTGGACAGTATCTTGTTAACTCTTCAGACTTGCACAATACAAGTGAACTATCACAGGACTAAGTATCATTTTTGAACGAGAGGATTGAATAAAAGTACTGTTAGAGATAATGGTATGGAATATAGGTCCCTAATCGAATCATGGCAACGCTCCATAGATTACTAATTAGCTTAATGAAAGTTTTCCTATCCTGGTCAATGTATAATTACCTCATATAAAATCAATTTAGTCATGGCGGTATAGCGTGATCATATAAATATCTACTTGGGTAGATCAGACAAGAGAGCTTACATAACCGGTGCTAAAATATTACAGAAAATGTCAATATTGATGGAAACATGGCATTATGGCGGCTTCCGGGATCAAGCAATGTAAGAGATCACGTAATAACCAAAGATAATTACAACAGGAATAGTATAAGTTTACAACCGACGGACTATTTCCTAGCCAGCCATTCTTACATAACTGTGCAAATGTATAATAAGTTGTAGACTTTTCTATTATTAGATGATTTAAGCTTTCTAGACATGTATGCTATGACAATTGGCTGGAGATGGTATTTTTTTTAAACGAAAGCACAATAATAAGTATGATGAATAATCATGATTTCATTTGAAATGGTTTAATTTGCAAAACATTTTGAAATGGTTGAACTATTCAGAAGTCGTTGCTAAATAGTATCTATTCTGCCAAATCAAACTGGCAGTACTGATTCATACCACTTTGGAACTGGAAAGCATAAAACGAAAAATGACTATATTATGGTGGGGACCATTACTTTCTCGTTCTCTAGAAGAGCATTGTTACGTTTGAATCATACTTACTCTTCTGGGGTACATCATCTTCACTGCCACCACGACCACTATCACTAGCAGTTGTCTCCCCTGATAAATCACTTCGAACATCAAAACTAACTGATCTATCTTTCATCTGGAATTATAAATCATAAAAATAATATCAAACATTTTAACACGTTTCTTTCTTAATGGAAAATGACACGATGTAATTTAATTGTGATAACGTTTCTTTCCATTCCATTAGCTTCGCAAGATTAAAACAACGGATAGATTTGGTTGGATTTATATCGTTCTCTCTTCAAAATGACATATACATTAAACGGAAATTTTCAAATAAACCAGAAACTTGCACTATATTTTTTAATTTGTTCATTAAGGGACACAAATTAAAAATACATTAAATGCTAAGTTAATATAATATACGAGATATTCACAAAATACGAATACATTTTTATAGGTAACGAAATATTCAAAGAAGTCATAATGTAGCTTTTAGGTCATTAGTTAAAGATAAAACAGCATTCATTCTTGTCATTCTTAAATTATCTACAAAAGTGTGGTAACTTCCTTTCTATGTCGCAATTAAGTCGTGTATCAAACAGTGGGGTAGCGGCAGTTCTGTCGGATGTAGTGTGGAGTGATCTTAATTTAAAATCATTTAAGCAATGCTATATATCTTGTTTTGTGTGAAAACTATACAACAAAATCTAGAGAAATGTGTCCTTTAACACAAAGTTTTTTAATTTTAACTAAAATAATGGCGCTGTACGCCTAAGTGTAGAGAAATATGTCTCCTATTTAACTAATAGTATCGAACTTTTATCAAGCCAAACACCAAAACTAGGATTAAACTACTTAATTAACAATTATTACTACTTTCCGTTTTTATTAAGCCCCTTTAAAACAAATTCAGATTGATCAAGAATATACATAGATATAAATAGCATACTTTAGAAATATTTTTAGGAATAATTTACGTCGTTTTTGATAATGGATACTTTTTTACAAAAAATGCGGAATACCCCTTTAAAATGATTTTGTGTTTAAAAACAGTGAATCTGTTATGCCAAGCATGAAATTATGATATTTGTTTTATATTGTGATATTTATTGATGCAAGGCGATATGATGACATATTCGATTATCACGTTACCATGGGACAAGGTTTCACACATTTGTAGACGATCATGAAACTTCCAATTTTATGCTAACCTATACCGATATGGAATATGAATTGCACTTGGGAGGTTTGTTCAGTCACAACACGAGTCTTGTCTAGCAAATAAATAACCAAAGGGACCTTCAGAAATAACCAAATTAAGCCTAACATCATAGTTAATATGTATCGATTTATCAAAACATTGAATAATTATATTAGAATGAACGTTAGGCATGGGATTAAGGCTGTACTGTAATAAATACTGTACATGACACAAATTTCTATCCATTTCAACTATTTCGATAAAGTTATTTGTCGATACTTTAGGCGAGATAGAGAGATCCGTATACCCTGTATTCAAACTACATAACGCACGGATATGCATGCATTTTAAGGTTTCCCCCAGTTTCCCGCTATCAGTAATGCTTGTCGGAGAAGGACGATCCAATGCGAAAAGGCGATCCAAAAACACAACTATGAACCGTATAAAGTTTAAACCAATACAACACGCCTTACTGCTTATGATAAATTGTTATATCATATAGTTCCCAGTTCATTAAATTTATCCAAACATTGAAATACAACATTAGATTTTGCTTCATTAGAATGCAAGACACGACCGCCAGTAATTTGTATAAGAAAATGGGTACCGGGTTAGAAGCATTAAATTAAGCATTTGATCTGATCTGATGTATGTAAGACTCTGTTGAGACCAGACAAAACGCATTGAGATGTGGGTCAATTTGCCTACTCTTTATAGTAATAGGCTCGTTAACGGCTTCCATAAATTCCGAAGAGTATTCCTATTATTTAGTTTTCTCCTTCAATCAAATAAATGTTGCTCTTTCCTGACCCACGACATTACACGAATACGTAAAGCCATCATAATAACAATGGCCGTTCATCTCATCACTGACTTATTACCACGTCAAACCAGTCAAGACGATTTCTTTTAGACACGATTTGTTTTCCATTCAAATTACAGTACCCATTGGGGATTTTATAAATGGTACTTAAGTCTTTACTCTTACATTTAGAGAAATGATAACACGTTACAAAATGATGTATTTTGAAGTATCTAAGTATCTAAATTTTGTACTTTGTCGGTTTAAATATCGCTTTTCTGTTCTATTTGCCCTGCGATCTACGTTTTCAATTAATTTTATTTTTGATCAATTCAGAAAAGGATTTTGAATGGGGCATTTTTCTGTTCTTTCGGCATTGTTTATTGGGAAATAATGTCACTATCGTAAAAAAAAATTCAATCAAATAGTTAATTTTGAGAGTTAATTTCAAGTATCACAGACGTTGCTCGGGAAATCGGAATGATGCAAAGCGCCGTTAAATGTCACCGATTCACATGCATAGAATAGAAAATTTCTTCTAAATACCTTTGAATTAATGCCTGTGATAATGATAAAAATAAATTTAAAGTAGGAACTAGAATAGAAAGAATTATACACTGGTCGATGAAATTGAAAGAACAGAATCACTTTTTCTAGTCTCTGGTGAGCAATAATTGCACTGTCTATAGTGATTCATGTATTCTAATAGCAGGCAGCCTTGAACAATGCAGCTACACGAATTTTAATCGACTCCGAAATCATTTGTAAGAGTAATCAGATACCAAGAGAGAAAAAAAACTTCATACATGCTGATATAATTGAAATTTGATAGTTCTCCTTCAGGTCATTATCTAACCATGATCAAATTCCGACAGATTCAAGTTGATTTTTAACTCAACAATGACAAATTAAAACAAATTTCAAATTGAAATTCTGGAATGCAATCCTAGATGAAAGTGTCAGCACGATATTGTCAAACGAGTGGTTTTATCGGATTTGAAATGCTAGTGGCAGAAACAAGATGGTTCTGACGTCTAAAATTAAAATACAGAGACAAAAATTTACAATTTAAAAGCCCCTTGGCATTCCAGCGTTCAGTCAGGTGACGCTATGCATCATTAAAGATTTCGAACACGAAAGTTTGAATAGAAAAACGGAAGTGAAAACAATTCATTTCTATTTGAATTTTTTTCTATGATTTAAATGTGTTTGCCTCCGGTATTCCGTTCACCCACACTAATTTTGCTTTCAAATGTCATTCAAGTGTCACTCAATTAGAAGTAAGGACCTGGTTCACATGTGTAACTATCATTCGTGGCCTATTATTATCCTGGTCTAACCAGCCTTCAAATAGTGTCGACCGTGTGCTTTAAACAGCTGACATTTTTAAGAAAACATCGTGAATTGCAAATGCAATATATTCCAAGATTGAATCATCATTCACGTTTTAACACTACACATTAATGTCTCTGAAGAAATGCGTTAAGTAAACTCATTTACCATTATGTCTCCGTGACATAGATTCGTCTTTATTAGTCCATCTAGGAGAATAGCGGGGTTTCAATTTATTTCCATGAAATACATCATTTCTTTGGTATTAAATTATTGAAGACGTATGTCGTGTTTCCATATAATCTGACGTGTCCTTCACAGATTGCCGAAATTGTACTTTAAGTCTTTCAACATGAGTTATATGTCCCATGGTTATTACTTTCATGAATAGATACTTGGTATTATGGTTCAAGGTATGACTTAGAAAGTCAGATTTATTATGGAAGGCTGGTCATGTTAGAAGAACTTACTATTTTGATCCCACTTAGTTTGCACTACTGATCAGTGCTTGCAATAACTTATATGGAACATGGATGTGTTGGATAAGTGACCATTTGAGTTTTGCAAATCACTTAAAGTGAAGTGGAATATAATCAGAAAATTACCACTGTTTTGGCAATACGATTCTCGGAATTTTGAAGGAATCTTTTATAGCACCCAATGACATTCTTAGATTGGGAAGTTTACACTTTTGAATATTCTTTTTAGCTAATTGAATAAAATCATTCTATATATTTATTTCCTTAGAAGTCTTCATCTTTTAGATGTCAAAGGCGGCTATATCGAAGCAAGGGTTATAAAGATCACAGTTGAAAGGCAACTTTATTACACTGAGTAGGACTTCCTAGTTAGTGAGAGTAATGGGGGTTTTTGCGTTTCCTTACATAAAGGAATTATTTAAATGTCGAGTTTTAATACCATGACCATTGGGCTTCCAGGATACATTTTTCCTCCCTTAATTCCCAAATGTATAACACTGAGCCATATTTAGTCAATTCTTACGAAAATGTCTGGACATAAAGTCGTTATGGAGTTAAAAATTCATACATCATCCCCTCTTTATAAATACATTGCCTCACCGCTAATCGAATTTATCTTCCATTCTACCAACTAATGTCTTCATAATCTGACATTGAAACATTTTCTAAAATCTCGTGTCTGGAGCCAATATTGAACCCAAAAACTCCTCTCAATTATGACAACTAATATATTAATGTCGTAACAGAACACCAAGAGGAAGGAGTGCAATTGCTGTCGTGCCCGCAACCCAGTCCCGTACACATCTGGCATCAAAGAGGCTAAGTGTGAGGTTGAAATGTGTTTGCACTGGAGCTGAACAGGGTGTCTTGTAATACGCAATGTTATGTCAATAAGGTATTGTTATTCTTGCCGCTATGATAAATCTGTTTAAACTCCGTTGATAGGAAATAACAATACTTTAATGGCTTTGTCATCAATTCCCACAACATATTTATGTCATGAAGTTAAGTGCTTTTCAATTTCGAGTTTTTCGGCGATCTACAGAAAACACACGAGAAATACTTCCTACATCTCTACGTAAACAGTTGATTTGTTTCGACGTTTGATTTTTTAAGTCTTCTCTCTTGTGATTTCTCGACGAATGTCAAGTATGAACGACGCCGTGATTCGAATTCAATTCTCTTGGGTTTTCTTTCAGAATAATTTCCCCAAAATAATTTCAACTGTAATTATTATTTCCACTTGCAGCATTTAAGTGAAATTACACATAAAGAAAATGTTTTCTTTTGTTTGAGAATTGGATGTTCTTCTGTTTTTAAGTAAAACGTCCATTTTCAGAATTGAGACATCTCAAGAATGATTGACATAAAGTGAGAAAATTTAACAAACCATGAACGAACACATTATAGATAGTTCAAATTGTTTTTTTTTTTTTTATTAAAAACGTATATTTTTTACTTTTTAAATCAGCTAATGTTCCATGTTCATGGGGAAAACGTCTTTATAACTACCCTGAACACTTGTTAATGTCACGATTTGCCAAACGTTCGAACAAAATAAAACAAATAAATTATGATAGCAGTACACTATTATCATTATTTAATGTAATATGATGCGTTACATTTCTCAGCGGGTAGCTGGTAGTCTCTGATAAAAAGGCTCAAGATTCTATGGATTCTTATAGACCATATGGAAGATTATATGATACAATGGTTAAATGCCGAAGTACAAAATCGTCCTTACTGCGTATGATAATGAAATATACTTTTATCTATTGAACTTTCAATTGAATTTCATATTTTTACTTGAAATATAACCATACAACTGTACAATTACAAATTAAACTTGACTTCGTTCCCAAGACCCGAGTCCTCTGGGAGTACATGATAGTGTTTATTATTTCTTGGCAAGCAAGAAGAAATTTGTCAGTGTCTAAAACGTGATCATTTGTGTTTTCAAGTCCCATCGAAGCGTGTTTTGTGGCGGTTATTGAGATTGACGTTTCGCTTTAAAAACTAGCTGTTTGAGTTTCTCATAGTTCTTGAGAAAAGTCAATTCAAATCTTTAAGACTGTCTAATTGCATCTTCACGGCGAGTCTAATATTATTAAAACTTAGGAAAGACTATGAAGGAAATTTGACGTAGAAGTCCTATAAAAAGCATGATCGAAAGTGTGATTTATTTGGTGAAGTTAACCGTTTAAATTCATGTGTGACAAGACCATATTTCCTTGATGAGAAAATATCGACGACTAGTTATCGTAGCTTTCTATCATTGGCATCGATCAGACGACTGAGTGACAAGGTTTTAGATTGGAAAATGGCCAGCGATAAGTTTCTCGGCAGATCCATTGATAAACCGTATGCCGTTACAACTAATTTTCCCACATTATATGTATTGGTAGCGTTATGTCTTCAGGGCTGTGGTTTACTACCGATCGTTAACACTAATAATGAATCTAATGATGGCCGCGAAAACTTAAGATACAGTAATGAAGAACCAAAGTTCAATATTTTTACTCCGTCTATTATTTTTCAATAAATCTTTCCAATTATCAACTCCGACACATTTGCTGCCTGATTCAAATTGGAAATACCACAAACGTAATGGTGCTAAAACGTTTGAAAGAATGTAAGAAGCGATAAACCAACATCCTTTAGCGTACAGACAATTAAATTTCACATTTGAATGTCCTGTTAAATCTCTTTTCAAAGCCGTATCTATATTGAATTTTTCTATACAGAAACAAATTGCTGGAATAATGAAGTTGTATTGACTGCATTCTATTGACCTTGAAACGTCGATAACACGTTTGGAACTCGCAGAATATAAAATACAGACTTGGCTATAATTGGGTATTGGCACAGACAATTTTATAATGATTACGTGACACAATGAGAATTCTTCGAGACTTTCAGTGCAAGGTATTCATGTGGACTCGCTGCTTCACATACTTTTTTGTTTTCTTAGGTATGGACCACAGAAGTTGGTGCGTCTCACCAATTAATGTTTACACCCGTTTGCTAAAGTAAATGAATTCCACTGCAACAAGAACATGGCCATGAGTGTTGCGAGCGAAACAGGGTTTCTTCAATTTTCAAAAACACATGATTTCACTCTGCATGTCATTACGATAATGCACATATCTTATAATGTTTTTTGTTCTGATATATAGATATATACGACTAACAAAAACATTATAATGCTCATAAATCTAAGAATGACATATTCTGGAAATATTTGTACATGAATCTACCGAATGATGGAATGGGTTGATTAAAAAGGTAGTTTCCAGTTTCAATAGTGGGAAGATATAGATATATCCATTACTTCATATGCCCTCCATAGCGTGACTTATTAAGTTGTATGGTGTAACACGAACTAGGCTATTTCATTACAGCTAAACAATTTGAAACTTTGAATTACTTTAGCGAAGAACATGATTTCAGTACGATTCGGTATCTTAAATTCAGAATATTGCTCACTCTCAATGTCTGAGCGCCAGTAGAAAACATTTAAATCAATTTATTGGAATGCTCGAGAAAATAGTCATGAGCATATTCAGTCCCTTAATGGGAATATGCCCAGATATTGGCAAAGAAATTGGTTTCGTAATGATATAGGTGGTTCTGATTATACTATAACATTTTACCGTCTTCTTGGTCTGAATACAGTTCGTCGTTAAATTAAGAAAGCGTGTGTATGATACCGAGCAATGGTGTTATTGGCATATTAGCAAGACATTATGACTCAACGGAATGCTAGGTTGATGTCCTCTCAAATCATTAAAAGTAAAAGGGATGAAATTAATTGGCCTGAAAGCCCTAAAAGGTGTCTCTCATCACACAAACAATCCACGACAGTGCAGCTTGTATGGTGAGTATAAAATTGAATGATATAATTTAGGAAGCCAACTGTGTGAATAGAGTGGTAATAAGTGAACGGTGGATAGTTTCAACGACTATAAAAGCTTGAGGAAAAACTCGCCACAAGCATCCAACACTCGATTTTCCACTTCGCTTTGAAACATTCAAAATCAAAGGAGATGCATTTTAAGCATTATTTACTCGGAGTAATTCCCCGAATGACTTTTTTACGCGCCTTTTGATTCTTAAATTAAAAAACGGAATATTTTTCTACACATTGATCGAAGGCCTCAAATTAATGAAACGGAAGAAGGAGAGTAGTGAGATGGATAATTTCTAAGTTCGTGTTTGTTTGTGCATGGTTAATGCTTTTCCTTATTAGTTTTAAAGGAACAATTACTTTAAGATTTAAGATATGGGGTATATCAATGTAAATACGATGTTAATGTACATAAGATTTCTTAAATTTTTAACATTATATCGATTAACTTTGTTTACAAAACTTCTGGATCTGACCAGCATAGTTAGTATGTTACATTTTGATTTCCAATATTCGTTTGATATTTAATTAATTTACTAATTAAATATGAAGAAAAGTCAATATTCCATCTCAAACATTGAACTGTATAAATGTGTAGAAAATTTCTTTGTTTTAGTAATTCTAATAGAGTGCGACGTCACATGAAAGTGACCCGGTTTTAGTTAGGTCTTCGTTATTATTATAACCATTAATTAATGGCAATGCCATTTGCTGTTACATTTAAGGGTTATAGGTGATATGAATTTGGAAATAAAGATAAAAGCAACTCACCTTTGAAAATGTGACAAATTCTGGCTTGTTGTAATGATTGGAATTTGGTTTAGAATCATAACAATCTTTGTCATCTGAACCAAAAGTGAATTTGAGATCTTTCTCCATCTTTGAATTAGGGAAGATATGAAAACTTTCACCAGGGGCTAAAGTCACAGGTTTCTTAAAAGTTCCATCAACTTTTCCCTTTTCAAAATCTCTCGGGTCACCTTCTTCCTGTATACCCACTGTTTCCCCATGTCTGTGTCTGTCATCAGAATTTCTTATTCTGAGAATAATTGTCACTATTATGATGGCAAGTACCACTGTGGAACCGGCAATGATTCCTGCAATGATGATATATTTCTGTCCACTTGAGCTTTGTCTACTAGCTGCCAGTGTGGCGTTAGTAAAAATTACTTTAATATTCAACACATCACGCTTTTCTCTTTGCTTCGCACCATGATCCTGAACACAAACCTTTAATTTGTAAAATTCATTGTCATCAAGTGTAATAATTCGAGTTAGAAAGACGATACCAGTCTTTGGAGAAATATCGAACAACTTTCCTTCATTTCCGTTAACTATTGAATACGACAGCTCGGCATTGTCCCCTTCGTCGCCATCGTAAGCAATAATCTTGGTTATTGTATCCCCAGGTTTCAAGTCAGACGATACTATCACACTTCGGTTTTCTGAAGCAGGGAATTCAATGACTGGACTGTGATCGTTATCGTCTATTACGTCTACGACTACGTGACCGGTGGTTTTAAGTGGCTTCTCTCCGCGATCCTGTACAATGATATTAAATTCATAACGGGATTTTCTCTCCCTATCCAATACTCGGTTTGTCCTGATAACACCATCGGTAAAAATTTCAAATGGAATGGTGGGATTTTTTTCGGCCATGAAATACGTTAGTTCACCATTAACGCCAATATCTTGATCAGATACTTGGACTTTTCCAGCAATACTACCCGCATGGAGATTTTCTAACACTCTAAGATGAAGAGATTCTGGTTTGATAACAGGAATGTTGTCATTATCGTCTAATATATTAACAACCACGGTAGCGATACCTATCAACGCCGTTCTTCCTTGATCTATCGCTTTAGCCGTAAAAGTCATTTGTGATTTAGTTTCTCGGTCAAACTTGCCGACCGTTGTTATTATTCCTGTGTCAGGATCAACATCGAATAATGAATCGGCATCCCAACTTAGTCGATAAATAAAATGACTGTTTATTCCTAAGTCGGGATCGGTAGCAGACACTTGTGTCACAAAGGTTCCCCTCGCAGCATTCTCCGATACGTTAGCATAATAAGTCGAATTTTGGAACTTCGGTGCATTATCGTTGACGTCTGCTACCATGACAACGAAACTTGTGGAACTAGACAGTTTAGGAGACCCTTCATCATTGCAAACGATTCTAATAGTTTTCTGTTGTTGAGTTTCTCTGTCAAGAGGTTCTCTAAGAATTAATGCGAATCCCTTTCCTTCTAGTTCCTGTACACTAAAATGAGGGTCCTCAACACGACATGACACTTCTCCATTTGCCCCGGGGTCACGGTCTTCTACTTTGATGTGGCCAAGAAACGTATTAGGTCGGGCGGCTTCAGAAAGCAATATGCTATTGTTATTGACAGGAGAAGCTAAATTTAATTGTAATTTTGGAGGATCATTTCCTACGTCGATAATATTCACTAATAGGGTAGTTTGTGCTACTTGAGGAGGATTGCCGTGGTCAGTTGCTTCCACAATGGTTTCATAAGTTTTTCCCGATTCAAATTGCAAAGAGGCTTTCACTGTCAGGTCGCCAGTCGCCGAATCAAGAGCAAATAATTGTTCAATCTTGCCACTTCGTAAGGCGCTGAACTGATAAGAAACTTTGGCATTATCACCAATGTCTTGGTCCACTGCCTGTATTCTACCAATATTGGAGTTAATGGCTGTGTTTTCAGCAACATTAAAATTATAGTTTTTCTTTCTGAATTTAGGCACATTATCGTTAATGTCCGTCACATTTATATGAAGAGTTAATGTTCCGGATAATGGAGGGGTCCCGCCATCAGTGGCTAATATAGTTAATGTGTAACGATTTATTTTTTCCCGATCTAATTTTTGTAAAAGTATTATCCGAACGTCCGAACTACCATCTAATTTTCTTTCTACGCCTACGTTAAATTTTTTACTATTGGATCGAATTCGATAAGAAATCAAGGAATTGTTACCACCCATATCTTTGTCAGTAGCCCCATCAATTCGAAATTTAGTTCCAGGTGTCGCAGATTCGGGAATCAAAATAGTCTGTTCCTTTCTGACAAAAAATGGCTGGTTATCATTTATGTCCTCAATGACTACTCTAACAGTTAACAATTTCAGAAACGAGGACTTTTCAGATTGGATTGTCACATCAAATTCTATATTACACGTAACGGCTAGATCACACTGGCGTTCACGGTCGATCATGGCAGTCGTATAAATGACACCTGTCTTGGAATTGATGCCGAACAGAGATGTCTGTAGACTATTAGGATTCATGAAAGAGTATCTTAAATACGGTGCTTCACTTGGTTGATCTTGGGCGACACCGCTTGCAGTGGCCACATTCCCAACAACCGTACCCGATCTTTTTTGCTCTAGTAAATAAAAGATGATATCCTGACACAAAACACTATGAAACAAGACACAGACGTTGATTATTAACAGTAATCCAATTGTCCCTTCCATCTTAGTCTGGGTTTCGTACTACTAGCTAATCCCAATAATCCTTCCAAGTCATGTATCATTCCACCAGACCACTCTCAACGCGTGTCGAAACTGTAACCTTTATTGCTCTCCGAGTGTACCATCTAATCCTACACACGATTTTTCATACCATTAGAGTCTTTAACATCCTGGATAATAGAAAATATAAAAGAAGATGTAAATAATAAAATAGCCTCATACACTAGTTAAATCGATTTCCTTCAATAAAGATAATTGTTCTTAATATGAATATTCTATGGTCTTTAACTGTCACAATTTCTTTAGCCGACGTCTATAAACGTTAGTTGTAAGCAATATAATGGCCATGTGTAGCCACAACAAGCCTTTAAGTGCAAATCGTCTTATTACCGCCAATTTCTAAAAGGTTCCAGTGGCCAATGATCAGCGTTAGTGATAGGAGAGTCGAGGAAATATTGATAAGATTTATAAGCGAATAGAAGTAGTTTGATATCTGATTGAAGGAAGATGTAAGTAATACAGCTTAGTGTGATAACAAAACCAACTCTTACAGTCAATTACTTCGTCTCAACATATACTTATTATATTTGTTCTCGCCGTCGGGGGTTAAGGGTTCGTTAGATAAGGTGGGGCGTCGACCTAGACGGACTGAAAATTAACTTGTGCAGTTGGTATAGACGAATGTAATTTATTTCAATATGTCTGATATCAACCGGACCAAACAAATTTTCGGTCAGAAGTATATTTTCAAAAACTAACTTTAACACAAGAAGTTAAATGTTAACTGAGCTATAGAATGTCGAGAAATCAACATGATTAAAATAATATAAATCCAAAAATCCTTCAATGAATTTGGGTCTTCTTCGACTTGCATACTCGTATCTTAACACAAAGTATTAAACACATTGGAATATTAACCCCTCAGCAGGAAGCTTTAATAACAATAGCAATATATTCACACCCAACTGTCATTCAAACTTAATCATCCCTTAGAAATGACATGCAATTAGTTTAGGATTAAAATTGTGTTGATGTTATATTACAGTTTTAGAATCATGAAAGAAATACGTCAAGTCCTTCCAATTACCCTAAAATCATAGAGGATCAACAGTAAAAATTTGGAGGTCACTAACTGTATGACCAATCGTACCTTAGTCTCAGATACCTGATGATTTTAGTTAAGCTAATCAGTTGAGCCTTCAATGCCATGTATGTCCACATATTCATGCGTTCGAAAGTTAAAATGACAACTTGTCTTTAATTGAGACTTATATATTCTCGTTTGAGTTATATTTGAAGGGATTATGCAATTTGAATGCAGTTCTAGTTCTTCTGCAGACTATTAACATATATTCAGGACCTAAATCAAACTTTACAAAATCACTATTATTTAAATGATATTCGGTTTAATTGCATGAAACCAAGATAATGAAGAATTGGACAAAAAGTTCTCGTTTTCGAGACAAATAACAATTTTATTACTATAATGTAAAATGTAAGCACCCATTAATTCACATATAGAGATGTTATACAGACAATGAAATCTATTGCATTACTGAACTATACAATAAATCACATTTATAATCATATATGCCTTTACAATTAGACAATAATAATATTCATCAGACAGAGAAAAGCGTTAAGATAATTCCCTAGTCTTTAACATTAATACATACTCGTCAAAAGATAACAACTATTCCATATTGAGGTTAACAATAACACAAGAGAATGATAAGTATCTAATTCAAAACATTAATCAGTCTAAATAAAATTAGACCAAACTTCGTTCTATGTTTTTTTAATTAGCTTTTATGTTTAATGTAGTCACTCAAGTTAGGGTCTAACGAAAACCCTCTTGAACGTTCGTCAAATTAAGCTTTTGACAAAATTCCAGCCCGGGACAGGGTAGAAATTTGATTGGTTAAAGCAGACGTCATCGAGTTATGTCAAAAGGTTAATTTGACGAAAGTTTAAGAGGGTTGTCGTTAGACTAAAGTGGCTATATTAAAAAATATAAGCTAATACAAAAACAACGAAACGAAGGTTAGAACTGAACAGTAATGGTCTATCTAAAAGGGAAATGTAGTTGACAAGCATAATATAAAAGTTATTTCACTGATCATCTATGACGCATTAAAAAAATGATACACCCAAACATTGCAGTCGAAACTAATACATGATTACTACTTAAAATATCTAGTCACTGTGTTTGAGTAGTGTCTACTACTAAAGGTCAAAAGGAAAATTTAAAACGTTATGAATAAAAATTCATTGTCAAATATAATAGAACTCATGCTACAAAAAGCCAGGGATACATCATTGTTAAATAGTAGAAACCCTAATACTAACGTCCCAAAACGCAAAACGAAGCCCGAATTCCAAAATCAAAGTTAAGCAAGACATTGATAGTCGCAATGGGCTATTCCTATGAGGAAGTATATCAACAATAACTAAGGAAATATTTCATAATGGAAAGTGAAAAAAGCTGTCAAGAAGATTAAGCATAAACTGACTGGTAAAACCAAGACAAAACCCAGAATCATACGATTGTGTAGCAGTAAACTACCAAATGGTTGAGGACGTCACTAATGCATAAAACATTGATACTAAGAAACCTTACTCACCAAGGGTTATTCTGTAGGTTACGACTATAGTAGAATAACGCCAATTATGGTAAACGTAAATCTGTTAACATCCGATAAAATTATTTAATCCCTGATATTAGGAAAACTCACAATTCAAATATGCAATAAAACACAAAAGTTCTGAATTTTATTTTCAATCAGTTAGAGATTGAAGCGAGTCGTGCCCTGAATGAAGTTGAGGTTATTTTCATTGCAAACTGTCTTAGATTTTTTTTACTCATAACCGTACTGCAAACTAATGATATCCCAAAGATCTCTCACCATTCCAGTAATACACAAGCTTAAAACACATCCATTAAAATCATCTCTTAACCATTTATTTTGATTATAAATAAATTCACATCCGAATCCTCGTAACCCAATAAAATTTCTAGTAAGGCTGTATTTTCAAATTATACAAACTGATCAAATTCTCTCCTTTTTCATGTCTTTCATTAATTATTGGTTTTGTATTAAATGAATTAAAGAAAAGAAAATCGAACATAGCCAAAAACTGTCCCCTTTTTAAAAAATTGTTTCCATTTCGTCGCGTTTTTATATTGAACGAATTCGAAAAACGAAACAAAAGCACACGGGCGAATCACTTTGTAGGCGTTTACTAAAATATCCTCAAGAAAGTATATAGTTTTGAAAAGAGAATCACAAATCAATAGCTTCGACTTAATCAAGCACGATTCGAACATAAAAAGGTACGAAATACGCCACCTGAACATATTACATTTAATCCTATTAAAGAAATTGATGTTATAAACACTAAAAATGTTATTTTCAATACATTTACTCTTAATTCAATACAATCCTCAATAAAAACTAAATACAATCTCCACCTTTTTCTATTCAACACGTGTATATTTTATTAGGTTAAACTTCTGTCTTAAAGATCCTATGTGTAAAACTTTTCATGTAATATGTAATTGCCATAGCAGTTTAAGAAGTTTTTCTTAGCCATTTCGAAAACAATGACAATCTGTCACTGTTAGCGGGTTTCGACACGGAACACCTTATGGCATCCAATGATTGGCTTTGTAAACACACCATCCTTTTTGGCCAGTCCACTCAGTTAATACAATAGATGTAAGCAATGGTATAATTGAAAGAGTTGCAACTTGAGATTTTTATTCTACTATATTCGTAATTATGAAGTATTAAGAGACGTTCTAGCTTGTAAATCAGAAGGGCTTGAGCATCACCCATTGCTATGTTAGTTACGCATTCAAGGCCAATATGAATAAAATGCACTGCATACTGTCATAATGAGTGATAATGAATATTTTGCAACGCATGAATTCGTCCGTTTTTGACAAGTGCTTATGTTGCATAAGGAAGCTCATGAGCCCTCAGTAATAGTATTATAAATATCTTAGTACTATATTTGGATAGCGTGGCTTTAAGTTGACAAACATTCCAATGTGGTTAAATGGTATACATTCAATATAATAAGCAATATCCAATATATATATCAATACACGAGTATATAATGATACATAAAATACCGGGTATTCATTTAACGTTTATACTATAATAATAATGGCCTGCATGTGACTGGCATATACAGCCTTTCATAAAAGACAATATATAACCTTCATTACAGGCCATAAATAAGCTTCTGATATATCGTATTTAATACCTTTTGAACCAATAACTTTTCTACTCTGACACTTTGATGACATTCAAACTTCCTATCATTCTATTTAATATTATGGCCAAATTGCTAAATGACCAGAAAATTGAATTTTTGAGCAAAAAACCTGACCGTTTAACGTTCAATTATAAGATAGTTTATCTCGTCAAGCGATCAGAGTCAAACAATACATGGATAATTACCGAAACATCTTTTGAAACGGTTTGATTGTTCAAAATCACCCACTGCATTCGATAGTTAATAAATTTAAGAAGAGGCTTTTCTGTTAATTCTTGATTTGTTAGACACAATAAACCGCCATGAACTATTGTAATCCTAAGACGCCGGCATTCTACATTAAACGTTAACTGGAGTTGAAAATTCAATATAATCAATTTAACAAAGAAAGTTTTACTTCCTCTGAACTTTTAGTGATACCCCATCTCGATACTTGGCAATATATAATATTCAATGATTTCCAACTGTATTGGAATGCAACTCGGTACCACAATAAAGATTCAGTAATGAAACATCTATGACACAATCATCTGGGTTGGAGGTCTCCATCTAATTTGATACAGATAGCTATGATACAATGTGTCAAAAAATTAATTAATACAAAAACTGATTACAAGCTTGCCAAGTCTGCTAACTACAAAATGATGCACAACATGTAAATATAAACAGCATTCACTACAAATATTTTGATGTTATTAAATTCTATGTAGGCCTAAGTTATTTAATATTCAATTATGGTTTTCAATTATCTATATAACATATGTTCAGTCTATTCATGCAACCATGACAATTACCTGTATTATGCCAAACAGATTTTCTATTTTTTAGGTCTTTATTTTCCAGCTTTAATGGCATATAACAGACTTTATCACCCTTTGTGCTTACAGTCTGCGATATCAGCATCTGCTGGAAGCGGACTTTAACTTGTCAACTACCAACCAACCTCTGTGCTTACCATTTTTATGACATTCCAATCATGCAATATCTCATCAAAAAATCAAAAATGATACTCAAGCTTTTAGTCTCCATGAATATCGATGTTTATTGTATCCGAGAACCTCTGAGTACCCAGTGTATCTTCCGTGTGAAAACTGCTATGTTATTAGTTTTAAGCTTGCACAACACGAATAACACATGCAGGGTCATTGTCTATTGACAGTGGTATTATTCATGTACTTATTTATAATAGATTCCGTTATTCATTATTATACATGTAATAATACCACGAAAGTAGGCTTTATGCAGATAGACTAAACAGCTGTATATGCATAACATACACAACAGCAGCTTTCTTTGTCGTACAATGGCACCTAACCATGCAATACACAATCGTTACAGATATACAGAACAACTATATGCATAATGTACACAATAACAGCTTTCTTATTGTACAATTGTAGCAATATGTACGATGCACGATGTATTATTGTCACAGATATACAGAACAGCTATAAAGCATAATATACACAACAACAGCTTTTTCTATTGTACACTGGCAGCTATCTAACAATCGTTACGGTATATCATTTTTCTAAACAAACTGCACAAAAATATAATTAAACCTTTCACTTCAAACTGAAAAATATAATACACACTAAATAACTCGATTATGTTTTATAATTCACTGATATCTTGTTACAGCCACAACAAAGTCATGAATATTAATTTGATCGAAATGTATATGTATTAATTTGCTACAACGTAATAGATACAATCATAGTGAACATCTGTTTCTTGTTCGAATGTTTTGAAATTCTGATACTTATCATTTTTATGCTAACATGGCATTACATTTATGTGTTATTATTTATTGTGGAAATATGTGAAATTGGAATGATCAAATAACATCATTCAGTTGATTATTTATTGTAAACTCTATGCAAAAGAATTGGGGTTAGGGGGGTAGCGTAACATATCCACGCAAGAAATAGACATTTAACTTTGATTCTGATGAGTATTCGTACCAATTTACTCTGCATGTATATCGGTCGATTGGATAACGAGGAAGGGTGATTTAACTGTTTGTCAACACAGTTATGCACCCTCTATGACGAATGCTACAGTTTAGTTTCATAGTAACTAATTTTCTACTTTTCAATTTCATGAGAATTGTTGTGTAAAGGGAAATTTTGAAGGCAATTGATGTGTTCGTGATCAGAATCACTGCGTGAAATCAAAACAATTGCAAGTCTTTGTGCAGTAACGAATGGAAAAAATGTGTTTATCTGAAAACTGTCAGAACAGGTTTAAACTGTCTATCATGTTTTATCGCAGCTAAATCTTGTTAAAATTCCACATTTAAAAAGTCACATCCTTCAGTAATTGAAGAAGCTCATCCAACTATTGTTCACTAACTTTACGTGTCTATTAAATTGCTTCAAGTACTACGAGATATTGCGTAAGTCGACGTAGAACGTCTTGAAGCGTATTGACTAGTAACAAGTAATGAGGCAATATGGTATACTATTGGTAATTCTATGTTTTGTCATTTTTTCGAGATGTCGGTGCTGACTCGTTCTTTCATGTAACTTCGCGCTATTTCACACATCGCCGATCGATTCATTTGTTCTCAATCTTTGTGTTCTTTGGCTCTTAGACTTTCTACAGACAACAATTGGGCCGTTATTTATTGTAGCTTGCGCCCGTTTAATAAGCAATTTAGATGAGTGCGCGTATGGTAACGCTAGAATGTAGTTGGCAATATTATCCCTCTATCCTTTAAGGGATTAACCAAATACGATCAGTGAATGATATCATATCTGTTCAAAGATCAAACGTTCTCATTAAGTGATATTTCTATAAGAGAAACTTTGATAACAGTTAATCTCAAAGTGTGTATAGGATTAACGATATGTTTACCCTTATTTATTATCACGTCTCTCGATAATCTTTTTAAAATTGACGCTTTAAAACGAAATCAACTTATGTCCAAACAGAAAATATGCATCTCCTGATTGCAACCCTTGTAGACTGAAGACTAGTATCAGCCAATGTTTGCATTTATTACAAGTGGGCTATTAATATCTCTTCATATCAAGACAGTTACGCAGGTCGAAAGATTAACCATAGTCAATATTTTCTGAATAACTCTAACAGGCCCGACAGTATAATTGCAATTATTTACAGAAACTTGGGCAATAATAATGTCTGCGATATTCGGGCAGCTGAATCCGATTGTAAGCGTTACAAGGATGAGAATTAAACTATTATTAATGGCAAATTGATAAAAGTTATGATGAATAACATCGTAACTCTGGTTCAAATCTCACTTTTATGATGTCTGTTTGGATTATCAATAATACGTTTGGGAAAGTGTTTCTCCCTCGTGGGTGTCCTCGCTGATTTCTACATTAATTCATTTAAGGATTACATCTGCCCCCTTCTATAATATTCAAATTTAATGTAATGTCAGGGACGAACGTAATTATGTATTCAATATTGTATTTAAAATGTTTTCAGCCTGACGCACAGTGGCATTGTTATAGATTCATAATAACAGTAGGGATAACTATTGTCTGAAACATTGGGCAGCCACGCCCAGAAAATCATCATCATAATGTAATCATCATTAATGATGAGGTGTTACTTTAATATAAATATGGTATACTGAACCATGGTAGACTGAAATTGACTTAAACGTATCCGTTCTAACCCTTGATTAGAGATATATAGCAAATGTATCAAAATCCAATAATGAAATATACAACAGAACGCCGATATATATAACGATATCTGACCATTTTTATATTAAATTTGTGATAATAGAAGCAATAAAATTGAAGAAATTAAAACCTACATTCAATAAAAGACCCATTCGTTTTATTAGTACATTATAAATTATACTAAATGTATTCTGCGTTATTTCGTAATAAGATTGATGCACTATCGCTGAATTTAGTTTTATTCTCAAGGGCTCGATTGTCACTGAATTTCATTTCTCGAAAACTTAATCGACAATCCTAGCTAGAAATTTCATAACTCGGTAGTTACGATTTGAAATTAGTTGAACACTCTGAGGTTTGTGACTTCGTGACCGATATACCAACTGTGAAAACAGTGTTATTTCATAATGCTATGTTACAAAATAAAGCAGTATTTGTTGTTTAATCCACATGGATGGTGACCCAAATTCGTATTAGATTTGAATATTGGTTTAGACTATTAATACTACAAAACTTCGTGTTTCAGAGGCCATTGCAGGATTTGACTCTTGAAAGTCCTATCTTTGCATGACATAAATCTTAATGAATAATATATGATTTAAATGGTCACCCACTGTCATAAATGCTTCGCTGGTATTTGTTGGGTACACGGATTCTAACTTTTAATCATTGAAATTACCAGGACCCAAATTTTTATTCTTTTGAGTTTCAATAGAAAATTACAAAGGGCGTCAGCCATGAAGTAAAGCTGTAACGAGAAAAAAGTGACTGAAAAGTATAATTAACATTGACTGGGAAACTATTTGACTACAGTCTTCAATACAAAATAAACAAACAAAACAACACACTTTACACCATGTTTTCCTGTTGACGACGTCAAAAGACGAGAAGCTGTAAAATTTATCGGCATTCATGCTGTAAAGAAAACACATTTTCACTAAGGCAACAAAATAACGTAAAGCAATTATTTAGACATTGGTGTTTGTCCCTTACATTAACAGATTCAAGAGAGCCTGGCGCCGAGGTTTACTAATTCACAACTGAAAGTCGTTTAGATGTCATCATTGTAAATGAAAAGCGAATTTCCTTGACCGCTTCAATCTTAGCAAAATCAACAATAGCGCATAAAATGGCCACAAAAGCTCAGAAAATAGGTCATTTTAATTTTAAAGATTCGGGGGACAATTAAAGATCGGGTTACTTCAGCCTTTCTTTTCGTCTGTCATCACTATTCTTAAATAGTCATTCGCCATCATCGTGAGTATTTCATTAAAATGTTGAATTGTATTATAAAAGAATTCTAATTGATACTTCAACAATACAGGTTTAGTATGGTATTCACCCCATTGTCCACAGTGTTAGGTTGAAGTGTTATGGATAATGAGAAAAAACAATTTAATCAGATCAACATTAAAAACTAATAACAGTATCTGGAAATGTCAGGTATACCGATAAAATATTAATTTAATTCTAAAGGTGACATTGTAACGACCAAAGGCATTTTCTGATTAAAAATGTGCCTGTTCTGAGATACCATCGAATTTTAAAATCCTAACGCGGCTTTGAATCATTAAAGTAACCACTTTGCGTTATGAGTAGTAGTATAGTAATTATTCCAGAAATTAGCATCTTAAATCATTAAAGGTTACGTACTGCGATATAACTTTGGCTTTTTTAATTTTAAAAGGTAACGGTTTATTCCTTGATCGTATCAAAAAGATCTAACGTATTTCCGAAGTAAAAAGGTGTGAGGTAATAGATACAACCCATTCAATTACGTGCATCGCAATTTTGAAAAAGTTGATAGTTGACATAAAGATTAGATGCCACTGTAGTATTTGAATTAAATTGGGGCTTTGCATTTTCCTATCGGTCAAACCATTTGCCATTGTATAGATGAGGCAAAAAAAAAATACATTGACATGGCCTTTCTGAGAAATAAAGCCAAACTCTGCCACTTGATGCCATTGCATTCGTTCGAATTCTTTATTTCAATTTTGGTTACGAAAATGAAGTGGACCTGTCTCGTTAATATTTTCAAGATAAACAATTTTATATCAAAAAGGAACAAAGTTGTTACTATTGCCATAAAATATAAAGATGTTTCACTGTTTTGATTGCTATGTTCTAGCCTTTAACGAAATCACAATCTAATGAATAACCTATCCAAGGCATCGTTTACATTATTAACATGTCAAAACTCGTGACAGCTAAATTAGCTGCTTGCACTAAAGTTATAATTATAAAAGTCAAGTTCTAAAAATTTAAGGCAAAATCGATTCAATGTTGAACAACTAATTCACTTTGATAGAGCCTTAGTTGGACTTAAATGACATAAGACGAATTGAAAATACGATTGATATACCGTTGTAAATGAAATCTATAATTCAAAACCATCGACGTTTTTGGGAAAAAAAAGTCAGCCTTAATAATCACTTACATTATATAATTTACTTCACTCAATAAATAACATAACGACTTGTTTTGTATCAAACAGTGGCTCTTTTTACTTAAATTTTTACCATTGTCGGAATCATAACAGAATACCATCTATATATTTGGCTCTGATTATTTCGTATTTTACTTAAAATGAAATAGCCTGATCTATAACTGAGTTCGACACAATATTGATGTAATAGTGTCTACTTGTTACGTATCTAATATAAACCTAATACTTGGTCTAATATTGTGTTAGATTATCTTAAACATGGAAATAACATTCTAATATCATATGTGATCGACTAGATTCATCATTGAAGCATAATCGTTATATATACCATCTGTTCCTACTTCATAGCTCTAGAGCGGATTATTATTGTCCAAAGTCGAGTTGTGTGGAGATTATGAAAAATTGACCACGATATGCTTAAATTTTCATGTATATTTTTTCCCAAAATTACAGTGCGATGACTCCTTTTAATCCTCCACTAGAAATGTAAAGGTAACATACAATTACATTCACAGACAAATCAAGTTGTAATACATTGATTCTGGTGTCTGTGATTTGTCAAACAAGCAATAAATGCTAATATCAATAATTTACAAATGTATATGTACGAGAAATGAAATTAATGTAGTCGCTAGAAGAAAGAAATACACCCCATGAAGAATATCAGTGTGATTTTATTAGCGAGGTGCAAACCGTTAAGACATAATTATGGTTTGTACGATACCCCGCGAATTTCTATCAGCTTGTACAATGTAAACACATCAGGCAGTTATGCAGACAATGTTTGGAAGTGATACATGACTTGACAAAGAACATATTTTATTTCATATTTCTAGTAAATCTTAAGTAAATTATATTTGATTTATGATATCTGTGAAAAAAAATCTTTAACTGAAATTTCGCTGAAAAGAAATTTGTCACAAAAAATTGAGAAAACCCGATCAAACATCTGATACCCGACAAAACTTGGAATGATGTACGACCATAATTCAATATCAGATAATAGGGAGGAGGTTGTACTTGATTTATGGTATTTCGAGCAAAAAGGATAATACAATCAAATTTTCTCTCTACAAAAATGTAATATTTCTTAGTGCTATCTTTGGTATTCCATTACACGGTATAACGAACATCGACATTCAATTCCGCCATTGAATATAATTACACTGTAGGAGATCTATTT
Organism: Lottia gigantea; assembly: GCF_000327385.1. NCBI lineage: Eukaryota > Metazoa > Mollusca > Gastropoda > Lottiidae > Lottia > Lottia gigantea. The sequence goes on from NW_008708986.1 coordinate 4,838,801, forward strand.
TTCCTTATTGAACTTCATCAAAAATCGTCTATTACATTTCAATCCTCGGCAGCTGTTTACATATTGAGTTTTTTGTAACTGTCTAGTGAGACAAAAAATATAAGCCTTGGGTCTGTCAACTTTGGAATCATGGTATAGGAGATTGCTTTTTCCCGTTCGATGAAGAACTAAAAACATCAGCCCGCAGTCTGTCAACTAAGAAAATTATATAAAAAGAATACTATTATAAGGTCAGTCATGGCACATAAGCCTATTAATAATCATATTTCTAATAGGGTCTGTTCTCTAAGGCAAAAACTTCGGGAGTCTATTATATATATAATCCACATAAAATGTCCATTACGCTGTTTATCCATTAATGTACATTTTTCGTTCCATAAAAGATATGCCTTTAGGATATTGACAGTATTAGCAGACCTCGCAGACTAGACGGGGTATTTCATCTCTTACTATATACAGTAAATAGAAAATCTCTCGATATTAGAGTCTGTGTTCGATATCTTGATCGCCTAAGACTTTCTTAAGGACTGCAAGTATAAATCCTAGAGGCTAGATATAATTCAACTATATTTACGAGACATCGGTAAGTGCACATTCGATTTGCATTATTTACTAGTTCAATCCCAAGTAGAATTACGTAAATCTTGAAGTGTAATATAGTTCTTCAGTTCTAACTATATGATCTTAGAATATAGGACAAAACCATGACCCCGGCAAAACTCACTAGTCATCACTCAAGAGAGCAAAAAAGGTCAAACGCATTAAATAGGGCATATTGTTGCAAGGTGCTAAGGGGTTCATACTAGAATAGCATACTGCTGACAATTACAAATTTGCAGTGCAATCCTACTGTATATCAACATGAAGAACAACATCAAATGATATAATGAAGGATTCAGCAATTGTACACGACTTAAAGCATGTCTCTCCATAGCAATGTTAAATTTACTGAGTGATTTGTGTTCATTGACTGTTTTCCCGGCGATCGACAAACGTAGAAAATTCAATATAGGGTGTCATATTTTAAATCTCTTTATGGATAATTAGGTGGCTAACTTCTTAAGAAATTTGTCAAAACCTCTTGGCTTTGTCTTTGATCAAAACAGTGGTTGGTTTTCCAGGTCTTACGTAAATCTGAGAGCAAATATGTAGAGGCAAAAAGAAGGAAATGCTTGTACTCATGAACAGTTTATAGTGGTGAAGAATTTCAGAGGCTAGGATTTGTTTATCAAGATTACCTAACACAATAAACAAGTTTTTACGATCTATCAGTGGACACCGCGTCTAGGATTTAAATACAATTTGAGGCACGTTGTGAATTCTGATTATTTACTGTTTTCACTTTCAAAAGATCAATTAGAATTTTCCGGACTGATCTGTAACCGTTCAAAGATAATTCTTTTCCAGCTTGATTTAATCTTTTTGTGAACTTTAACAACATACTCTCCACAGTCTGCAGTGGCGTTTCTACGGGATTGAGGGCACCCTAGAAATGACGTTTATCTCATTTTCTACCCCACCAAACCCTCTTTAAGGTCAAATTTATTGACGATTCTATGACTCTACTTGGCGCTTCCAGCAAATGATTCATATAGACACGACACTGGCCTTTTGGAACACCAGATGCTACTGGACATCACTCTCGGGTAGACCACATAGGCATTAACATATATTTCATTAGATTTTTTCAAAATACAAACAGATGCATTACTGAAATTATTCTCTGTAAAACATTCTATGGTTGAATACTAAGGAAGACACATAATCATTAAGCGACATTTATGTAGATATCACATTAAATAACGGGACACAATTTTATGGTATGCTACTCCTTAGTTTTATTACACACTACGTTCAACAATCTACGTTGTCTTCATCAGGTGATGATGAAGACACTTAAGTAACCGATATCAAGCTTTTAAACTGTTGTCGACCTACACACTCTCAAATTACAAGTCATCTACAAACTCTAAGCGAAAGGTAATAAATATATATATATGACTGTATTTAATTCGTGACTAGACCTTTGATAAAATGAAACTTGAGAATTATATGTATGAGCCATCAAAGTAAATTTCCATGAGATAAGGAAACGATACGGAAACATGAAGTGATGATATTTCCAATTCTTCCGTGTAATCATTTCAAACTTTGTCTTCGGTGGATGAGGTGATGACATTTTCCAAGCTCTCCACACGATCATTTAAAGACATTGTCCTACGATAAGAATATAAAAATGTACATGAATGTATTAAATTGTACAAGATAGACAATTCTGTTAATCAAAATCTAGTTCAAAGCCTAGCAAAATCCAGAGTATGTGTTGTATAGAATAAGAGAAGTACCATCAGGTATTTCGAAAAAAGTAAGCATGGTCTGTCTCGCGCGAGACACCCACCATTACATTATCGGTCAACATCGCGAGAAACAATCATATTAATCACAATGCAAGAAACAGATTTGTCATATTTGTCTAAGATTTCACTATAACGACCTTACAGTTTCCTGCATGAAATATCATAAATTCAAATGGTTGGGTGTTGCAAATTCGAATTGGACATCGTTGACCAGAGATCAATGTTCAATTAGATATCATTATGGTTGAATGATACTCGTGAATGTAGTTCAACCCTTTTTGATCATTGGCGCTTATAGATGTTATAAAGAATGGTCGTATGAACAAGTCAATAAAACAGATGGCTACTGTCGATTTCATATGATATACATGTCCATAAGATCACTATTAAATGCTCATATATCAATAGAAAAAACATGAAATCGTTGAACCACTGATGCGTGAATTTAGCTGGTCGTTTAGGTTCTAATAAGAATAGACCAGCCACCCAAAGTGGTTTTGTGTATTGATGCAAATTGTAAGACATAGGTAATTTACCTAGTACTCACATACACATATATACATAAATTTCCAAGATGTAGCCATAAAGCTTTGTTCATCTTAGCAGAATTTCTTGAACTTGATGACACTTGAAAGAAATAACCTGCATTAAAGGTTATATTGGATTTTTCAATAAAACAATGGTGCTAAATGAATGATGGTCTTGTTATATATTGATATTTTTACTCTTAAGCATATTGATTGTTGATGGAATGAAAACATGTTTCTTTACAATTCCCTTATTCTTTTCTTTCAACACCTAGTTCTTTCTTCAATTATTTACATCTTACAGTAAGCGAATTTTTAAAAAAAGAAATTTTTTCTTAAAAGAGGAAACACCAGTTATGGATTTCTTTGTCAAGCTCCTTCTCAGATACCATAGGAACGGCTGTTCATTCTAATCCTCCAAGGCATCAACGTCGGATAGTGCTCGGATTAGGACTTAAAATCTAACTGATTTGCCCACGTATTTCTTCAACCCAAATTAGGCTAAATACCCATTAGCCTTTTCTTGTTTACAAATACCCAACAGGATCCAAGACCACCGTAATGTTTCAAAAGTAATACATTATATGTCTTTTTAATGTAGAGTAAGTATGGTTAATTTCAAATAATACTTTCAGGTTTCAGACCTCTTTTTAAGTTAATCGCTTTTGAGAATTTCTCAAAATCATAGCAAAAAGTTGTAAGCTATAAATGGAACTGTAAGCGGACACAAACCTCAAATTGGCATAGTATCTTAACTGAAAACGATCACATAACAATGTTAGGTCCTATGGATGAAAACAAGTATTTAACAACAACACTTTGCCAGAGGAGACAGATTGAAAATTCAAGAGAACGCTTCCATAAGGAATATATGGCGTACTAATTCACAGAACTGATTGACTAGACTTGAGTGTTTCAATAAAATAAGTGGCATACTACATTGAATCATTTACAAGAAAAAGGTGTTGCTAACGACAACACAAAACAATAAGTTGCAATATAATGTTTCTGTCTGCTTTTGTTTTTATCACAGAAATACAGAAGAAGCAATAATCAATTGAATTTGATTTGATTTTTGTGTTAATTGGCCACATATGCCAGTGGAATTTATTCAAATGCCGTACCATAAAAAATACCGCTGATTCAATTATCACGCTACGAAACAATTTCTGGAAGCGTTCTGGAGAAAATTTCAATCCAGCACACTGATCCCGAGGTCAACTTAATTAGATGAAAAATTTCTTTCTGATCGAGATAGTGAAGTTTATAGCTGCCGAAGATTGGCTTGCCGATGAAGTTTGAGTGAGGACCAAAGTGAATTAAATTAGTATATATATCTACTTTGGAAAGCCTGTCACCAATGAATTGCAGCCTTACAGACCAACTAATATATTTAATGATACTCGAGAGAACAAGTTTTGTCGGTAAAGCTATGAAGTAAATGGATCCGATGTCAAACGTTCTCATTATTTGTCGATCAATTCAATTTAAAACACAGTTTACTTTTAGTTATAGATATCGGATACATTAAGGACATTGAGTTAAAATATAGACCACTGGGATATACGTAATAACCGAAATCATAATTCTCACCGAGAAGTGTAATCGGGGGAATATTGAACTTTTCTGAGGAGGCGAAATTCACAAGCAGTCGCCTTTTACTATACATGTTTTTAAATTTGATTAGTTACATGGCAGTTGGGTCGAAGATAATTCTGTTCAGAATCTCTCACATGGATTGGACTCTTAAACTAAAAATTACACAATAAATTCGTTAACGGGGTGCATTAAGGTTAAGAGATGTCTACCAAAACTGACTAAAAAGGACAGATTCACCCCCACCTGACAAATCGAACTTAGGAACGGACAATTTTTAACTAATATGATCATTGATAGTATTCACAGCTCACAACCGAAGTCTTAGGGTGTCAAGAATTATCGACGTTTGGAAATTAAAATGACGACTCGTCTCTTTTGAGACTCTGCCATATGTTTGAGGTATATTTGAAGAGATTATGCGATTTCGTGCAGTTCTGAAGACTTTTTTTTATAAATATTCACCATATCATTCCCTGAAAATGGCGAACTATAGCCCTTTGAAAATGATTAAACCGCCTTTTAATGGAGTATACGACGTTTAAGTAGTTTTATAAGGAAATGGTAGGGGCCATACCTTAAATAGCTTGGGATTAGGAAATAAAAGCGGTAACGAGACAATCGTTTGGAGAATCAGATATCAGCATTACAAACGGTTTACCAAACCAACTTAACTCGCTGATGTTATCTCTAGTTAATACTTTTATTATATATCTCTTATATTGACATTCTAGAATTTCATAGTAACGTATAATATATATAACTGATGGCAATTTGATCACTATGGTATACACTACTTGATTAGATTTAACCACTGAATTCCGAGACTTTATGTCCTTGTTTTCAATTTAGTGTCTGAATGTTTTCAGTTAAGCCTCAGAATACTTGTGAAATAAAGGGGAACCGTTTGCCAAAAAACCTTTAAGACGATGGTCCGATTGTCGCTTGCTGAAAGATCTCGTTAAAGTACTCAAAAATAAAGCCATTAAAAATAAAATCATCTTGGTACCTTGCAGTCAAACGTTCAGAAGCTTGCCATTGATCACTCTTTTAGACTTTTTGGATGTATATTATCAGTTAAAAGTAATAACTGAGATATACTTCGCCATTTCGATTTTTTGGGCAACTAATTTCACGACTTTAAAATAACAATGAAAATCTACACATCACGAGGAACGGACACACCTGATTTACTCATTTCATGCATGCATGACAACACTTCCGTTTGAAAATGTTAAAAATGGCGGTTATCATGCTGACCACATCTTACTATCTCCTGACATTTATTGGCTGTAGTAAAACTAAGATTGTTATCATATCTATGTTTGTTTGTATACACTTGTTTTAACTGCTTGTACTCAAACTTTACATACTCCCTTGACCTTAAACATTCAGTAAGACGTCTTAGGTCACTCATTTCAATCAGACCGAATCATTACCGAGGAGGAGTAGGAATTTGACAGTGGATACCTTGAATTCCTTATTCAATCAAAGTGAATTGAAAGAGCACCTGTTTAATCATATACCCGAGTAAGAGTTTTAGTCAACATAAAGCAGACATGAAAAAGACAAGTGATGGAGTCTAACGCCATACAGTGTACAATGAGGATAATTAACATATACCTCTTATACGATTTTCAACTGTAAAGGTATCTTGAATGTGCACCACTCCGTCAACAGGACTGGATGATTACCCATCTAAGCTCTTTCGACCTGCATCACTTACAGAGTATAATCGCGTACACAAGACCTTCAATTTACAGGACGAAAAGACATAGTCATTCAAATGAAATTAAAAGCTTGACCGAAGGCACAATACTTACCTGTAAACAGACTTTAAAACACATTTAAACCACTCGAATTGCAACTCATTACAATATTACAATTTTTAGATTGCTCACTGTTCATACATAACAAAAGCAGCAAATTAATGGTCCAGTTAATTTAACTAGAATTGTGATTTTATCTATATTCATTATAACAGTAAAATTCTAAGTATCGTATCGATCTTTATTTTAAGTATAAGAGTAAATTCCACAATAGACGCATTGTAAACATTTATATGTATATAAATCTCGTGTTATTGTATATAATGACATAGCTTTGTTACAGAATAGATGTACTCATACGACATTAATGTAAAACTACTATATTCAATGCATTTTGTACAAAATTATGTAAAACTTCGTTAACAGTTGTACAAAAACGAATGCTATTACATATATACACAACTCATGTGCTACCTCAGCAACCTTCTTTTAGTTGTGCCATATTCAATTTTATATGAATCTATGCAAATTAGTTCTGATCAGAATAGAATATGAACTGTTAATTCTGAGTTGAACTAATGTCACGATGTCATCGAAACCTAACCTTATATCTAATATGGAATTTCGACATAAAATATCAGAAAAGCAACTTTAAGTTTCGGGCACACGAACGTTCTTGGTCGGCGATATTTGTCGCCGACTAGAGTCTTGTCAGAAGTTTCACCGCAAAAGAGGAGACAAATATCTCCAGTCTATCGTTTTCAACTATGTTGATAGATTGTTGTGCGCATCAATTAAAATGGAAATGAATCTGATTGGATGATGACATTCTGTCTTGCAGACGATAAAATTATCAAACTTGTCGGCAATATAAATATACAATATAAATCCTGTCGACAACGCGATACTCTGCTCGTGGAAACACGGGCACTCACGAAATTTTACTTGAAATTCGTGTCGGCGACAAACATCGACCGAGACTGTTCGTGTGCCCGCAACTTTAGCTGCTCTAGAATGTTAATTATAGCGCGTCTTCAATGAACATCAAAGCTTATAAGAATGCTTATTAAGTAAATGTATTTTAAATACGCTGTCTTATCAAAACACTTTACTTGTCTCCAGTGTTTCAGCACTTTACTGTATTCAAATGTCATTAAGATCGTATTTCGACTCTGTTTTGGTTTGATGTTGGCTTTATTATGGTAAGGTGACCCTAAAGTGACAAACACAAACAACCTGCAAGACAATTTACCTATTCAATGCAATAAGAAAGGCAGGTGTAACGAGTATTGTAGGACGTAGGGTCATGTTAACAGACCGCCTGGTTAGAAAATAAAACAAATATGACTCAAAATGCCCATCTCTATATGCCATGGATGTCGCCAGGATGTTTATTGTAAGCGTAATAGTAAAAAAATCGTTTACTTCTTCGCCTAGTTAGTTTGAATAGACACATACATTCAATAGAAATTGAGCTTAAAGTTTGTTAATAATTGATGCAAAATTAACAAAATGCAAAGGAACGGAATGACATTGGGCGTTCCGGTTGCGTTAACAAGCCAGATTTAAAATGGTAATATCATATACTGATTTCGATTGAATACTTTTATTCTAAAGTGTTAAAGAATTATCGTCCGAAGTATTGTGATGTGATTGAATTGAAATTATTTTGAAGTAATTGGGATGATAAGATTTGTCCTGGAAGACCGTTTCAGTTGATTGTTATAGTCTATCATGAGCTCCATTGAGACAATAGCTACTGTCATAACGAGTGTATAACGACGCTATGTCTGCGACTTTAATCAAGATAGAAGAAGAATATATATAGCTTCTTAGCAATACTTATCAATTATTTTCCCCGTGGGTTAAATATTCGAGGTAAATATTCATCCGAAGAGCGACTTAAAAGGTATTTTTTACATGCAGCAAAGTCATTTAAATTCGAAGATCGTGCCTAATTAGCTTTTCGTAACAAACGGAACATTGTATACAGTTTTAACAAAGTACTGAAGTTGTATTTCGTTACTCTAATTCTCTATTGCACGTACATGGATCTAGAACCCTCCATCCGACAAAGCAACATTCAAACCCAAACAGGTACATACAAAAGATTCATCAGCACCTAGAGTACGAAAATCATAGTATCCAGCGCCCATAATCTATTTCGCTGTCTAGTAGTCGTGCCTTGCCTACTCACAAGAGAAAGTCCTTGAACTCATGTTAGGATACTTGGCAAAGGATCTGATCTTATGCGATAAAAATTATGATCACGTAAGCTCGCCAGACAGTGTTGAAGAGTTGATACATTCGCACTAATTTACATCTACACGTCTCAATGGGTTTGGTTTGGCAACACTGGTCAAATCACAAAATGAGGCACTTTGAATCGAACTAATCCGTTGTGGTCCCCGTGAATCCAATGTGGCTCTGCTGAAGTATATGTTCATGGGCTTAGTATTTGTAAAAACTTTTAGTAAAGAAACTTTCGTCGCCCTACTACAGTTGGTTTCTTGGGAAATTATACAAGCTTCTATTAAACCATTCTAGGATAACAAAGAATCGATTAAAACACGCAATGAGACCTCTTCATAATTTTTCTAAAGACGTCATTTGTTTTTATTGTAACTACCCGTTTGAAACTTATCTTTCTCTACCGAAGTTCACCACTGAAATCTAACTAATGATTTTTTTAATAATATTTTACGTCAAAAAGAAAATGATAAAGAAAGAAAACTAATCAAATTACTGGAAATATTATGGAAGTAATATTGAATTTAATATTTCTCTTATTAAATGGCGCGTCATGATGAAAATAAATTTAGGGGAAACTGTTAGTTAATATCCCAGTAAAAGTGTATAATTAAATAAAAATGGCGAAATACAAAAGTTATTACAGCGAAAAGATGTAATATTATTTTCCTTGAAAACAATCAATCTGAATCAAAATTTTTATGCATGTCTTAACGGACGTTTATTTCGAAATAATATAATATCTGATTGTGGTTATTGGTAACCTGTGATATCTCATTTGAATGGAAGTCAGGCACCTCTTAAACCGGTTTGTAATAGATATTGTCTTTGCAGGCCCCCTCCTCACCAAGGCAGTAGAATTCCTCGATGCTATTCAGATACGTTTCGGTGAGAGGTGTATCAGTGGACTCGAACATGTAACTGAAGCCACAGATACAGAAGAGGAAGTATTTTTTCAAGCAATATAATCTATTATGGTATCGAAACATAAGGTTTCGAAACATAACTTGTAACCGATGCCAACTCGAAACAAAAAGTGTTGTATCACCACTTTGGAACTTGATTCAATTAAAACTATTATATCAATACCAAATGTTCCTAAGTGAATCAATTTTCATGATTAAACATGTTCTGAAATTGTAATATTTCCATCTTGTGGGCTTTATTGAACTCAAAAGATCATATTTCAGATAATTAAAATTATAAATAAATAATGCATTGTTTCGCTAAAACTCGACAGAAAGCTCGTCAAACGTATCTGTATGGATATACTGCCACCCATTAAGCGTGCAAACGACAAAAGCAGAAAACTAGATTTACTAAATAAATTATAACTTATATGTATGCATAATAATATGACAAAGTCAAACGATGAATTATTGAGGTTTCTAGCATAACAGTTACGGATGGTTTGCTCTCTGAATATTTAAGGAAAATTATAGAGTAGCTGATAGGATAAATACTATTCTTTAACATTATCGCAAGCTGTCGTAACAACGGTACTGGAATAGGTTGATAATATTTGCCTATATAGACAATATTTGAATAACATTTTAAAATAATTGTATTGTAAAATGCTTTTGATGTTAAGATTACCTGAAACCAATTAAAACTTAATTACTATTGGAAAATGACAGAATGCAATTTGCACGGATGTAGTAGCATCGTACTGGAAATATCATTAGCATTAGTGACCTTTAGTTTGGCAATGGTAGTTGAGGAGATACCAGATTTAACTAAATCGAACTGCAAATATCCTTGATGTGCAAGAGTTACTAGATACATGGTGTCCCAACTTGCACACAAAACCACAGAGTAGGGTCATAGAATTTATCAACAATGACTATGTATGTCAGGAAAACAATAAATGAATTTAACTAGAACGCTAATACGCCTTTACATCCAAATAATAAAGTCACTTTATTTATTATCGAGCCCCGTGGGGGTACGCAAGAAGGGCAAACTCAATCAGAAACACAATGACAGCCAGTTGGATATCTTATGAAAACCCCAACGTGTCATAAATAAAAACTAAACATCAATGATCTACTGCAAATAACTAAGCTACTAAAGTCATGGCTTTATGAAGGGAATTATTAAGCAATTATCGCAATGAGTGAGTTTTCATGGACACCTGATACCGCTGTGCAATCGGATTTCAAAACAATACCTTATTATCCTTAATTCCATACATCGTTAATTGGAAAACTGATTCTAGCTCTGCCATCTAGTAAATCTCGCGACTGTGATAATTTCCGGCAATTAGACCGTCTATACACATACGGTCTTCAATTGAAATAAAATGATGTCTAGTGTTGTGCCTTACTCTGGATTTTGTGGCGATAACTGCACGAGAATATATATTGCAGTAAGGTAAAATTGGATTTGTGACAAAAAAAGATTTTAAATAGACTGATGACTGTATTTTCTTTTGTATAAACAATATTTATTTATATAATAGGATTAGGGAACAGGCTTTCGCCTATAGTACCCTCTCCTTGATGACTGGTAATGTCCTACACATACAGTCTAGGTCCCTGGCCGAGTATTCTTAAAACGATCTTAGCACTAGTATGTCCTAGGGTCTTAACTTCTAACACTGTTTCTAGGATATCAGCTGTAAGATCCTTCCAAGTATACGTGAGATTGCAAACAATTCTCGAACCATGGTGACTTTCAGTTTGCCTGTGTGGTTGAGAGGATGACAGGGTACGACGGGTCTAAAAGGGTGGGAACCAGTGATCAAGGTCTCTTACTAATGGGTTTGGAAGAATAAACCCAAGCTGAACGAGAATATAACATAACGAATTGAATACTGATTTCAAAATAAAAGTCTATCAGATGCTATTTGAATCAGTATCACTGGCCATTCTTTCAAGTTAACAATACATATGTCCACGCTTTCAACCGGCAGTAGCGCGCTGTGTTATCATTGTTTCTTATTTTCAGGAGCCAGACCACCTCTGGGTCATTATCTTCAAACAGCATGGTGCAATTAACATTATGTACATGTATATAATCAGTGTTGGATTGCGAAAGATCATTATCGAATTACCGGTATTGGTTCATGCACTGTATAAACCGACAGGATACAACTGTGAAAATAAGCTAATCTTCTAGCGGAAAGATTAACTACAGTTCCTATCGATTGTACATAGAAATAACCCCATTATCATTGTTAAAGGCGGTCGAATGTCGCTCTCTGAATGGCTAATATTTTTTATCGTTGCTATCAATCCACTAGATCTGTATTTTTAACTTTACTGTTTTGAGAGAATAGTGATTGAACTGACAAATGATGGCAGTCTGGCGTACAATTTGTTTTCGAGAAGGAATACTGCCATTCCGGTGAACATTTGTATTGCAACTTATCAGACTCTAGTGATCTTTATTACAAGGCAACTAGTGAAGCACAAGTAAACCCCAAATAGGTTGTCACAACTTTTTGTGGAATTATAAAATTTACTAAGCTATTAGAGCATTGATAAAACCAAGTTCAAATCTCATCCACAATTCAAAAATGAAATATTGCATAGTTTACTCAGTGACTAATACGATTTATAATTGATATGCATTATCAATAGGGGTAATGTGCTTAAACATTCCCAGGAACGTATATGGCGCCTAGTTTGCTAACAGAAACCCAAGAGGCTTTCCAACCGCAATATAGTGACATGGAAGGATAATCCTCACGCTTCAGTTTGTCTCTAGTCCTTTCAAATAAATATTTTTTTTTTAGTTTTATTAAAGAGGCGCGGAGGCGAGAATTGATTTTGTTTCGGATCAGTAAGATGTAGTGATACTATTGGGACATAAATTATTTACAACGAATATCATATATACAACTGTGGTCCTCTGAGATGAATAACAAAGTATGGGTTGGCTTGACCGTTCTGTTTCAATTAATTTGAAAACGTTCCGAGTCCTTTGGTAGATTCTTAGGGAATGGTATGATATAAATGAAAGGCTATAATCTTGAGTAGACCATTCGAATTGACAAAATCTGCCTGTTCAGCAATCATCGACTGAATTACTATGACTACTCTACTACCAACCTCGTGGGTTCTTGTATATTCCATTTATTTGCTGAATTTTGTGTCCAATTTAGCGTTTGACGAAGGCTCGAATACAAAGATATAAAGATTTCCAACTAAAAGTGAACCCATATCACAGAAACGTTACTAGTAATTGGTATATAAGTATTATTACAGTCATTTAAAAAGATGTTTAAAAAGAATTATACCTTACTGAGTGCGTCTTTGAAGTTGTCAACGGGAGATCCTATCATACCAATTTAATTTCGAATTATTCCATCTAATTGGAAGTAATTAAATCCGTAAAAGCGCTATGCCAGGGGCATCTTCTGTCATAGTGAGTCCTTCAAGAAATGTCTCAAGACGTGGCATGCCTTTGGATACTCTGTTGGTATCTCCGGGGTGTGTCTGAGAGAATAAATCAGGTCATGGAAATAACAAAACCAAGAATATCAAAATTCTATCGAAGTACATTGTCAGTACTATTTTTAATGGAAAAGTCAAAAACTTCCGTTTGTATATATTAATTGTCACTCTGCAAATGGGATTGAGAATTACTGATTTGATCAGAAATTTCAAGGCAAATTCCAGACCAGTATCAAAAATATTTTTTGCAACAGTCAGTATTCCATTGGCGAGCGAATATAGGATAATGGTTTAGTCACGAATTTGTGACATATTAACAAAGAAGAAACACTTGATATTACCTAAAGCTGACATAAGTTCACGTCAAATGTGTCTAAACAGTTTACAAAAAGAGCTCGTGTGTTTTGTAACCTCTAAAAATTAGAATCCAATCCAATACAAGTGATAATACAATTTGACAGGTCAACAAGAATGTCTGTTCTGTAACAAGGATGTATGAGACATAGGCATAGAAATATTTGAATTTCATCTGTTAAAAGTTTCAAAAATATTTCCAGAAACAAACGCGTGGTCGAAGTTTTAAGGACTTTCAAAAGTCGTCTGCTACAGTTTCAAGTTTCCATCTCTTAACAATAAAGGAGGTGTCTTATAATCAATATTTTGAAATTCCTTCAATTGGCATTGTCACAAATACTAAAATATGTGAATGGCTTACCTCTTAGAGACTGGCAATTCTTGAAAATTATTCCTGATAATGTCCACAAATGTAAGCAGAAAATCACCTACGGATATGACCGCGATAGACGACGAACGTGAATATAGTCATTATATTTATGTGTGTATGTTATAAAAATATCGTATTTACTGGCAACAATACAGGCAATACAAACTCAGCCGCCAATCATAATCCACCAATCATCAAATGTTCCTTGTCCATCACGCCGCGCGACAGTCTTGCCTTAGGCTTTCTCTCATCTAACCTCACGGATTTACTCATTATACGAGTCTATTGTTGTCCTAGTCTCGCTTAACCAGCACTTATTTGCCTGTACGTGCTTTGCTAATGATAAGAGCTCTGTCACAATCTTTAAGAAAAGGTCACTTGCAATTTGTTTAAGGTTTTCCATTTTCTAGTTGACCCATGAATTCTGGCAGATGACGTTTCAACTAATTACCATGGCCAATTTCCATTTGATATTTGATCGTCTTATTAGAATGTTTATTAAAAGCATATAAAATTCCCTCGCAATTTATTGATTTAGCCCGCTCTATCATCTCTCTTTCTGCCTGAATTCTTTTAAATTCTGGTTAAAATTGAATTGTTTTGATGTACTTTTCCGAGTCAAATGAAACCAAAAGAATATTTGATATTACTTGATTTTATGTAATTTAAGCTGTGGAATAACTTTTTGATATTGATTTATACACCCCTTTATGATCGCATTAATATACGTCCAAAAAGCCAGGCGACTTTATGTACGCATGGAATCGCATACTGGAATAAGAACTATTAGTATTTGAACATCAAATGAACAGAAAAATAACTCCTGACCCATGGGTAAGGAGAAAGTGCCTAACCCTGGAAACAGAAGTTATGTGTATAGATTTGAAAAAGAAAGCATGTTTATTACATTAACATGGAACGAGTTGGCTGTGTATATTTGTTTGGGCGGCTTTAAACAAACAATATCATAAAGTTCATATTATCAGAAAAACGCAATAGTACCTAAGGAAACTTTGCCTTAGCCTCTTGGATGACAGGAAATAGAGCTCATTATAAACAGTTGTCGCATCTCCAGCCCGAAGAAAAACCAAATTTTCTTTGCAAATTACAAAAGTGATACTTTAGTTTCATTCATGTCACTTGGTGATGTTTTCTATCGACAGATTTCACCGAGTTTGTCTTTGTCTCAATATTGTCTGGAGAATCGAGTCTAAGAGATTATCGGTGAAATGTTGAACAGTTCTATGTCCACATATCTGTAATTGGGTCTTTTTAAAGTTAAGTTCTTGCTGAGTCTATCTCAAAGACGTAAAACCAAGTGCGTTTGGTATTTGATTTTGTGCAGTAAAGAGGAATTACACAGTAGACTGAGAACGAATAAAGTAATCAAGTTAAGACGCAAACCTAGAGGTGCTAAAATCAAGTAGCGGCTTTCATGTTGACAGAAATATACCACCTTTAAGTCTGACGTGACTGGATGTTAATAATGAATGAATTGTTTAGTATCTCCCAAAACAATGGTTTAAGAGATTGAAATAAATTGTTAGCAAGATTTACACAAGTTAGGTGGCCAAAGTATTAACACTGGTTAAAAAATTTTGTATGGAATTGGACACGTGGGTGTTTTGTTCCAATCTCTTTTGTGCACGCGTGGGTCATTCAGACTGCTGATAAGTGTGACTGGTCAATGCTCGTAAATTATGTAACAAACAATGTATGATACTCCGTTTCATGTTATGGTTATATCCAAATGCGTATTCAAATTAGAATCTATTAGGAACGAATAATCCTTTAATCTTAGAGAATTGTATTAAAGGCCTTTTTCCTAAAATAGCCCAAGCGAAGGAATCGACAATGACATCTTTGGTACCACAACAGAAAGCTCTTGGTGATTTCACACAATGCAATATGATAGGACCTTTGTCATTGGTATTTGCTGGTTTCTTCTGAAAGTAGGTCTCTCCGTAATTTATTTCTGTCTCTTCGTTAAAGAAATCGCCGATAGGAAAAGTGTTGGTCAGTACCATTTGGAATTGAGAAGAAGAAAGTCAATAGAGAAGTTAATGGTCTAAAGTCAATAGATAATATCAACACTTGACAAACTCCAAGATATTGTCATGATATTGATGACCACTGTGCTGACCAGTATAATTCTGAAATCTAAGAATCTGAGATATAACTGTATTGAATTTTCATTTACTAGCTGTCCCCGAATCAGATTCTAGTTAAAACCTAGCTTTCCCAAATATCTTTTGTCTTGGTTTCGGTTTAGAGGCGTTTCATACTCACAAATGGGGATACCTGCTGCCTTTCATCATGTATATCATCTTAGCACCCCTTTAGTCAATATAGCCAATATCGCTTATTTGGTATAATCTTTCTTTCTGCAAATGCATCCTATTATTACAATAAGACTTTTTGTTGGCCTCAGTATTGTCCTAAGATTGAAATGGAGGAGTTCTTCAAGGTCACAATCCTTCATTATCTTGGATTTCGGGGAAATTTGGGTAAATCATGCATTACAACGATGCACTCTTTCATTTAGGACATAATACACAAGTACACGGAACCTTTACTAATTAGAATAGCAAGTAGACATATATATGTGAACTAAACGGTGATGTCCATTGCCCGAGTCCAGAGCCGACTCAGTAGCATTAATATTTGATTATCAGAAGCTTGTTTGATGTTAACTTTCACAAGATAACAGACGATAAAACCAACGGATTTCCTTTCATCCGCAAATCAGAATAGAGACGCAAACATTACACAATCTCAATAAGACTATTTGGTATACACAATAGGTTGTGTAGACTTCATGTTATTGGTGTTTTAGACTCTCGAAGGTTAATTAGAAGGGGATAAACCAAGATCTTACTTCGTTACTTTGGCCAACAAAATTGTATTTCGCAACATTGGAAGCATTGAAATTCAACACCTTTAACAAATGAATCACAGTTACGTGGGTTCTTGAAATATCGACATGGATATTAAGATTAATTATTAAATATGTGATGGTATATTGAATATAGTTCGAATTATAATACCTTATTGTTTTGGGACATAAGGACCTAGAATCAAAAGGCTCTTTTCTATCCACTGGATCTGGGCAAACCTCTTAGCATCGAACTTTCCCGGATTATCCGCACCCTTGTACAGCTGGGTCAATAATGAGTTAAGAATACTGTCTTATTCAAGATTACCAAACTTTCACACAACGACAGAGATTAGAACTCACGACCACCCGTTTTCCCCGTTTTCGAATGACGTCATAAAATTTTCTAAACGCGCTTAATGTGTCACAGAACCCCCAAAACATGATGACATTGGTGTCACCATCATTGTAAATTGTCACAATAACTCTCTGTAAATGACATGATGAACCGTGTGACCAATATAAATCAAATACATGCTGACGAATCCTTCCAAGTTCTATCTGAATTGTCCAATTTTGTGGCTTCTCCAGTATTCATATAATGAAATGAAATGCCTTCAAGGCAATATGTTCCTTATAAGTACTAACTGGAAAATTGAAAATCATGTGGCAAGATGTCTGGATTTTTTATCATATATTATTAAGTCGCCATCATAAAGCAACAGATTTAACTTACGATTCACAATTACATCTAGTGTTCGATTTATTGCATTTATATAATCTTGAACATACTAGTCTCTTTAACTAAGAATGACGCACTTCAAAGCACAGTTGCATGATAACGTTTTCACTTGAGATGGCACAGACATGAATTTTGACTCGATTAGTGCTGGCTAAGAATCTGTCCTGGGAAAATTGATTAAGGTGGTGTCGAATAGAAAATATCCCTACTAAATCCCCTTGTTCTTAAGAGCGACATTTTGAACACAGACGGAAGTGCTCAGACAGGATATCTAAATCAATATAAATTAAACTAATCAGATTCCACCAGATTTGTACAGACACCGAACATTTATTAGATACAAATCCTCTATCTTAATTTAGAGAAAAAAATGTGGAAATGCCAATACGTTTATATTGACTATTGAATGATTGCAATATCTCACAGACGACTCGTATTGGAAATCGTAAACTGATTTGTAAGGATCTTTTTCAAAGTTTTAAATAAAAAAGAGCTTACTCGTGACAGCAGTATTATCATGTACACGTATTTCCGTTGGTAAATTAATTCCGAAAAACTAGACGATGAGAATACAATCTTTAAGCTTCCGATAAGGATCGTCAGCAGATGCCATATCTAAATATTTTTTCTCTACGCTTGTCGTTTTAATAATGTTCTATTGTAAATTTTTAATGAGATTGTTATCGATACCCCCTTCAGTTTATTGTGTGACGACAGTTGCTTGGGGGCTCGTTCAGGCCAACCTTGAATGACAAGGCCGGTGTCCACTGTTATTTATTCGTATTACTAATATTGATATAGATTTAGATAAGAAATCCGGCATTGTTTACATATCTCATGATACACGATAGGCGTTTACATTAAGGTATGGAACGTTGATGGAAAGCATTGTTGAAGGGTTGGGGCGTTTGATAAGGGTTCGTTGACGACATGCAAAACCTGAATCATTTTATTTCGAAGAGATAAGAAAGGGATTTACTAGCAATTTATTGATAAGATATTTCCATTATACCGTAGTTCTTAAATTGCTACCTTGCCTTTTTTACTTGACACTTGAAAGCTAAAATCGAATAATAAATTATGTTTATATGTGTCCAGAGAGAGGGGGAGACTGCATGTGATTTAAGTAGAATAGCCTGGACATTGGAAGAAAAAAAGTTCTATCGCTTAGAAAGTTGTTAAGTTATTAAAGCAGGCTATCATTACTTGTATAACGATTAGAGGCGAAACTGCTATAATATTCCCGAACAATCCTACGCTACTTTTAAAGAGAGGATGCAATTTTCATGTACAGGCATGGTTTCTAGTTGCCATCAATGTCTGCACTCAAATTTTAAATATCAATTACCTAATCATGAAATGTCATTAAAATTAAACCTAGCAACTGAAGTATGTGATTAGTAATTTGTTGCGAGATCTGTACCAAGTGCCCCTTGTCACTCCTACAGCGCTTAGCACATAATGAATAATAGCAAATTGTTTATTTTTAATTTATTTATAAATATATAACATAACAGACAATGACAAGGATTTGAAATCGTGTAAAATGACCTTAAAAGTTGAAGTTACCTTAAGGGTAAATAGGGATCAATTGTGTGTCTTAAGGTGTGTCTATTGTCCTTGTTTAAAACAATGGTTATATTGAATTTGTCTCGAGTCGAATGTTGTCTGAAACTGTAAGATAAGTGTTAGTAATTTCAGTTGCCTTGGGCTCATCATAAAAAAAGAAGAAAGTCTCCTTCAATTCTACGCACAATTACTTTTATATTATTTCTGAATTAAACTAATAATGATGAAGTGTATTTCATAAAAGGGATTTTTCGGCTTCTCTTTGGTCGTAAAAGAGTTTGGAATGTGGCGAGTTCTAATTCAGTTCTATCAAGATTAATGTTTTAGTGTTTTTGTCTTGAAGGCGATTGTAAATTAACTGAGGCCATAACCTCGTTTCATTTCTCAAAGAAGTGAGGAGTCGTGGTGGCTTACAGATTTAAATACGCTTGCTTGTCCATTTATCAGGAATGTATAGAATCGATTACCGAAATTTTGTCTGCGTTGTAGATCTGATTACCATGCAAGGACACAAAACTGTTCGATTCGGACAAATCACCAGAGTATGATATGCGTTTTGTTTCATACCATTTCAATTGAAAATCAATCTTTTAAATTCATAACTATTTAGACAGTGATTTCAAGGAGAGTACCACAGAGACGCAACACTACACCCCCTTTGTCTTTGTCCATGCCATTTCCTTCTACATGCATCTCTTGTAAATCCAAGCGCAATTATCACGAGCTCTGCTAGGGAAGAACCTCGGACAAATAGGTTAGCAGACAGACTTATACCTATCCCTCATTTAAAGTTCACGGTTGGGTGGACATCAAGACGGCAATACAGGATTTTTAAGATTGACGCCAGCCATCAGAGATCGATGCGGACTGGCTACTATAGAACGATTTAATCACTATTAAGAATAAATAGAATTGTAGTAGATTTTACCTATAAAGCGATAAACTACTCCTTAATCGCAGCTTAATAGTGATGTATTTTGTTTGAGGAACAGGAATTCAATTTAAAGTTTTTAAATAAGTAGAAATTAAGCGACATTTTACTGTTGATTTACTCGACCTAAATCGAGACAGAACATTTCAAAAATTGCTTCATCAATTATTCTATACCATAAAAATATCCAGTATTTCTGTAGGTCTGTCCATTAATGAAGTTGATCGAATCACCAGTCTGAGTCCTTACAAGATGAAAACGCTGAGAAATATTGTATTTTTTTTATGAAATATTGTTATACTGTTAAAATATTGTAAGGCTCTTTAGTACATTTTCTCGATAAATCACTAAATAAATTGCGGGATGGCATCAGGTGTTCCACTTGTGCATTCGTTAAAAGAGATACAGCTCGAAACATTGGGACTACAACGTATCAAAATAAATATCACGTTTTTGAAAAGTGCACTATAAATCACTAAATAAATTGCGGGATGGCATCAGGTGTTCCACTTGTGCATTCGTTAAAAGAGATACAGCTCGAAACATTGTGACTACAACGTATCAAAATAAATATCAAGTTTTTGAAAAGTGCACTAACAGAAAGGTTCGAGGCTAAACTTTGATTCAAATAAATAGATATATCTGAAATAGAGAAGTCATGGGCACACGTTAAAAATAACTTGTAATCTTATAAGAAACGTGTTTTTTTTTTAAGAATTCGCATAGTTTGTGGCGTATCAATCGATCAAGGAGCATAGCTTTGCTTCATTCGTAAAGAAAGACCTCTTCGATGGCAAAGTGAAGTCGTATCAATATCATGCTTATCTACTTTTAGGACGTCCATACCACTATTTTACTACAAAAATATGCACATCAGAAGATAAAATGCATATTAAGAGTTATCCGTTGATCAGAGTCAAAGTCATTTCAAATGCAATCTGCAAAATAAGTTTATGGAATCAAAAAGGCACCTGTGTTTGTTCCAACTTTTATTGTTTTATTATAGCGTGTTAAACCTTTGTTGTGTCAGAGTCCCAAGATATATGCATGTTATTGTACAGATAGTGAAAACCTCTTAATGACTTATTTATCCTTTACTTCAGAAAAAATAAAACAAACAGCCAAGAAATATAAAATAAATAAGGCAACCGCGATAATAAATTTTAAAACAATAAAAGACATTCCCAAGACAAGTGTTAAAATAATGATAAAATATAGCATGTGTTGTAAATCACAGAAAATTCCACAATGCCAACAATTTTGCATCCCTTTGTGAATGTTCCCTATAGAACGAAACACATAAATACATCTGACGTGCTTGCAGTCGGAGGGAGCGTAGGTACACCGAGACACTATTCTGCTAACATAAGCTTCGGGGTGTGTTCCGAAAATGACGAAAAACGTTAAAATGACGATAGTCGCGTTACGAATCTTTCTGCAAAATTTACAAAATACTCACATTGTACTTTGTATGACATTGTCCGTCATTTACCTTATTGGTGACAGACAACATGGCGTTGGTCTTTTATGGTTTCCAGAAGCAAATTTGTTATATCTGTTACTTTTCTGATACTGAATGATATTGAAACGCACTTCTCAAGGTAAAACTGCTTTTACAGGGTTCGAGTTTTTTAGATAACAGAGTTGTTTTCTGTTAGATTGTAACCATACAATATAATAATGATTTTTTACATATTCCTCAAGGCAAAACAGCTTTTGTTGGGCTTTGTTGAGAAACAACTCTTTGGTTTCGGTATTTGCATGATTGATGTATTTTAGAGCTCACTGATGTAATTATTTAAAATATTTGTATTTTAGTAAATGTGACATTTAAATGAAATGAATCAACTTATATGAACATTTCAATTGACTTTTTGATACAACAATTTACATCTTTATTGGTTTTAGATTTGATCAATTGCAATGATGATTGTTATATCTGTATGGGCTGTATTGGGTATAATATAAATGACATATTTTTTTTTATAATAGTGTAACTGATTGCAAAGATAGCTATATTTGCTTTTTTAAGTTAATAGTACTGTTGATGGCATTCCATGTTAACAAGTAGACAGACGCTTGCTTCCTACCTCCTTTTTTACCGCTTCAACTAAGAGGCCGACATGGGAAAAGTTGATAGTATATTAAACCGAATCTTCTTGAGCTCATGGGAGATCCATCAATAGATGTAGCTCGACTAGTTGTTCCGCTATTCTAAAACCATTTTCCCGCTGTACACTACGAGTCGTTGGTCGTCTTCGTAAGTCTGTAGTAGGACGTAAACTCTACACTCATACCCTTCGATGTCTTGACCTTATGTTCGATGTATGGCCTACTAGTAGTAGTACTATCTTAGTACACTGGACACAATTTTTTTATAGTGGCTTTCGTTTGAGGTTTCGTATAAACTTTAAATTCTTGTGTCATTTCCAAGAATTTTTCAATCGAATGATTTACGGTTTTTGACAAAAGAATTGTCACTTAAGGGCAAATCTTACTCTATTTCTAATTTCGAGCCTCTAACATCTTCTATGATATGGTCATGTACAATCCATTGTAACGTTTTGTTACGTCTAAATTAACTGTATTTCCAGGAAATATCAACACCAAACATTACAAATCTAAATGAATTTCAAGATTCACAAAGATATAGCTGAACCAAATGGACAATAGATGCAGTACTTCCTTTAACAATTTTTGTCCCCAAATGATTTACGACCTCTGCGATTAGAGCCGATATTTACATATTATTGTTTAAGATCTGACGCTAGTTTAATGATCATGTTGTAATCTAATGGCTCATAATATCAATTCTTTTCTGTCATAAATCTTCATTAAGTTAATTTAGGTCTGGAGACACTAGCAGTTGAAGATTGTGACCTTTATAATTGCCATTTTGTCAAAACAGTTTCAGAGAGAATACCAAGCAATACATTAAAATAGTTATGAGTTAAATGCAACGTGAAGGCAGTTCGAAACGAAAAGACAAAGGTGGTGG
Source organism: Lottia gigantea (assembly GCF_000327385.1). Classification (NCBI taxonomy): domain Eukaryota; kingdom Metazoa; phylum Mollusca; class Gastropoda; family Lottiidae; genus Lottia; species Lottia gigantea. The sequence goes on from NW_008708986.1 coordinate 4,861,539, forward strand.
TGATCCCGTGGTTTAATTTAATTCTGACTGATTAAGAACGATCTATAGAAGTTTACTATTCTTCCTTCCACAGATGTATAGAGCCTTGTTTATGATATTTTGGGAATTCTTCCCCTCTTGCTGACTCGGCTTATGATGGTAACTTTGGTGAAATTACCCCTTCTTGTACAGTTCCCTTTGTAGATACTTTTCCTTACCACATAACCTTACTTTTCTCGATGGAAAAAAAGACCAGTATTTGCCACTTTTTATTTCATAATTCTAAAGCTCCCATTAATGTTGATTTTAGCGTCGAAAAGTTTTTAATTAATAAAAGTTTCAAGTTATTGTAATCAATCAAATGTCGTGAATATTACATGTTAAAACTGTAATATTTATTGAACACTTGAAATCAATAGCAATCTTTCCGCTATATGAAGATTACATTAATTAATGCCATTTATAAAACTTGACACCTCGATAAGGTCTCAATATCGCTACGTTAATGTTCTATAGGTTATCACGAAAATATTTTTCCGGGGATATTTCCTGAATATCGTTTATTTTGCTAAAATAAATGTCAAAGGCGTTGATGTTGAATCCAATGGAGAAAGGAGAAACCTATGCCGAATGTGTACACTAACGGTCTTCAAAACTTAGTAACATCCGTAATTTCATTCTAGGTATAGCTAGACTAGAACATGAAACTCCCCGTTCCTTATCCCGATATCGTTCGCTACATATTAAGACATTTCTAGGAATACGTAGTCACTAAAGTATTCTTAAATAAAGGCATCTCAAATTCACCAAAGAAAGTCAGATGCTAATTGTCCAAAAAATATATAGCTTACATTGCAGACGTCCGAGATAGGAACTTGAAATTCATCACCAATATAAGTTTTGAAATGTGTTTCCAATTGGGAAGTTTTTATTCTACGCAATGCATCTGCAAAATGGTGCAATTGCTCTAACTACTAACGTTTATTTTGGATTGTCAACCGTTAACCATCTAAATGTCTCTTGCTATTCTTCTTCAATAGCAAAATAGAGCAGAAATGCAGGACGTTAAACTTTATTTCATTTCATTCTTTTACTACTGTTGCTATATTATTTTCTCATTATCATTATGAACTTTGTTGAGCTAGAAGTCGTCGAAATAATGGCAGGGACATTATCTGGAATACTAATCAACGATATGTGTTACAAAATATAGATACTTATCTCCCTTTGACACGGTGTGCTTCACTAACTTCGTCAGATCTTGTTTGTTAAACTGACGTAAGCTGTCTGATAATCATCACACTGTAACCGAACCTTGTCAAACGAATCCAGACCATTGCCAGTCTCGACGATACCATATTGTATTGTTTGTAGAGAGTTCTTTTATTAGAATAATGATATATGGCTTGACATATTGTAAAATATCAAGATTATTTTATAATAGCATTGTAATAAGCCATTGAGTAGAATGATGTCGTAAACCTAGTTGACGATCTTTTGCATTTTTTTTTCTTTTCCGGGCACGACGTTTTAATCCATAACTTCTGATGATAGTACGATTGTTTGTTGAAAAGTTCTAGACTGAGTGGTATATCTCTTGCCACTAACGAGTAGACTCATTAAAGAATCATAGATCTGCAGGTATGAGTTAACCTTCAAAGTTACAGCCATTCCTCGTATGTTTTTTTTATCTTAAAAAGCGATAAATTGTATTTCCTTTTTGTATCGTATTATCCTTTCTTCAACATTCTTGAAATCACGCTACCAGAACTATGATTGTAAACAATTTTCAAATTATATAATGAATAATAATGTTTTAGATCATGAAAACCAGAAACTTATCCGACATACATCTAACCAACCACAATCCACAACCCGATATAATCGGAGTAGTTGACCTGGAAATGATTGCAATGGCCAACATCGATTATTTACGTTGTTCTGTACTGTTGTATTCTCCATCCACGTGGCTTCAATATTTTTCACCACAAAACGCATTATTTCTATAACACAACTAATGTCCTTTTTACTGCAGCTAAACAATGTTATCTACAAGTGATAACTATCTATCATGTTTATTTAATACTGATGTAAGTAAGATAGTTCCATACACTGGCTGCATTTCATGTAGCTTTTTGCATCATATTCCTTTTTTCTGACATAATGAATGGAATGGTTCTGTTCTAAATACAAATACTGGCAAAGCTTTGAAATGAAGTAAAAGTCGCTGAATTTGCACTCTTGCCTGGCGTATGATACGGAGGGAACTTATTTGTGTGACCATTACGCAATAAGTGTGGCCCTCAAAAAAGCATTAAGTTGATCTGTGTAATGAAATATGTTAGACTGAACAATGCAAACATAGCACTAAGGCCGTACTATTCAAGTAATAAAATCAAGCAGCGTTAGCCTTGAAGTTCTTTGCTTTACGGTTATGTTATGTGTAGTAGATCTCGATACTATGGTATGGTTATTAATTCGGACCATTAGTGTAGTGGATCTCTAATTTTGGACGTAAGACTACCAGCAAGTAGACATCGGAGACTATTTTGTACACCAGCAGATTGTTTATCATTAATACCTCTGACCATACAAACGGTAACTACAATCTATCATATTTTCTATTTTACAATTTCTGCATACAATCTGATAAATCTATATACCTGTTTTATAGCATTTGCACATTTCATATTGGAAGTGTAATATCGACCGTTATGTGATTTATTCCAAAATTTCATTTCAAATTATATATATTGCCCGAGCAGACGCAAACTATATGTTTGTATTAAATGAAATCACATAATAATGTATTTGTCTAAAAAATCGATGGAAACAATTTCAAAACGAAATGATCATCCTTTTAAAGTTGATAGAAAACAGTATGATATTTTGTCTTATGAATAGTATATTAAGTTTAAATAATAACCTCATTCCAATGGTACAAACCCCTTATTTCCGGCTCTTGAGGAACTCACCATTTATAAAGAAATATCTTCTCTGTATTGAAGAATTTCACTGACACATTTTGTTCTTATCTTTCATTTTCGGATTTAATAGCAGAAATACGTCGTTACAAAATAATTCGTCTAAGTATTTTCCAGCTTATAAAACTCAATCTTACTTTTACGTTTTAAAATGTATACGACAATGTGAATGATAAAACCATTGTGTAATGGAGCTGAAAAAGCTAAATGATAGAGGTGAGCGATACATAATACCACAACTTCCGATAGAGATCAATCTAACATCCCCCTCCCTTTACTTTTCTCCTTTTCACACAGATTTCATGCACTGTTTAGTTCAATGACAAGAGTTATGACCCCATGCACGTCTCTGAAACCTGAGAGACAGAAGCACGTTATTCACCGACGACAATTTTTTGTTAGGAAAAGGGTGATCGTACAGAGAGTTGAGATTTACTAAATAACCTTACCAGTTGTAACAACATTAAGTGTAATGACCAACAAGTGTAATGAAATATCGACATTCTCAACAAGCCGACAGAGGAATGGTATTCATTTTTCTAATAATATAAAAACATAGTAAGCATATCTGGTATCTGGAAATGTATTCTTCGTTATGTTGACGATAGACACATTGCCGACCATACATCATTTGAAATTTGTGTCGAGAATAATGAATGACATGGCTTTTATGATGATTCTGGCAATCCGCCTTTCATTTCGGTTGTATTTTTTCTATATTACAGGCTAGTGCACAAGTGATACAATAATTGAATCCGAGTTATTACTATCATACATACTGTCTGAAAGAATCTAGAAATGGAGATTGGTGTTCTATTTTAAAAGCCATGTAGAAACTTACGGTCAAGAACTGTGAAAACTAATATAATATTATGAGAACGCTTGTTTCCAGATATGAAGGAATCCTTGACTTATTCACAAGTGACCTTCTGAAATCACCATCTGAACTCTTTTTGACTCCTCCCCATCAGTGCATTCTGATACACAGGTTTCCTTCATTAATACCCTCTTCAAATATATGATTTTTGCTACTAGTCCTTACTGATCGCAAACTCATAGTTATTAACTGCAAGCAACCATAAACATCTGGCTGGTATCCGTAAAAACTCTTAACTCGCATCAATTTTCAGACCCCCTTAAGGATCCGTGAAAGGAGAGGCAAATTTTTTACATTTCAAAAATCTTTTCACGATTCTCCACAATTAACATGTAACCATTCGTAAATGGTTCGCAAGCTTTTACGATTTATTACGGTTAGTTAACGATTTGTACAAGTTATTATCTGCACTTTTGTTACAGAGTTACGAATTACAAAAAGTTACGAGTTGCCCCTCTTTTGACGAAAGGATCCTTAGGTATGTAGGCCTTTGTGGCATTTGAGACAAATTATTTACGGATTATTTAAACAATGAAAAAATCGTCTAGCTGAAGGTTGTAGACGGAGACTGCATATACATTTATTAAATACTCATAAATATACTTATTATTTAATTAAGTCATTAACGTGGCCGTTATATTAAAATTCCCGATTAGCTCACAAGTTTGCATATTAACATCGGTCTATTGAAAGATAAATCACACAAAAACAAGTAAGTATATGCATATAATAACGTGCCAAGTCTGTTTTCTTCCACAACAAATCATTGACAAACTAACCTAGAGTCTTATTTCAACGCGTGAGATATCAACCAAGCTAACAGTCGACTGCAATCTGCTGTAGAGCTAGTCTTGCATATTGTTAGCAAATCAAGAATCACAATCATTCGTTAAAATTCCTGTTAAAATAGATTGATGTTGTAATTATTACATTATATATTACATTTCAACCATTAAGTCTGTCATCAACTCCATCAATAACGACAAGTTCTCAGTCTGAAATTTCAACCGGTTAAGATATTTGCACGTAATTTGTCCAAATTGTTTTTCCTTTCAGAAATGTTGCCAGACAAAAACAATGAAATGTTCGGTTAAGCGGCTTGCACTCTTTGCCTGCAATTGAGGAGTCATTCGCGTACTTCCTGGAGTTCGAAAGGGTTTAATTCCTCTTTTCACCCCAGAGTGCAGATTCTTGTGAATGGGAGAAGTACGCAGATGAACCCAAACAATTGGCAGATTTGTTACGTTTTACTATGAAATGTCATTTGTGTTCTTCCCATCTACAGAAAATAAAATTACGATTATTTCAGAGAAGTGGCTTCTTATTCCATTAAAACAGACCTTTACCTTTAAAAAAACAGGTTTCCACAGGAGGATCACAGGTTTCATTTAGATGATCACAGAAGATGTTCAATAATTCACTATGCTATAGGATGTACCCTGCAACTGAACACTAAATAATCTACAATGAGTGGTTTGGTTTTTTTTCGCTTAGTATCCTAACTATTGTTCTGATTATTGTTAATAACACCACTGTAATGACAATAATCACTTTATTAGGGTAAGTTATTAGATCAAAAGCCATGTTGACGATATCTATATATGATATATATCATTTGATTTTGTCTTGACAATCGTACTATATTTCAAGATTAAAATACATAAGATGTGCATTCTTGTATTATATGCAACAAAAAATAAATACTCTGGCGTAAGTAATTAAACTGTCAACCATTCATGGGATAAGTAGCCATATTTCAACTAATTTTATAAAAGTACGGTGTTTCGGACTATGTTTCCTAAAAAATATTCTTCATAGACGAAACCGCTATGAAAACTATATCCTGCATTTCCATTTAACTGTAATGGCATTTCTTATAGAGGCAGATGACAGAGTTTGCCATAAAAAACGTTTCCATTTTACTTCATTATGTGGAAATAATCACTGTCTGGCGAATATTTGAAACAGCTTTACTTTTTATTTGAAATCGAAATTTTGTTCACTCTTATTTCAAAACGGCGACCTTTGATCGAAGACATTTTATCGAATTTTGAAACTATAACGACACTCAATGCTGAGTTTCAGGACTGGGTTCTATTGAATTTAACAATTTTAAGCCGTTGAAATGAAAGAATAATATGAGTTTCATATTCAACAACTTTAGAGCTTCGTGACGTTCAACAAAACCAGTCTTGGTCTAACATCGAAGTCATTTTTATTTTACTTTCAATATTAAATCTGTTGACTAATGTCGGAAGCTTATGCGTTATTCGCTATCAAAGATTACCACAGTGCACTTCAAGAATTTCCTAATCCGATGACATGATGGAAACGGATGTGTTATTCTGCACAGGTAGTTACTCAGTTATTCATCCTTGGTATTAGATAGACATCCGTTATGTAGATGTTAAAAGATCCGGTATGTGGATGTCATCTTCATTTATTGCCCTTAGAAATATATCCCCATCATCTAGAATGGTATTACAATATAAAGTACCTGAATAATATGCTATTTATCTGTCCGTTTTTATGCTTTATAGAAATATAATCTTATGTATATTTTAAATTCATTTCGAATGAGAGGTAATATAAATTTCTACTGTATTCTGTACATACAGTATTGCACATAGAACCGTAGTTCCATTAGGATTGTTATTCTTGTGAAGATGGTTTTATTTTTATAAGATGTAGCGGAAAGAATTCCCAATTTGAATGTTTCCAACCAATAACTTTTCATTCCATCAAGAGACTGAATACTCTTGCCTATGAAATATCAACGAATATGTGTATTGGAAAAACAATAAGAGCGAAAATGATATCAAATTACTTTCACCATGAGGACATTTCTGAACATGACATACTGCGTTTCGAAGATTTTAGAGATCGAAACAGATAAATAAATCTTAGCTAAATTATAACCAAATCTAATAACCCGACTTGGTTTTATTCCAAGAAATTTTAATCTAAACTGATTTTAACTTTGACTGATAATTTTTATAGTATGAAGCAAATTTCAAGCTGATATAATGTGCCTATGGTCGAACTTTATATCAACGCAAACCATTGAAAAACCATCAGTACTATTTTGAAGCCGATATTCTATTTCACATAAGAAACAAATTCGAATTACCAATGAAATCTTAAACACAGTTGGACTGAAACACACTCAGTTAATTTATAGGATATCTATGGCTTGGGAATAGAGCAAGGAACTACTAAGATACAATCTTATAAAATCATATTTCACTGAGACAAATGATATTAATTATTAAGAAGAAACTATGTGAGTATTTTATAGAAGCTGCTGTACAGTATATATCGATTTATAATAGGCGTCAGATACACTAATGTACTATCTCCTAAGAAAGTTTATCTATTCGCTTCTGTCAATATACACAATTCATTGCTGTAACAGTTATAAAGGTCTACCTTGACTATTATATACTTTATAGTTTATAAGTGGCGATTGAGTAACTGACTGTACCGGACAAAATGATATGGAATGGAATTTTCGTCTTACTTTTACCAATCTAATTGATCGTATGAAGACAGATAACGTTTACATTTTGCCGGAACACCAAAATAAACCTAGTCTCTTTTTTTTTTTTTTAACTGTCAATGAATGTTTTATGTTTACACCATGAAGCAAAATTTAAATAAAAGTTTGGAAAATATGACGTAAGTAGTATCTAATTGTTGCATGTGACAATGAATAATGTCCTACAGATTCGACACCCTTCCCATGTTTTCACTTAGCAGTACGCGTTCACATGCTGTACGATAGACAGAATCGTCTGAAATATTCATTACATCTTTGAATTATGTCGTCTTTTTAACCCTATTTTCTACTGACCGCGAGTGTTCCTAAAGAATATGGCAATGCTTATTCCTACGGTAACAGTTGTTTGGGCTCACAAACTCGACGTAGAGAGTCCACATAGCTTAAAAGTTGAACTAAATATTGTTCTATATTTATAGTTATTTATCATAGTTATATCTGTTTACAAGTTTATTCTGATCTTAGTATACCTTCCTCAACAATTTGAACCTATTCCTTTCAATTTTCACTTGATGATGTCAATGTAAATTGTTGAAACCTGCACAATAATAGTTATAAAAATTATACATGTAACTATAAAATTGTTATTAAATGTGATGTGAACTCTACCCTTAAACCTAGCATTAGGATTATTCGTTATATGAGCATTAAGTAAGACTTAGTTGCTGAGTTCCAATTATGACTGTATTCACCAGATCAGTACGAATAGACCACGACATCTTATCACCAAGAGTCTTGACTTTCCCTGTAGCAATATCTGACCCCGATGTCAAGTGCAAATCTGTTCCTGCAAATCATGATAATCTTTAAAAGGCCTAGTTCAGGGTTATCTTTTCTTCTTTTAATTAAATATTCAATTAATCTTAATCAAATAAAGAAATATCTAATTATTACAAATGTGAAAATCATACGCTCAGTTGGGCATCATTCTTAAGATTCTTTCACTATGTCCATAGAATATTAATCATCTTAATCGAATTAGTTTAAATCAGGCCAATATGTTTCTCTCGATTCCGGGCTCATCACCACGTCAACGGTCACCAGAAATACAAATGCCATGGTGATCTGTATTAGCATATGATTGGTGGAAGCCAGTGACATTATAATGATACAGATTGATGAGGGTGGCTAATTAATCAGACCACGAGATAGAAGTATTGTGACGTTTCGCTTAACGTTCAAGCAACGCGGCCACAATCAATGACAGTTCTGAGTGAATGAGAAACATTCTTGTAAATCACCCAGAACAAAACGAAACTATACTCACATAATATTACATCATGTCCAAACGATTAATGACTAATATCCCGATTGATGCACCTTCCCTTTGTATTATCTAATTAATAAACATATTTCTCGCCAATGCTTGGCTGATAACTCCCAATTGGAGGATGCATCCTCCCTTTATGAGATATAATAGTGTCGCTTTGTTAAAAGTTTGGGTTTAATGATGTGAGCTGCACTTTCAGTTGTTGTTTCCAAAAAATGCAGCATATCTGATTACTGCTAAGTTTGTTGCAACATAAATCGTTTGACATTTTACGACAGACAGAAATTTAAGAACCAATAGAATTGTGAACTTTGACTGAAAGTCTCTATTTATATTGGAATAGTTCTTATGCTATTGATATGTCAAAGTTGAAGCGTGTTGCTATCATTGACATACAGCGGCATGACAAGTCGGGTGTTATATTGAACACCTAAGGGTGCAGTAATTATACGTTGCGATATGGAAATCGTGAAACACTGTAATCAATTCATTTCATATGGGAACTAAATCCATGTAATAATGCTCTCAATGGTTTTCTATGTCATGCTATTTATGCATAACAAAGCAAGTACTAGCAGTTGGAGTAGTTGTTTAAAATGCCACAATTCATGTTATAAATAAGCAGAGTGAGTAATGAAATGAACGTCAAACATGCTATGGATTTAATCGAAGAATGGTTCATTTCTAACGTTACTTGTCATGTCTCTAAAATGCACTTATCCATTGTATAACTGTATGTACTAGAGAATGAATGTATTAACATGCCTGTATTGCTCAAGCTGTATGACCATGAACCCAGTCTTATTTTAAAAACATGATCTACACATTTTCTCCCCTGATAACGTCTTGTATTAGAGTAAAATAGTTCTAGGCATGGTGTTCACATAATTATGTTCGCAAAATACAATTTAATGCAGGTGGAAATTTCAATCGCATCAATCAAACATTGTAAAATAATTTGCTATATTTACAAGCTGTCATTGTTATTAGTAGATGAACCCTTTCAGCTTGGATAGTATACTTGTAGGGGGAGATAATGCCTATTGATAAGCAATTTTGATAACATCCAATCATAGCAAATGTTGCCGATACCTATATATGCATAGGACATTCAACAATTTTGACCTGAAGTAGTGAGCTGGTATAGAAATCATGTGAATTGCCAGAACCAACGAATCAGGTTCAGCAGAATCGCACAGTCCTAATAAATACTGTCTAACATCGATCTTTCCCACCAGTAATTAGTCCTCTCATCTGTTCTGTAATACATAGGATTATCGACAGAGTACATATCTGTCGCCCCTAGAACAACATCCAAGTCATTAATATCACCGATAAACCATTATCATAACAGATGAAGATGATGAGCGATTACAATGATGCGATCAATCAATAGACCACCTAGCTATCCACTATTGTCTTTATATATTGACCACAAATACTAGTTGTCTGGTCGACTAAGTGTTCATATTTATTTCATTTTATCTTATAACTATTTAGCCTTGTGATATTTAGCTTACAGAAAATAATTTCCAGTATATCTTATCAAAAGTTGATAAGACTTTCAAGATATATCCTTATAACCATTTGCTTACAGAAAATAATTTCAAGTATCACTTGTTAACCTCTGACGCAAAACATAAACCTCAATATTTATTTTAAAAAAATATAATCAAATCAAATAATCTTTTGCTAACAGACAATAATTTCCCGTATTACTGATAAAAATCTATTTTAAACAGAAAATAAAAAAACTATCAATATATGAAAGGGAGGGAACTGCATTTATATGAATATTTACCCGATAGAATGCATTAATGCGGTTAACATTATGCATATCTTCCAAGAGACAAGTTAAAGACAACATGTTAAAAATTAACATATTTCAAATACATGCTACTTATTAAAGGTAGGGAACCGCCGAATACGGATTTTTTTTGTATGAATCACAAGTGTTATCAACATGACCATAATTAAAAGAAAAATAAAATGGTCAATATGAGTATATATTCATCAGTGAACTTACCTGGTGTCATAAAGTTACAACAGAATCCCTGTTAAATTTGAAAATTTCATAAAACTAAGTAATTATTATATGTGGCATTGTAAATAGTCTTCAAAAGTACTAGAAGTGTACGAAAATAACATAAGTTCTTTAAAAATACTTCAAGCTAGGAATTTTACTCACTATTTCTATATATGCCTTTTCTATATACATCACAGAGAATCTTAAATTGACGAGTCATTTTAACATTCAAACACAGATAATTCTGGACATACGTTGATTTGAAGGCTCAAATTTCGACGGTGAACTGAACACCATTACTGATTAGCTCAACTAAAAAATTCCAGTGTCTGAGACTAAAGTATGATTGGTGAAAAACAATGGCCTACCTGTCCCTTTAATCTTGTTATTAAGCTTTTTTCAATTGTAAATTGCATATTTATGGATTATTACTAAGTTATTTTTTATTCATCGGAGTATAATAAGGATCCTGTTATGTTATTTATGACATCAGGTACTACTAGTAACTGGCAATCAATCGGAATCGATTATTTAAAGTGGATACATGTCATTGACACCATTCTTGCTTTGCTGCTAACTTAGCATCCCCACCTTCCAGCTTTACCGAACTTAATGATCAAAATATTTGAAAAGTTGACATTATATTCCTCGTGAACGTGTATGATTTATTTTAATGATCGATGCGACCTTTAAAAGACTTAGCCGATTGAGTTGTTGAAAGTGTGTTTAGATAACTAAAAAAGACAAAGCCGTTTGCAGATCATGTTGTGGAACGACAATGCGAATTCCCGCGTGGTTTCACTAAAAAGGTTAAGTTACATTGATCTTAAAACATGCCAAGACTAATCACTAGCAAGGAACTAATCCTCCAAATGTAAAGACTTAAAAGCGACATTTTACCGTGTAATATCATTGAATAATAGTCATAGACGACTGTACAATACTCTGGCAAAGAGAGGATTAAATTGGATAATATTCTTCACTGCAAAATGAGTTAAAAGGCTTAAAAACTAAGAAAGATGTAGTGGAAATATTTTGATAAATTGGCTGATAAAGTCGACACTTTTTGCCAGATTAATCTGCGATTTGTGTCAACGTGTTGATTTAAATGTTGCAAAATCTTCCTCTTTCTTGTAGCATTTTAATAGTCTTTAAAATCGTTCACGAACACTTGTCAGATTGTTTTTTAAAATCTGTTAGATTTCCAACGGGAAATCCGCTATATCCGTCAGATCGACAAATGTGTTTTTAATGTGGCCGGATTAACACATTTGTGTTATTGACACTTCTCATTATGTCTTTGAGGAACAGATGAAGGAAGCAAACGGCACCACCACTTACGACGTGATCATACAAATTCTCGTGTCTACATTTTTAATAATGAAAGAAAATGTCAGTGCTATTTCCCACATCTAAGTTCTAATTTTCAAAACAAGTAGGTTTTAATTCTCCCAACAAAACAGCACACCGATCTGTCTTTAGATTTTGAATTGTTAGGCAGAGACAAAACAATTATTAAGAAGCAGCACAACATTTCTCGCACGGAAATAAAGTGTTGTTTTACTTTGAGTTAAGACGCAAGGAAGGTCCAAGATTCAATCTCGACATAGTTCGAGATAATACAACCGGTACAACCCGGTTACCACCTGAGACGTCGGAATCAATCGTTATGATTCTTCTAGGTTGTAAGCTGCTGCTGTAGATGCAGCGGAACCATTCTCTTACCCTTCATAATAAATAAACCAAGAACTAACCCGAAATACAAAACATCACCCTGGCAAAACATTGGTAGCAGCTTTTGAACTTCTCACACGAGGAAGTATATCAATCATAAGTTAGTAAGTCACCAGATAATTATCAAAGTACATAAGTTGAACTTTTAGCGAAGGAAAATACGTGCAGGTATAAGTGGTTATGTTTCTTGAATGACGATTTCTGTTGACAACGTGTAGTAATGTTAACAGCTCAAGAACAGAATTAAATCTAATACCCTTTGATCCTACAGTTCAGTATAAAAAATACAGATAATTGATTCTGATGGATGATGTCTCAATTGTGTTACTTTTGATCCGTTGTAACAAATATCCAATGAAACAATGCTTAATCACGATGCAGATTTGAGATCTTAACCGATCAGTGCAGTGATTAATATACCGAATATCAAACATTACGTGGATTAAAAAACGACCAAAGAAGTTTATCTTGTATCAGAAGCTCAAGATGCTAATGTGGAAATATTGAGGCAAAACTTTCACGAACACAAACAATCTTTAGCAATGACCTTTGACCAGATATTTCTATGTAAAATATGAAACGCGACTCTATTGATATTATGCTGTCGACGATGACGTTAAACAATACTAAAACGGGCAATGATAATAATAATAATAATAAATTCTTTATTAGGGTGAAAATTAGGCCTGGCCTTTTGACAAGTTTCCAAAGAATCATAACATAAAATACAAAAGAAACTAAAAACCTTGTAACGAAGTAATTTCTTCAATGTGAGATATTCTATTTTGAGCACTAAGATACTAATACTTATTGGGGTTGTCTGTATATTTTCTACAAGAAGGAAATGACATGACATACTTGGCACCAGTTTATTACACATTTGTTTATATCCTGATAGTATTTTAACTTCTTTTACCATCAGTTTCACAAGCAAATGTGTCGAGAACGATAGTCTACACTATTCTCTGTATAGAATATGTCACACAATTTCAATGTCAGTCATGTTCGAGCGTGAGACGAAAGCTTTATGGCGAACTGACATAAATCGGGGAATTCTTTAGAGGATATGCACTATCAATGCAGCATCATAATGTTATAATAATAATAATGGATTGGAAGTTGATCCGAAGTGCCACAACTTAAAAACCTCTGCATGTCCAGATTCGAATCTAACTTCTGAAAAGTATGTCCAGGTGGGAATTTCATGTTATAAAATATAAAAGTTCGGGATAAAATTTTCCATTAAAAATAGCTCTTGGGGTCAGAAGTTTACAAGCTAATATCGTCGTTCGCGATTCGGAATAGGGAAATCTAACAACCAGACCTTTGAATCTTATTTGTCCTTATGTTTCATGAATGGTACTAAGACGCCTTGAAAAAACATCTTACGAATATTGAATTCATGACATGTTCCTTTATATTATGACACGCGTAGTGACTGAATTATCAAGCTCAATTATATCTCTTCTGATCAGAATATCAATCTGATAAAATTGCGAAATATAAATTATTCATAATTATAACTTAATAATTAATCATATCGATCAGATATGAAATGATATCCATATTTCATGAAATAATTTTTTGTAAACTAGGATATATTCTTTCTATGGTAAACAACTGTGTGTAATGCAGCATTCGAACTCACCTTTGAGAATGTTTTAGATGCTTCTACAGATGGTGACTACAATCTGTGGACGTCAAAAATCTATTTTCAAGTTTCCGAACAGAATAATATACTCTAAACACTTTTAATTTACAGATAACGGGGTCCTAATATGACGTAGAATTACATATTTTTAGAAATTTATTTCGACGCTTTCCTAATGAAGAACAATATTTATGAGGGGATCAAATATAAATAGACACACCTCAGAAGAATCATCGTCAAGTACAGAAATGGAATGAAATAGTGTTTTACTTTTACTTTTTACACTTGTTTGACTTATGAAGACGATCATCGTCATACAGGAATTCGAAAAACTTTGCACTGACAACGACACTACCTGAATATGTTCATTTGTCGAAGGATCTTAAACGTGAACAGGGGGTGAAGCACACTTGGTCTCTTTTGTTTTATTGTTCCGTCCAAACGCTTTAAGATGCTTTTGCCATGTCGGCCCATCCGCAGGGATGAGAATTCAGAAGGTATTTTCTCGGCCTATGGTGGAATCGAACCCTGGACCTTCATAAGAAACACAGAAACATTATTTCATTTCCATTTCTATCATATGTTTATTGTTTCCTACAAATCGTTTTTGTCCTTGCCAAACATTAGGGAATACAAAAACAAATCTCGTACTGATATTTAAAATTTCTGGAATTGGCCAGATTATGAAGTCAATTCGCAATAACTGGACTTTCAACGACAATTTGATGATACACGTGGGAAATTAGCCGTATAATCTTGTACATCAAGCAAATATATTTTTTCCTTTTAATTCCACTTTTCCTCGTATTCAGAATTATTAGCCATCACGATCTAATGGATGTTCGCGCTCAATAATCGCACGTCAGACGATTTTTAAATTGTTTGAAAGCAGTTATTTAACTTTCCATTTGAGAGTTTTCCACTCAATTTTACTGCATTTGAAGAGAAATCTTTGCCTCGCTTAAAGGCTTGAACTATAAGAAGAATTAGAAGACACACGTTCATCGGAATTTTATAATGTTCCGTAGGTTTATTTTACTTTCTTATGTGGAGGTCCGGGGATTGATTAGTATAGAGCCTTTTCGTTTAATTGCCATTAACCACACATACTGAAGAAGATAATCAAAGCATCTGGTTCGAGGTGGCGCACGTTATAAGACTTAAGATATTTTCCGGAAATTTGCCCTCATTTCGTGAATAATAATGAAAAGCAGTATAACCAACATTATCTATTAAATTTTGCTGAAAGCGAAACATAGATGAATTATATCATGCGAACTGAACCCAATCTTAAACCAGAATCGGAAATGTTTACCAATATTTTCAAATATGAAAAAAGTATGTCAATATTGAAAAATGTAACAAATTGAGCTTTATTGAAGACAAACAGTCGATACTATGGAATAAGCACAAATATTATGAAGCTTGGTGGAATTTGAACTGAAACCCACGTTTTACCAGCTGGAAATATCAAACAAGGAATATGTGACAAGTGGAAGTGGTCAATACCGATGAAAGCCAATGTCAATAAGAAATCTTGGAAAGAACGTGTACCCTCTGTGGTCAATAAAAGAGCAACCAATAATGAGCTATCAATGACAAGAACTAACATCGACAACAGAGCACTTTTCTAGAAATATCTAAATCGTTTCTGAACTTGCACCTTAGGGCTATCAGTAACATAAAATTAGTCTATTTGTAGTTGCAGATTTATTATAAGCGCATGATGTAATCTACTGACGTGGTTAGATAACTCGTATTGACCGGAAACGCAATTAGGGAAATACAAAGCTGAAAAAAATTAATAAGCAGTCTTTTTGAAATTAGACCAAACTAAAAAAAAAAACTTGGTTTCAATTTAGCCACTTCAGTAGGGTCTAATGATTCTCAGAATACACCTTTTTGTGTTGGGGTGTAGGCAATATATTTCATACTGTCCATCTGACCTCCTTAAGACGAATATTAACATATATAGCAATAACGTTAAAAACATAACCAGGATGGATGTATATTACCCCTACTTATATGTCCACGCTTTTCACATCTCCTATTAAATTTATATACTTTTTTAACCCTCAAAATGGGTGTCGTTGATTTGGGTAAATGGGTAACGAAATATGTTTTGAGTATAGTCAAGCAGTCCTTCTATAAGTATTTTAAGGTCAATACGTAAAGCAAGTCTGTTCAGGCGAAATAAAATTTCCGGATTTTCATAGATCTAGTTCTCAAAACGAAGAAAAAACTGTTGTGAGGTGGAAAACAACAGAAAGTTCACGTAGGCCTATCAGTCCAATACTTAATCCTTTTGGAATTATCGGGAAACACAGCATTAATACTTCAATACTATAGACGAGTAGTATTTATACAGCGATATAGTATTCCAACAGAATAATTCTGGTAAGTTCCAAGTATGTTTTCTGTAAACAGTCTCACTCTATATTTTCATTGTTGACAATAGATGATAATACTAAATCAATATGGTACTGGTAAGGTTACGGTGACTGATTTAGGACATAAGTTTTATATCTATTATAGCTGATAGCTATATATAATTTTGAGGGCATGATATCACACACAGTGATGTTAGAAAGATAGAATGAAGAATGTTTCAGTCATCACAGTAGACTGTTAAAATGGGACTTGATAATAGTGAAAATTGAGCTGTGGTAAAATTGGTCCCATTTGGACCAGATGAATCATTATTGATATGCAGGCGAGCTATGATATATTTGTGTCGTTGGGAGATCGAGAAGAACGTATTGTTAACGACGAGCACTGGTTTTAATTTATAATACATATCATGCAGGAGGATTCTAAAAACCACAAGTTGGTAGAATATTAAACCTACGGGTTGACAGGAACGCGTCCATAATGTAACATGTCAAATAAACATAAGATATATCTCTAAATTGTCAAACCAAAAATCTGCAGACTACAAGATAATTTCAACAGAAAAACCACATGGTTTAAAATCTTCAAAAGAGAAAAACACGGCATTGGTGGATGATTTTATCTATATTTTACTTTTAAAAACTTTATACTGTATACCCCAGCATTCATATTCGCAAACTGCATTTCCAGGTGGCCGGAATACGAAAATATACTCATATTTTCTTCTGAATGTGGAAACGTGACACTACCTACAATAACGAACAGAAATCTATTTACAAATTAAATCCGAATGGATGAGTTCCGGATTGTACAGATCAACAATCTGATGGATGGCTGGTAATTAATTGGTACGGTTTCTTGGTGTGGATTATACAGGATAATATCTGATCAATATTCATTATAGTTGTAGTACTAAAATAATACTTTGGTCGGTATTGGTCATCATAGTACCGTCAACAATTAAACATTCCAGCTCCTTAGAACTGAAAAAATAATAAGACAGAGCCTGGATTTCACCTTATTTAGTTGTATCAAAATTTATCGTGTATTGTCATATGAAATATTGTATTTATATTTTGTATTGCTATTTAAGATATCCTTGATTCTAAATTGTTTGTTTTCAAGTGCCCAACGGTATCTCTTGGGTTGTAAGTGTCTAACGGCATATTTTGCAACCCGTTTATATCTCAAAACAAAAAAGCTATCGAAATCTTTGTTAATCAAGGGTATAATCGCTGTATAAAATCAGATATACAGGTACCAACACATATAAAAAGATCAGAAAAATTAAATTTACCGACGACTTTTGACAACAGTGGAAAAGACTGTTAATTTATATGATTTTTGGGAGATAGCGAACTCATTGAGCATCAAATCGAGAACTATATTTTTGATTCTGAAAACATGGACAATTCTTTCTCTATCACACAATACAGCATGTTGGAATTAATTATCGCTCATAATGAGAAAACACTCTTAAATATGGGTTTTATAGATAAACATACATCAATATCTATTTATTTAAAAAAACACTGAATATTCTCCTTAAGAGAAATCTACAAGATTTCATAGTTGAGGTTAATCAATTTCTACAGACCCACAAATACAATAAGATCGTGAATAATTACCAATTCTATGTCTTAACTAGACAATCGATTTGCCGGACATGGAATTCTGTTGTTCGATATTAAGTGATATCTAGTTCCTCATTCCATTCATTTGAATAATTAGTCATTGGATTCTTAGAATGCTGGCCGAGTCAATAAGATAAATACAATGATTACTGCCTCATAAAACGTACGTGTTTATTACATTAAAGGGAAAATTGAAGAAATAGGCGTCTAATCACTGAAGCTAAAACAATGAATATATAAAACGTGATTGGCAAATCTTTGTCAAGAAAGGTCAATGTTACTTTTTATGTCCAGTCGGATGAAACATAAATAAACACCAGGCGATGTGAGACAATTCTAAATGAATGGATAACAATCAAGGTGTTCCTCAATAACGTACATTCCATGCTCAGCTAGAACTAAGTGAAAAAAAACATTTAAACAATGATGTACTTCATTGGTCTCAACAGTGTGACGACATTAAAATTAAAGATTCTAAAGCGTTTTGGTGACGTCACGTTTTTGATCGCTATTCTCGCATAGTTCGAAGATATATGAGAAAAACAACGTGCAAAAGAACTTATATTTTACATTCCAAATATTGTAACTTAATGTATGAAGGTAATGATGTTAACAGTTGTTTTTTTTTTCAGTACCAGTATGCAATTCGACCAATTTACGTATATGTTGATAGAACCTATCATTGTTTTTACATAGGATAGAGGACCAGTATCATTTTAAAGGTTCTTTAATTGTGAAGATCGACGCTAATAATCTCATTTGAATTGACCCTGATACTTATACTATCAATGACTCTCAAGCTAATAACCTTATGACAAATCAAAGATGGATGTAAATGGAGCTAATGTAATGTTCGACTAATTTTAGCTATCCTTCTGTGTAGAGTAATATGTTAAAAGGTTTCAATCAACACCAAAATTGATATATAATTGTCTCTTTACAATTTTCGTTAACAACAGTTGTAATTGTTTCTCTTCAACATAGTATCATATTGTTTTCCTTGCTCTGAAGGAATTCCAGAAAAAAATCATTTGGTTTTCAAAAGCAATTTTAAATGTTAAGATATGTTTTGATAACGATGTCGCAATCACCATTTCACAACTAGATTTTCAAGTCACTATCGGAAATACCATTCAAGCTGCATAAAGCTTATACACCTGTTTAGAATTCTCTTACTAACGTCGAAATGTTATCGGACAGTATTTCAAATTACCGAGTTAAGTTGGAAGTAACGCTGTATTTTTTTAAACTCCAGAATAAGTCTTGTCATTTGTTATAAGTAAACCACTCCTTTGGGACTAATTGTCCAGCTTTGTAAATCTGAACATTGTTTACTACGTCTGGATATATCATCAGAAAGTTAATCTCTTCATTTAGAATTGTGAGATGTTGTGAATCTTAAAAACCCAAACGTCAAAAATATTGAAGGTAATTTGAAACAACTGAATTATTTTGTAATTTCACAATTGACGGATGGATTGAAGAATTACAATGCGGAAAATATGCATAGGCACAGGTATCCAGTCATATAACGCATTATTCCAAAAATCAAATTATCATGATAGACATTAAATTTTAGAGACAAAAATCCACAAGCAGTGCATGTTCCTTACAAATTTATTGAAAACTTTAAAAATGATAAGTGAAAAGATTTCTAAATTATGCTATTTACGTGTCAACATCTATTTGATCAACCTGAATTGGTTTGAAAATGGGTAATTAAAAAACGAAGTGTACTGGTTAATTACGCAGTTTAAGCATGGTTTGGATAGTTTTTATTGAAACCTTTGGGTACCTTTAAGGAATCCGTATTGGCTAGTGTGAACGATCTATTTGAGAAAATGAAATCGTTTCAAAATTCAATTATACGAGTATTTAGTACAGTTTTATTTTTGTTTGACAATAATGATATTTTTAATAGCCCACTGTCTGGCCAATCTATCATTTGAACTAGTCTTTAAGCTCAAATATCTAACTTCTTAAAATGAGAACATATCATTTCCAATCAGATGGAGAAATCAAATATATTCAAATTCTTCTATGATAATTATGTTTTACTGCAACTCAAAGCTTCGCATTCGATCTGTTTCAGTCGTTAAAATCTGGTTGATCTCAGATTCTGTCATACTAGTTTTGGTGTTGGGTCTCATAAAGACTCGATATTTTAAGTTCAAGTACGTAGATGCATAGATCTACAAATTGGCGTTTATTGTGCTGAAATCTGCACGGTAGTTTTCCAGCAACTACAAAAAAAAAACAGATTACGTAAAGCTCGTAAATTATTTTGACGTTCAAAAATTGACGATTGGATTATTTTGATTACAGTGGAGCACATAATTTTCAAACTTCCAAAAAATAAGAATAGGTGCTCTGACCAAGTAAGTTGGTATTTATAAAATATTCGAGAAGGACAACTTAAAAGGCGTCTGCTCTTTATTTGGTTTGGATTTATAACTGGTATAAACTCTATGTTTTGTGTTCAGTGTTCTGTTAGTTCACTTAATAAAATGGCAATTTTCATTGGGACTTGGGACTTTTGGTTGAATACACTATTACTAGTATAAGTCAGTGAAATAAACAACTCCATATTATATATTTGAGAAATATTATAATTGAAAATCGTGTGGGAACTTATATAACCTCTACTAACGACATGTGGGTAATATTAGATATTTACTACGAAAATTCTGTCGATCATCACAAGTGTTCGTTGCGATATTTTTGCCTGAAAGTATGTTATGTTTTAAGACCACCTCTATCTACTTGGACTCAGATAAAATGGAATGGGGAAGAAATAAAATTTTTTACCGCTTTACAGTCTCCAGTCTTATACACAAGGGCACAGATATACCCAAGTCGTTGTCAATCTTCTGATATGGCCGTTATGCTGTCATAATTACTATGCCTTCACCTTATTTTTCAGTTTTTGGAAGAAGATTCCAAGAAATAACAATTATTTATTTTCTTTCTGTCATAATATTGAATTTGATAATACTATGAATACAAGACCATTAATGTATGTTTGTTCTTATTTTAAACAATATTTTATTAACACTTGAACACACGTGTAGTAGAACACAATAGAAAGAAACTATTCCAGTTCTTATCTCGTACTGGTAAAGTACAGACAGAAAAGGAGAAAACTAACACTTGGGTGAGTCCATAATATCAATATATTATATATACCTAGGATGAAGGGGGAAGGATATCGATGTGCACTGATTGGGTAAACTGATGACTGTTAGGCAACTACCTTTCCAACGTTACATTCTGTGGCGCATCTGAAATACGCCATTAACTGATTCTGGAAGCCGAGTCAATTCGCAATGAACCACCATCAACAATAAACAACCCCTCAAAGTATAAATTTATTATATCTACTCGGATAGGAAGAAGGATGTCGATGCGCACCGATTTGGTCCTTGTGGTGTACACTGATGATGACAATTAGCCCGTTAACGTCTAATATAATCCTGAAATACATCATAGCTTTTGGATCATTAACCAATTCCAGAAGCCGAGTCAAATCATGATAAAAAAAACATTAGTTAAACAACCTGTCTGTCATTAAAACAACCACTCAGTCATCAAAACTACCACACAACCAGTCTGTCATCAAAACAACCACTCAGTCATCAAAACAACCAGTCTGTCATCAAAACAACCACTCAGTCATCAAAACATAACAATAATAATAGAAGTAATGGAATAAATTCAAATATTAAAAGCTAATAGTTGTATTGGATACTAAAAGTAGGATCTAAACTCCCAGCAGATTCCATGACATTTACATGATAATGTAATCCTATAATTGAGTCCCTGAATAATCGTTAATATTTATGATAACTAGTGACACAAGATTGAAATCTTTGGGGATTCTCTGAGTATATCCGTCGCATTACATTCGCACAATTAAAATTAATAGAGATCTTAAAGGGAACTGTACGGAAACGTATTAGGGCCATTCATTTTTTTTTTTTTTTTGAATTTTCAAGTTAGTATGTTGAATTTTCAAGTTAGTAATTTGAAAATTCGAGATACTATCTTGAAAATTCAAGATACAAACTTGAAAATCAACATACTAACTTGAAAATTCAAGTTACTAACTTGAAAATTCAAGTTACTAACTTGAAAATTCAACATACTAACTTGAAAATTCAAGTTACTAAATTCAAGATACTAACTTTAAAATTCAAGATACTAACTTGAAAATTCAAGATACTAACTTGAAAATTCAACATACTAGCTTGAAAATTCAACATACTAACTTGAAAATTCAAGTTGCTAACTTGAAAATTCAACATACTAAATTCAACATACTAACTTAAAAATTCAACATACTAACTTGAAAATTCAACATACTAACTTCAAAATAAAAGTTACTAACTTGAAAATTCAACAAAAAAATTGAATGGCCCTAATACGCTTCCGTAGAACTGATCCATTAAGAGTAATATATTTCAATATGATATTTCATATTTATTATTCATTCTGATCACCTTCAGAATGTCAAGTTACATCATTCTAATAATTGTTTTGTCAAAATATATACGAGGAATGTCGCTTTATTTTTATAATTGCCAACTGAAGGAATAATATATCCATCCAGGCCAGGGTGTTTAGTGTCTAGTTGCTGTAATGGAATTGGTCCTGCTAAAAAGATATGTAAATCTTGCATCTCGGAACCCGGTGGCTTAGGAATTTTAACTTTTGCAACTGGAGGCATCTGGGATAATCGAATCCTTCACAGGATAGTGTCTAGTTGCTGTAATGGAATTGGTCCTGTTAAAAGATATGTAAATCTTGCATCTTGGAACCCGGTGGCTTAGGAATTTTAACTTTTGCAACTGGAGGCATCTGGGATAATCGAATCCTTCACAGGATGAGGTTTTGAGTAGCGTACCGACGACTGAAAAATCGTATTTGTCTCACGTTGTCCGTATTAGGCTTTCTATTTAAAACGTGAATAAAATACTACTTTCGCGTTGACATTACATGGAAAAAGATTATCAGGATGCTATTAAGATACTACCTGACATACGAATTGTTGCATCAACAAGACTTGTTCTCACCGTTGAAATGAATAAAACACTGGTCAAACCGTTTCAAATTCTTACATTTCAAAACAAATAGATTGATAACTTGAACCAAATTGTGTTGATTCAAAATCATATGGATCCATGGCAGTCGACATTGATTGACAAAGCAAAATATGTAGCATTAACAATGACATGATCCGCCAGATCAATGCAAGGCCTTGTCTTTACTATAACATGCACCGCTTTGTTTTGTTATTTTAACCTTTTAAAAGATATACCTTATAATTGGCCATAATATTAGCTATCGTCACAACCTAATGACAGGACGATAATGTCATACAACGCATCATTATTAATTCAACATCCATACTGATAGATAAAACTCTACATTATTAAAGGGAGACAACATGTGTTTTACATGGTTACTCTCAATTTAAAGTACCTTCAACATTATCAAGCATGCCTAGTGGAACGTAGTCTCGAGCGTGTTCACAAGCCAATTTGTCAGTATTAATCGATAAGCTAAAGATAACTAAAAGGCGGGTCATCTAAAAGTGTAATGCGATCAGAAAGCATATGAAGACGAAGCAGTATATTACAGGAGTAGCATGATGAAAGTTATGGTGCGGGCACGCGAAAAGTCTTGGTTGCCAATTTTTGTCGGAGACTCGAAGTATTATAGTGAGAGTTAATTAAACATAATTAGATTGGTATGAGCTATTGTTGTGATCTTGTGACGGATAGGATCATCATTAATTCAAAATCTAAAAGCATTTTATTTTTATACGACTATGCAAGGGAGATAACAGCCTATTCATCAATTAAGTATTTTCTGCGTTTTACCATTTTTAGAGTGTATAGTGTAATCACCCTGTCGGTCCGTCCGTTCACATTTGGCTCGTGCTCTGCTCACTTTCCGGGTTGCAATTCTTTCCAATTTCTTTGATTTTTATTTTGTGGTCCAATGTCATTATGAAGATTTCCACCCGGCCGTCGATAATAACTGACCATGATGCGATACAATAAAGTTTGTTTAAAACTAAAGATATATATATATGTATAGACTAAACACGAACCAATAAATGTGAATGCTGAACAAAAAATGCTTTGTAATTGCAATCAAACATGTGATGGGTGTTTTTATAGTTGACTTTAACCATATTGTTTTGTGGTGTGTCTTGTTCCCGAAATGAGTTGCCTGGGCATACATGAGAAGCTATTATGGTATTTGCCATAATTCATTATGAATAATCCAGAATTGAAAAGGAAATGCTTAATTTACAGCAAGATCGACATTGATACTTAATAGATGTGGTCTATAGCCAATATAATGAAGACAATAGTTGTTCCCCTTACATAGCATTTTGAACCATTTATCAGTACAATGCAAAACATCATCTGTACCTTCACTGAAGTTCAATAAATCGTTGTCGAGCTCGAATTGAATCTTAAGCAAACCACACGGTGATTGAATTTTCATGAGATTAGATGTTATCGAGATTCCAATCTAACAAGAGGAACGAATGTTATTTCGGGGTAAAATGCATTTCACAATACAAGACAATGTTATGTATCTCATTATACGGGAATACGAACAGTCTTGTTCGCCGACTCTAATCTTGAGTAATATTCCACGTGTTCCAACGCTTCCACGACAAGATTATCGCGTTGCGACAGGATTTATAATATTGAACTAGCCGACCAAGACCGTTCCTTTGCCTGCACCTTTATCATTTAAATGCAGTTCAATGCTAATGCATTATTTACTTTTTAAGACAAAAGCGGTATTCATTAACCTAAAATCAATAATCCAAAAAAGATATTAAACGGCCACGGTGCAAAAAGTTGATTGGAAACTAAGGAAAATCACTTTATTACTAAAAACCTAGAAAGTGGCATCACTTATGTTTTATGAAATGTCATGTACATTGGATTATCCGTCTCGATGGCTTTTTATTATTGATTTATCGCTTTTCATTTTGATATTACAAATGCATTGTGAAGTGAAAGAGAGGATCGTCGTTCAATTTACGGCTAATTAGACACCGTATCAATTATTAAAATGTATAGTAAAGTAAAGAATAGAATTTGACTCGGGAGACAATAAGTCTTCAACATGAAAAACAATAGAAGTCCCCAAAGACTAACTGTTCATCTCAGAAATTAGTACATAGTAGTTCATGTTGATTAAAATTTTTTAGACGACATTGTACGTTAAGTATGTACAAAGAATGAAGATTAGTTGTGTCCAATGTGTGTTTTGACGATGTAAGGTAGTGTATCACATTACGAAAATATTGGCAGATGAACCATAAAGCAGACAAATCAAGGTAAGAATTCTTTACTTTTAACATGTCCATGTACTGCCGATTCTGGGGTGTCTGATGAAGCTAAATTAACCCTGTATTGGTCCACATTTAACAGATACAAGGTAAGGTATTCTGTATAAATGTTGATTTAGTCAAACTAAAGTTTCTAATATAAAGGAACACGTTTTTCATCTATTGGCGGAGATAGGGCACTTCCTAAACTTGGAGGTATTTCGACATAAAGTCTATTATAAGTTGCTTTAGATTTAAAAATAAATGTTATACATGTCTAGCCAGTATGTCTCTTATGCGTTCAAAAATGTGGTTTCTATGCATACAGAACATTTCTTGTATTCTTTTGTAAGTAAGCTTAACTGTCAAGAAAGGGTTTGTCTGTACTGTTTTTGGTGTTTTTTTGTTAAGAGTTTTTTTTAACTTAGCTTTCAAAACACAATATTTAAGAAATACAAGAAAAAAGATATACTGAGCAATGCTTTTGAAACATAATTATCCATTGTTAAACTAATTGCGGTCTTTTGGTAATACTAATACCATCAACATATAGAAGTAACACAAGAAAGATTTTACCGCAATTCCAATTCACTTTTTTATAAGTGCAAATGGTCTGTTTCATATAACTATAGACTGACTCAAAAATGGTTTTACCGCAATACCAATTAATGTTTAGCATGTGAGTAGAACTCCCACTTCTAGACTACTAATGTTTTAATAGTCTTTTTTAAGCGTACAATATACATTTCGCTTAAGAACTTCGACCTTTTGATGTAAACAATATTACTAGTGAAGGACTCAAAGATGGTACTTAATATATTTGAAAAGAATCAAATGTTTTGACCGATCAAATGGATACAGGTTTCTCAATGGCTCCACTCTTCAATGAATCTTGTTATTAACATTGATTTACTGTCATTTAGCGTACAAACTGTTCACTTTATACCATTTAATTAATAGGAATCGGTCTTGACTACAATCTCTTCTTATCGTGTTAAATCCTTCTCAACGTTGACAAATGTCAATTATAACAATTGACTTCTACATGCACCTTGCAATCACTGGAAATGATTCATCCTGTTTTATCAGATCATGGTGACAATTACCTCTTGCCCAAAATAAAATAAAGTCTCGTTTCTTCAAAGTCAATGATAAAGTTATACATCAGAATATCTCTTTGGTCCGGAGCAAAATGGAATAGTTTTCGAAATATCTCCACTCAAGAGTTTTTAAAAATGCATTCGATGAATTCCATATGTTAAGAAAGGTTATGACATATGGCAAGCTGGTTATTTTGACTGCAAAGCAGGAAGATAAAGGTTTTTATCAGCCTTGTCAACGTACCAAGACATTATACTGCAACATTGTATCCCTATTCTAAAATCAGATGTTAAAATGCATATCTTCGTGTATCAGCTCCATTGCATGGATGTAGTGCGATATATTTGAAACTGTATATGCACTAAAGCTCGCAAGCTCTCATGTTTCAATTTTTTAATTGGCTCTTATCGATTGTTTTTTCGTGATCGGTAGAGCGTACTCTCTCTAATTTAATGGAAAAATTATGCAAGATATACTACCAATAAGAACAATAATATTATGCTTGTGTTTAGTAACATATGGAATTATTATTTAAGTTCGTCAACAAAACAACCACTTTATCTATTGGAATACGTAATTTGAAAGGATGTTGCAGTCTTTTATATTGTCTAAGGTAGTAGATCGTTCTTTAACTAATGTGTTCAGAAAATGATTTTCACTTCTGTCGATTTTTTGGTCATCATTAAATGGTTTTCATAAATCTGTAGTTAAGTCGTAATATAGTTTTGTTTCAAGTATTGTATTTAGAAATCTATATTCTCGTTTGTAAAAGTTTTCTAAGCATAATAAAGAAATAGATAACATTTTTTATACGCCAACAAAATTTGCTGCCCGAAAGCTTCACAACATTCCCTAGAATGTTATAAAGGTTTAAATGTTTGATAGAAATCAGAAAATTTGTGAATTGCTTTTAGATTATTATTCAGGATTTGTTCTACATTTTGCATTCTAAATATGAGCTATCCAGTAATGCTGTGAATACAGTTCTGTTAGTCCTAAAATGACTGCTTTGATAAAGAAAATAAATGGTTGTAATAATGATGTATATAATACACCACCCTCAAAGAAATTTCTCCTACATAAACACAAATTTGAAAGAATTAATGTGTACGCAAGGTTATATATTTATATGAGAAATAAATTCTTCGACTAACATTACTATTTCGAGGCTGATATTCCATCGGTAAAATTTGATATACCTTCGAATTCGAATGTATGAAGCCACTATTTGAGAGATATTCAAAGTATATGGTATGTAGAAAATATCATAATAGTCAGTGCCGACATTAATGTTAAAGTTTGTTACCGTGACTGACACGTTTCAGTGGTTTGAATAGGACAGATAATCAAGCCATTAAAAAGTCGATAAGTTTACACCTAAATCGCTCAATATACAAGAGATAAAATATGTATTGAATTGCTCTAATAAAAGTGAATTAAGAATGTTGTCCTTGTGAGAACTGAAGATATAATCTGAGTATTCCATACTGCATGCAATCGAGTGATTATTAACCGGAAGGAACTTGTCAGATTTGTTATATATGGTCGATAATCTGTAGTGTGATTATTCTGGGATAATTTAAAGTAAGTAATTTCAAGTATATCAGAATGAAACCGACTGCAATTGAGGGCTCGAGTATAGATGCTCGACCAGTTAAGTTATGTAATATACTGCACTATAACTTGAACAAGTAATGAATCTTTAAGAATGTTTTAAACTATCTCTAGCATATATGAAGCACAATCTCTTAAAATAAAATAAGGGACATAACAGGACCGTAAAGGTAGGTGATATAAGTGTTTAAAGTCCTCATTGGACATTCTCACGCTCACGAACAAATCATCCGTGGTGTCCGGATTTGTCTTTCATAGGTGCGAAAGGCGAGGCAAGAATACTTACAATGCTAACGGATACCAGTTCATTTTCAGTCACTGCAAGGGTTTCTGTCATTTCGTCATTGCTGGTTGAAATAGCTGTTGTCGTTAGATCGTTATTACTATATAATAATGTAATATTTATTAGTTTTCGTGAGGGATGGTTTGGTAATGTTTTTTGTTAATTTGTTGGTGTTAATTTAATATAATAATAATAGAAACTGTATATGAAACATCAGCAGATTCTTATTATTTTCATTTATAGTTCTAAGTGAATAACTAAACCACTAAACTAAACCCGAAATCCAAACAACGTACTGGACTTTTTATACGCCCACACGTAAGATGGGCGTATATTGTAATCACCCCGTCGGTCCGTCCGTTCACATTTGGCTCGTGCTCACTCTACAGGCTACAGTTCTTTATGGATTCTTTTGATTTTTATTTTGTGTGTCAATGTCATTATGAAGATGATCCCTATTGATTTTCGTGATGATCGGATAATTTTTCACCGAAATATCGTATCTGACTTGACGTTTTTCTCTATTAGCTATATTGTGCAACTCGTGCTCACTCTACAGGCTACAATTTTTTACAGATTCTTTTGATTTTTATTTTGTGTGTCAATGTCATTATGAAGATGATCCCTATTGATTTTCGTGATGATCGGATAATTTTTCACCGAAATATCGTGTCTGACTTGACGTTTTTCTCTATTAGCTATATTGTGCAACTCGTGCTCACTCTACAGGCTACAATTTTTTATGGATTCTTTGGATTTTTATTTTGTGTGTCAATGTCATTATGAAGATGATCCCTATTGATTTTCGTGATGATCGGATAATTTTTCACCGAAATATCGTGTCTGACTTGACGTTTTTCTCTATTAGCTATATTGTGCAACTCGTGCTCACTCTACAGGCTACAATTTTTTACAGATTCTTTTGATTTTTATTTTGTATGTCTATGTCGTTATGAAGATGATCCCTATTGATTTTCATGATGATCTATCGATTTTCATGATGATCGGATAATTTTTCACCGAAATATCGTGTCTGACCTGACGTTTTACTCTATTAGCTATATTGTGCAACTCGTGCTCACTCTACAGGCTACAATTCTTTACAGATTCTTTTGATTTTTATTTTGTATGTCAATGTCATTATGAAGATGATCCCTATCGATTTTCGCGATGATCGGATAATATTTCACCGAAATATCGTGTCTGACTTGACGTTTCACTCTATTAGCTATATTGTGCAACCCTGTAGTCACTAAAGACTGTTTAATCATTTCTGACAGCTGCCAGTGGGCGTATGTTACCTTGCCTGGCAAGCTACCTTTTAAAAATGGAGTGCATTTTTGCGTTTTAAGCCATTTATTGTGCAACAAGAGAAATGTTACCATTTGGTCCTAAATCGTCTCCTTCCCACGACTTAAACGTGTATCTCTTTACATATCAACCCCTTCATCACTGAGCTTGCTGTTGTAAGCACAACGTGATTTATTACATTAGAAACTTAGAGTATAAACAAGCACTTGAGACGGTATTATAATCGACCCGAAACAAATCTTTTTAGAGACGTTTTAAGTAAACATAGATGAAGCATATTCATGGTCAATACTATATTATACTTGCGAAGGTTTTGTGGTTCTTTATTGGAACCCATTAAAAAAGAATTGTTCATCGCCGTGAGCAATAGAACAAAGATACTAGTTTGATAAAATTCTCCCGTGATATAACGCTCCCACAGTGAACCTCCATTGGGATCGTAACAGCAAGGAAAGTAAGCATATAGTATCTAAGCTCTCGGATTCTAAGTATTTCTATAACAAATGTCTCATTTTCTCATTTTAGATTGGTCCTGAATTGATGTATGGTATGTCTACCAAGAGATAAAGATGCACAGAAGATCGACTAGAAGACAACATTATGGAAGGAAACATATCACTTATAGCAATGATTATTCTTGTTGTATTCTCTGAATTAAGCACCAGTATCGGGAACCTACAGATAACCTTCCGTGTAACTGAAGAGGAAGCACCAGGACTATTGATAGGCTACCTGAGAAATGTACCTGGACTTTCAACGTCAGAAAAAAATCTTCGATACAGTTTCTTAAGTTTGAATGATCTTCGCGTCTCATCCCTCTTTCGTATCAATTCTGTTACAAGCGGCCTTGCAACGGCTAAGAAGATAGATAGAGAACAATTTTGTGAGTTTCTAGTCGAGTGCGTCATACAATTTGATGTGCAAGTTAGATCTGTGGAATCCTCATATTTTGAAATATTTGTAGTTCAAATCATTGTTGAAGATATAAATGACAACAGTCCTGAGTTTCGAACGAATGAAATTACAATTTTTATTCGAGAAAATACAAATATAGGTTCTGGCTACCGTGTAAGTGGTGCTGTGGATCGCGATGGTACTCCAAATAATAGCGTTCAGTTCTATGAATTGGTTTCAAATACCGATGCATTCCATTTCAAAGAGATAAAGAAGTTGGATGGATCAACTGATATAGAGATTATCATCATGAATAATCCAGATCGCGAAGTGAAAGGTTACTATCGTTTCTTCATTGTAGCCAGTGACAACGGTCATCCACAATTGTCTTCAAAATTGATAGTAAATGTCAATATTACTGACGAAAACGACAATGCCCCTGTATTCTCTGAACGGAATTATAATTTGACAGTACGTGAGGATACACCACCTTATACAGTGATCGGTAAAGTGCTAGCAACAGATGAAGATATTGGCATCAATAGTGTTCTTATCTATAGTCTCAGTTCTAAAAGGAGTGAACTATTCCAAAATCTATTTGCTATAAATCCTAAAAACGGCCGCCTAAGCGTAAAAAATGAACTGCAGTTGTATTCTGGAAGGCAGCTTAGTGCTGTCGTCGAAGCGACAGATAGTGGAACTCCTTCATTTACTTCCCAAGCCATAGTTACAGTTACGATAATTGACATAGGAAATAATCCTCCTCGAATTTCCATAAGTCCCATCGCGTCTAATGACGGTGCTGCCATTCTTCTTTCGGAAGCATCACGTGTTGGCACTCCAGTGGTACATGTTGAGGTTATTGACATGGATCGTGGACAAAATGGTGAGGTTGAGTGTAAGTTAGTTCACGATTACTTTATACTACAGTCACTGAAAGGTCGTGGGTATATTGTACAAGTTAAACGTACTCTTGATCGGGAAGATGTGGATGATCATAACCTTACTATAATGTGTGAAGATTTCGGAAATCCTAGACTGTTAACAAAGGTACATTTGTACGTTAGACTCTTGGACGAAAATGACAACAGACCGCAGTTCACTTCCAATGTGTACCAAATAGACATGGTAGAAAACAATGAGATCGGCAAATTTATTGTTTCGGTTTCGGCATCAGATGCTGACACAGGACGGAATGGTCTGATACAGTACTTTATCAGCCTTCCATTTGAATCATTGTTTCAAATAGACAAAACTTCAGGTGACATTACTACAAACTCAAGCCTTGATAGAGAACGTTTTTCCTCTTATAAATTAACAGTACTAGCCATAGATATGGGTACTTCGCCCTTAACTGGAACATGTGACGTGCACATTACAATATATGATCTTAACGACAACAGACCTATGTTTGACCACGATCCACTTATATTTTCTGTGTTTGAAAATGTTGCTTTAAATACTACAGTGGAAATTCTGAAAGCCAATGATGCAGATTCGGGAGAAAATGGCGAGATTACTTACTATATGTCAAATAATGCAGTAAATAGTTCTTTTTCTGTGCTACCAAGTGGCCTTGTCAAAACCAGTGCGCATTTAGATTACGAACGTCAAACGAGATATGTCCTTCAGGCTGTTGCTTCTGATAATGGTGTTCCACAACTCTCAACATCCGTTACGTTAACAATATATGTACTGGATATAAATGATCACGCGCCCGAGATACTGTCAAATGACAGTACAAGTGTTGTAACCGTACCTTCCGACACTAAAGTTGGTGTTCCCATTTTCAAAGTAAATGCGTCTGACAAAGACGAAGGGGAAAATGCAAAATTAATTTATTCCTTAATTGGTGGAAATAGCGATAGCATTTTTCTAATCAGAACTAAAACGGGAGAGGTTGTTCTTACCAGGAGAATAACTCCAGAGGACAAGGAGATACATAACCTAACCATCTCTGTGAGTGACAATGGAAAACCTTCGCAATCAACACTTTCTTATTTTAACGTCCAGATCCTGCATGTGAATTCCACTTCAAATCTAGAAAAAGGAACAACTGAATTCAAACATACCATAATAATTATAGTGGTTGTTACGTGCCTAGTTTTACTACTTTTCTGTGTCTTACTTGCATTTGTCTCGTACATTCGAAAATCTAGAAACTTTTATCCAAATTCAAAGAAAGTTCATAAAGAGGAATACGAAAACATTAAGAATCAAAGATATGTATGGCACCGTGCTAACGAACAAGAATTATCAGTGCCTGTTCAAGAAATGGATTATGGGCATGTGTTAAATGGTGTCTATGGGGAAGACGACAAGAGTTGGCTTGATTATGGCAGATGCATTGATCTTCACGAGAATAAGCAGTTAATCACTTTTAAGGTCAGTCTGAACAACAATTATTTGTTCAGTAAGTTGATATGACGATGAGTTTACATGGTAGTTGTAATTAACGTTTAATTTATCAGAGCTTCCAAAGATGGCATTAGCTTACATGTTTTCGCTTTTCATAAGTATCTTTAACGTGCACAGATTGTAGAACACAGAACCTCTGATAATTGGCCAATCCAAATTATTAGACGCTCTTTTATGTATTAAGGGTTTTTACACACCTCATTGGATTTGCACAAAATTTCATTATTTACTTTCGAATTTGATTGTGCTTATTCTTTACACATTCCGACTATCATGGATACTTGAATAAGTGAAACTATACATATTCTTCATTATATGCTAAAGAAACCACATGTGAATGTCCAGGGTGAAAGTGAAAATAACCATCATTCGGTTTTCTTAAAGTTATAAAGAAATCAGAGACTCTCCTTCGGTATAAAATTCGCCTCATATTATTCTCCTTTTCAAAAAGGACCTCGTCTTATGACCATGTACCAAAGAACATTCTCATATGCAATGGAATAATTACTAATTAGATTCCATATGTGTTTTTAATTATAACATGCTTGTTTCAGGGAAGTCCCATTGGACCTTGTTGCTACTTTTATATTGTAATAATTAATTATAGACCTAATCATAAAGTAAAATCTAACTGTATGATGTTCTAGTCCTTAAGGAATTTGTAAAAGTTTATTCATTATGTAAGTAACCGAAGCGCAATGGTTTCTTAGCATTATTAGAAGCATACTCATCACAGCTATCCACTTTCTTCATTAGTTCTATTACAACACAGCTACTATATTTTGGACATGGCTCTTTATTGCTAAACATTGATGAGATCGTATTTCGCAACATGTCCTATCTTTTGCTACACACTCAATACGAAATTTTGCCGCTATGTTTTCATCAGTTATTCCGGATGACCTGTTGAAACCAATGAAATCGTGTTATGTGGTATAGTTTCTTGATAACGATGGTGGAAATGTGTGATACCGTTACCCAAATGGGCTGAAATATTTCGCTATGCCGCAATTTTTTATAGTTTTTAAAAACGGTCCTACATGACACGTTCTAATTGGTGGAAAAAAAACGTTATTTAAAAGTAAAAAAGTAAAATATAGACGAAAACTATCAGAATTTTAATCAAATAGTAATTATTGTACAGGAGTTGAAATTAATATAAACGATATTAAAATATATAATATGTAGGATTTAGGGCATACAAATATAAATTGTTAATAAAACGAAAACCACCTGTTTCCGATATTTTCTAGATATGTATCTGTAGATGTGTTTCAACGTGGTTGTCTGTCTAATTAAGTATGAATTAATAACTACTACAGTCACATTGTAATTATGTATATTATGCTGTAAAACATATGTTGTGTCAGAGACAAAAACCTCATTGAATAGGAGAAGATTCTAACATTAAATTGCCTTGTTATTGATAACTTGCAAGGGTTAAACACAATTTCGATAATATAAATGCATATTCAGATTCAGGTCTCTAAAGCGTCAGTTATAGGTGATTGTTTTGAATAAAGCGAATTAGTAGTGTGCTGGGCTCTTTCCTGTTTGCAGAATAAGCACCACATACGTTGATTGGATTTTATTCAATTCTTCTGACTTCATTCTTTTTGCAGTGTCGTCCCCAAGATTTAGAAATTGGTTCATCTGATGAAGGTAGTGCTGTTGATGATAGTGGTCGAGGTGCTAGCGAAGAAGACACTGTGGTGAAAATACAAATTCTGGATTCAACAGGTATTTATATGTGTACAATTTAGTCATGTCTTCAGAATTCAAGGGGAATTTGATTAGTAGTACTGAATGATCGTCATCTATGTTGACATCTTGCCATTACCTTACTTCTGGACTCATACTGTGGCGAATATGTTAGCGAATGTACTTGCGATTGGAAATATTTAACAAACGCCGTGTCTTCGTAAGCGTTGGTAACAAATTCGAAACGTTCAAAAGTCATTCTTCGACTAATATCGACAAAGTTCCAGCCGAATGTTGTGCGAACAGTTATTCGCCTTCGATATTGGTAATCCATTGGTAACGTTGGTAAAGCGTTGTTACAAATGTTTTTCCATATATGCTATGCCAACGTTACGAATGGCTTACAAATACTTTACCAATTTTTTAGAGAAATTCTTGCGTACACTTGCCAATGCTTACGAACGCTTCCAAGTGGATTGCCAGTGCTAACGTACGGTTACCAATTCTTGCGAACGCGTGCCATTAAGAATGTATTGCAAATGTCATGCCAACATTTTAACAAATATTGCGAATATAAATAGCATTCGGTCCAGGGAGTATAAAAGGCCCAATATTCAATTCAATTTCATCAGCACCGACGGGTGATCGAGATGAAAATATTCAATATATCCGATCGCAATTGATGATCGAATTCACCGCGAAATTCAGATATTCATATTCGCAAAATTATTAACCGCAGTTTGAGACCAGCATGAGTAACTAGTTTCTCTCTCGGGATGCTTACTGAAATATTGGTTTTTGTTCATATTGTGAAGTCAATTTTTAGTTTCTAATGGCAGTAGAGGGAGTATACTTCGCTTTGTGAACTTTAGTTGGTCAAAACCTGTTCAAAAGCAGATTTCTAAACCTTTTCCACTATAAGCATCCTCTCCAATTCTTCATTGCGACTTTGATACAACTATTGCAAAATATACCTCGACACACAACCTTCTTTGTGGTAGGAAATGCCCTTGTTACAGTATTAAATAACAACATTTTTGTATTTCTGCATTTCAGGTCAGGAACAAGAGAAGATATATCGGGATGATTATGGGTTAAGACATACTGTAATATGAAAATAGTTGATATTTTTGTATTTGTATATACAGTCAAGTAACCTAATTTCGTGGTAACCTATTTTTCGTGGATTTCCGAAAATGTTTAATAATTTACATGAGCGACCTTGCGCGACCTCCGCATTAGCTTGTTTTGATAAACATGGGTTGTCTGCACAATGTCAGCTAGTAGAATGAATCCAGTAGTTTCAAGCAAGGTAAAATGTATTAATGTATACTTTGACAAATACAAAATGGCGGATTTCAGTTATTACCAAACGTCGCCATTTTTTATCGGCCGAATTGCCTTATAATCCCAAGCGGTAATCGGAATTCCAAGTGTCGTCTGCTAGAATGTAGTCCAACGAATGAAGTCACGTGATCAACTAGCGGATTTCTATGGAACACAAAGTGGACCATATTCTTATGTTGTTTCAGTGACTTTTAGCAATAAATCACGCTACGTATCTTATTTTGTCAGTCACTAATTTTTTTTTAAATCGTGGTTCTTTGAAGGCATTGTCACTAGTTATAATGAATTGATATTAAAGATAAATACTAAGAGAAGTTAATTATACCACTTGGTATCCATACAACGTGTTTTTCTAGACTTATTTATAGATCAAACATTGTACACGAAAATAGGTGGAGCATTCTGCCGCCGTTGCCGAGTTGGTTGCTCATGAAATATGGGTCAAAGTGAAAGATTCATAAAGAAAATTGAAATAAACCAATTATAATTATTTTGTAGAATATCTGAGGAAACATCTAAGACATAAAATTTTTTTTTCGTTTTTTTAACTTTGACGAAATTCGGTGTTGAATCCTTATATCCACGAAAATAGGTTACACCACTGTATGTGGGAGAAACGTTTGGTCGTTTGGATTTGTTTTCTATAAAGATTTTGTATTTGTGTATAAGAGGTGGGAGAGCGTCTGGCCGTCCGGATACGATAAATTGAGATCCAATATGCTTATCCTAGCAAATTAACTTTTCTATCGAGAGAAAGAATTAATGATTTTTTAATGTTGTCATGACAAATTTACTTTTCGTTCTTTGCATGGCCCAGTTGGTCTCCACAGGTTCCATTTAAATTAACTCTGTTCCGCTTCATTCCACATTGCGAGCCCGAAAATGTATGTACATTATTGATTAATAGATAACAACTATAATAAGGAATGCAAATTTTGTTGTATATTTGCTTTATTCCGTTGCTATATCCACCCTGCTGCAAAGGCTGCTATAAAATATTTTCTGTACTCTTTATTCAGTAGAATTTTATATAGGACAATTTCATTTATGCGCGTATTAAACTTCGTTTTCCAACTTTTAAATTTAATGACTTTTCCGTTAAACCTTTGCAACAGGACGAAAGATAATTGAAGATACAAACGGCGTTTCCACTGCATACCGATCACGACGCTATATTGGTAAGGACTAGATAGAAAGAAAGGAACAATTATATTCTACAAGGGTACAACTTAGGTTTACAGTTGATGATCTTTTCTCTTGGAATTGCTTTTTCTTGGATTATCCTCACTCAATTACAGCTTGGTCGACTTAAGACGACACTTTACACGCCGATCAAGATTAGAATCCACAGACGCCATTTTTTCAACTTAACCAATCAAATAGCGTCACGTAACTAACGCTCTAACGGACTGTACTAGCCTCACAAAGATTGTTATCCTCGATACTTTTGAAAGTACTGCCCCCATCTTTCTTATTCGTCAAATTTGAGTAATCGTTTATATATATATAAAATTGATATGTAAATCGCATTGCATCTGATCGTATGTCGGATGTCGAGTATTAATACTTTAAAGAGATAAAGAATGTTTATATTTAGTCATATCAAATAAAGACTGATAGGCAGCAATAAAACTTCGCATTCAGCGTTTAGGACTATGTCTGGAAAGTATATTACCATTAACACAACTACATGACATTGTTTAAAACCATTTAGATACAGATATCGATTTGGACATCACACCTTGCATAACTCACGACGAATAAATCATTGTCATCGATCAATTTAACAAAAAATACGTTGATTGCATACAAAAACAAATTGAATTTGTGTTGAGAAACGCCACTTTTTGACATTGGCTTGATCATCTATTTTTAAAGACGTTGAAATGTGTTTGGCTGTCACTAAGTTTGGTCTGTAATGAATCATGTTAGATACTCAATTAATCAATTGACTAGCTTGTTGCAACCCTACGTGAAACACAAGAAAGGCTAATTCTCTCTTAGGAATAGGCTGTTCCCAAGGTTATTCATCAAAACTTTTTAGCCTTGCTTTAAAACTCACCGGTATAGCTAGTAAGACAGGACGAAATTATTAGGGGGTTTTCTTTAATCGTATTTAAGCCAAGTAGCAGTCTCAAGGAATATATCTTTATCTGTATAATGTAATTTATAATTTATGCTGATTTAAATCGATGTAAAACATTATATACCTACGAAAAACCTAACACACGAGCATACAGTGATCTTCGACTGCAAAACGCCCATCACTGAGAATTGCAATATAGGAACAGAAAACTGTATGAAGGGACTTAACTCTTTTTTTTTCTGAATAATGAGTGATTAAAAAGTAAGAGAAATTCTTGTTTCAAGAAAGATACTAGTAATTTATCATTCCGTGCAATGTTTCACATCACTAAACAAATTTCAGATTGGTTCAAATCTTGCTCCTGCACGAGTCACCGAAGAATGCTACATGAGAGTCTATTTCGCCATGGTTTAAAGCAACTCCATACGCGTGAAGGTGTAGGAAACCACATCGATCAGCGGAACTCGAAGACAAATTGAGTGCAGATTTGATCCTAAAAGTGGATGTGCATCCGCAACTAGTCTTTCTTTTTTACTGTGCAGCAGGTGCATCAAGTCGAATACCATCAATCAAGTTGAATCTCTAATCGTTAGAATTAAAGAACCACGAATCGTGCCAAGAATTAAAACAATTGATCATGTAATTAAACAAGACAGATTACAAGAGGCGGTGTTCACATAAATTTTAAAAGACGACAATCACGAAATTACGATTTAACTTTGGCAATAGAGTGTATTTGTCTGGAAAGCAATATCAAACACTTTTTTCTAGAGCGTAACATGAGTTTGAAATTTCCCAAAAAAGGAAACAGCAGAAAGCATCCCAGAAACTGGAACATGTCTTTGTTTAATTTACATTTTGGCCAAGTAATGTGTTGTTTTATACACGCTTACCAATTAACTGATGCCTCATGCCCCACAGACTGAACTTATTAAATACCTTCAAGGCACACTGCTAAGTGTCTTCATATGTCTACTCAACTGCAAAACAAATCGGACGTTAGACTACAGTTATCTCATTTCCCTTAATTACTGTTCTTCACTCCGTGAATATTGACGTTGCGTCACATTGGTCAATAAGAAGGAATATTTTCAATCCATAAATACAAAAATCAGTAATAGAACTATTATCAAGAATATAATTAGATCTGTTTATATCTATTACAGGAAAATATAACAAGTACCTATCATTGATTCATTGAGCCAATGTGGACATTTGATGTCAGTTGTATATGTTTTCGAGTAAGATTCGAGTATAATATCAAGCACGGAAACTGTCTTACAGTCGAGTTGCTCCACCGTACGATCACATTCTTACCAATTAGCTCAATTTTTTATATACAACAGTTGCAGCACCAAGAACTTTGTAGTGGAAAGCCAATCGTGTTTTGTTTGTTTAGATCTTTAGTGTCAGTTTAACTTTTGTGTCATATTCATACAGTATTACAATACAAGCACATCTAAATTACCATCAACTAGTATTCCTCTTTTGTTGTAGACAATTGTATAAAATTAACAATTAAACTTATCTAAACATCACAATAGCATTTTAATTCGATTGCTAATATGTTTGCCTAATGAGCTGATTGTATTCTGAGCAATTGCGTTTGTCATGCTGAAAATGAACAATACCTGGCTCGCTATTCTCTTGATATTCGTTTCCATATTCAACTAACAGTAATAATAGTTTAGTTATGCCTTCAAATGATCGGGACAGTATCTAAGGTATGGTTTAGTTTCTAATATTTGTTGATATATTTATCTATTCATCTAGTTCCAATCATGTTAAGTAGTCTGTGGGTTTGGGACCGATCCCGAAGGAGTTTTATAACCGAGTCTTACCATTTGCAAAAAAAAAAGACCCACATTGTATAATGCATACCACCATTATCCGTTGTCATTGACCAGATCTGGTTCAAGTCGAACCATTTCAAATTAGTTCAAAATAACTAGAAATTTTGGACCATCATTTCATTAGATGAATGACTCATGGCATACTCTTAATAGTTTTAAATGTTTTTCGTAGGTACAATGCAGTCAGACTGATTCTCAAGATGATCCTCAGAATTACGGAGTGGACTTCTCACAGGCTTACTTTAACCTTGTGTTCAATATTTAGTGTATTGGCGATCTCACAAGATATGCAAGTTGTGTTTCATATACTAGAATCACAGCCTCCAGAAGCTCTTGTGGGCAACATTGCTTTTTTCGTCAAAAACAACCTCCCAAGTGAAGAGTTAAAAAGTTTGGAATATAAATTCTTAAAGAAGGAATATGAAGGAAACTTTTTGTTTCGAGTGGATCTAATGACTAGTGAAATTTTCATAAATATTGTGATAGACAGGGAAGACTTGTGTGCATTTGCAATTGATTGCTTTGTTGTATTTGACATAAGCATTACCTCTAGGATAAGTACATATTTTGAAGTAGTTACCGTGAAAGTAATAATTGGTGACGTTAATGACAACCCTCCAATATTTCCCGATCCTGAGATCACTCTTTTCATCCCCGAAAACGTTTTAAAGGGGTCGAGTTATCCGATTGCAGCTGCAAAAGACTTAGACGGCGGAGAGAACAACTCTATTCAATCATATGAGTTGGTTTCCTTAGCCAAAATGTTTGCATTGCGTGTGTCGCGAAATTTGGATGGGTCATTTGCATTGGAAATCGTCGTACATAAGTCTCTAGATCGCGAGGAAAAGAATTATTATAGATTTTTCATTGTAGCCAAAGATGGTGGTCAACCTCCGCTTTCTGGATACGTTATTGTAAATGTGAACATAACCGACGAGAATGATAACGTTCCGAAATTTTCTGAACAAATATATGACATCTCGGTAATGGAAAATACGCCAGTGTACACTTCAATTGCTGCAGTATCAGCTACTGATTTAGACATTGGTGCTAACGGAAAATTATCTTATCGACTCCGAGTCAACAAACGCAACAAACTCGCAGATTTCTTTGAACTGAATCAAAACAACGGGGACATAAGTGTTCTTCAAGATTTAAGGTATCAGACTGGAAATGAATTTGAAGCGATTGTTGAAGCTCATGATCAGGGTACACCAGCACATTTTACCCAATCTACGTTAAGAATCAGAATCTTGGACGTTGGAAATGATCATCCGATGGTGTCTCTGTCTGTAGTGATTCCCACTTCTGGAAGAATAGCTTTACTTCAAGAATCGGCTCAAATAGGAACCCCAGTTGCTCACGTGTACTATGTAGACAAGGATCAGGGGTCTGACGGAATCGTTCAATGTCAGTGTGACCCTAATCATTTTTCAGCCAAGAGACTTCAAAATGGAAGATATGTTATCCAAGTTAATACGACTTTAGATCGCGAAACTACAGAACATTACTTGGTTTCAATAACATGTAGTGACGGTGGTACTCCTTCCTTGTCGATTTCCAAAGGCTTTGAAATCAGGATTACAGATGAAAACGATAATAAGCCAAGCTTCACGAAGGAGGTGTACGAACAATATGTTATAGAAAATAATGACATACCTAACAAATTACTAAGAGTAGCTGCTGTAGATAGAGATCTGAATAAAAATGCAGTCGTTCATTATTTTCTTAATCTTATGGACGATTCCGTATTCAAAATAAACAGAAATACTGGCGATGTCTCTTTACTCAGATCACTTGATCGTGAAGAACTGCCAGAAATAACGTTTAAAGTGTTAGCCATTGACGAAGGAAATCCATCTCTTACAGGCACAGCAGATATAGTTATCAAAATCATTGATCAGAACGATAATAGTCCCATATTTGAACAAGAGAGTTTAACTATGTACGTTAACGAAAATGTTCAAGACGGAACGCATATCGGTAAAATTGAAGCCCATGATGCAGATTCTTTTCAGAACGGCAAGGTTCAATTTACTATGGTTGCTCTCAACCAAACTGTACCATTCGTTGTGTATTCGAATGGATTGGTAGTAAGCAGAAGAAGCAACTTTGGTCGTATGGACCGATCTTACTCCATACCAATAATAGCTAAAGACGGTGGAATTCCCACAAACACGGCAAAAACGTACCTAAATATTCAAGTTGTTGATACAAGTGATAAGTTTCCAGCGCTTGTGTACATGAACGACAAGGATGCCTCCATAACAATTCCATTTTCTACCAACCCAGGGAGTGTCATAGGTAGAATTATTAGCCACGACAGCGTACTGGACGATTCGCAACTCTCGTACAATATTAACAGTGTAAGCCCAGGTAATATATTTCAAATTCAACCTACTAGTGGGGAAATAATATTAAAACATCAACCAGATGCTCCCATATACAATTTATCGGTTTCTGTGAAATCAAACGGAATTTCGAATTTGAACATAATTATTCGAGTTATCAAATATAGTAAAAGCGCTGTAAATCGATCTGGCCTGAAAATTTCATTGGTCACTGGATCCTTTGTGGGTATATGTCTTCTGTTTATATCAGTGACAACTGTTATTATGGTTTGTATTAAACGTCCCAGAAATCGGAGGTTTGCCCGGAAAGGTATATGTATTCAAGAGGAAACGCGTCCGCACAATTCAGTAGCAGAGATATCATTTATTGACGATAAAGTGGCCAAACTCTGCACAGATTCAGAATCGGACGGAGAAGGTGATTTTTCATGAGTTTGAAACTAAACATTGATGTAAAACTAAATAGTTGCGCTCGATACCAGCTTCACGTAACTGCTTTCAATATTTCTGGATGAACACAATTAACGCTACATGAGTAATTCATTAATAAATCATTCTGTTAGTGTTAGTATATAACTACGCTTATAGGAGATTTTTCGTTCAGAACATTGGTTCGATTCGCATCTATTTGCCTCTTAGAATGTTTTTTATGTCATGATTAACAAAGAAAACGCATGTCATCGTTTCACAATGTATTAGCACCTTGGAATAAGTATTCAGGCAAAAACTCTAGCTAGCAGAAGGCTTGTTCACGTTCTCGATAGATATCCTATTACCGAAACAGTTATTACAATGCAAAAACTTAACCCTCATGAGGGTTTCCTTTAGTTTATGCAGTGTTGACATACTCTTTTATTATTCCATTTGTTGGTAGCATTGTCTTTGATGATCGTTGATGGAATGCTTTCATGACGATGGTAATCTTTTATAGTGTGTGAAGTGGAACGTTAATCGTATCTTTGATAGTCTTTCAAAGAAGAATGTATTAATTAAAGGTGAAATTATGAAATAGATTTGTCAACCTCTTAAACGAGAGTCGAAGAGTGCGAAATGGCATTATATATCTTTAAGTACATGATAGCTCATTTTCTTTTGGCTATAAAGTTCTCTACGAAACAAAGACTGTATAGTCTTCAGCAATTATTTACTTGATTGGTATGATTTACTCACTGTTTGATTAAAATTCAAATGAGTTTAGATTATGACAACTAGGCCTTATAGAATGTCAGTCTTACAACCATTGGAGGACAAATATTTCTATAGAGTATAGTGAGAAAATATATCTTATGATTATGGATTATATACACAATTTTCACTTTAATTGGAGTTATTTTCACATATC
The DNA here is from genome assembly GCF_000327385.1 of Lottia gigantea. Lineage (NCBI taxonomy): Eukaryota > Metazoa > Mollusca > Gastropoda > Lottiidae > Lottia > Lottia gigantea. The sequence continues at coordinate 4,905,305 of NW_008708986.1, forward strand.
TAATTGGATACTGAATATAGTACATTTGTATTTATACTTGTTTCTCATTCCTCTTTGTCCACCCATGATAGTTTCTTGACTAGCGCTTTGCTCTATGAATAAGTTATTCTTAAGATTAGTTAATTCATTCTGGAAATGTTGCCCTACTTCCCTCTAATTAATCACAATCCCCCTCCCCCTCCCTGGTGAGAAGCACTGTCAGAGACAAAAATAATAGCATCAAGTCAAATTTATCCTCAATTATTGTCTTAGGAAAGTAAAATGTTTTTTTTGAATTTTTTGTGTTATCTTTATGAGAAATGGAATATCAACCTCAAAATAGTACTGTTAGTCTTAGAATGTCCTTTCGTTGATAAAAATATTAACATACAAACACAATATGTTAGCAATGTTATTTTTTAAATTCTTACTGCAAAATTTTTTTGAATTTTTAAATTAAGCTTACAAGTCCTTCAATATATCAAATAATAATTTTTTTTTTATCAACAGCAACATCACAAAATTCAACCATTAAAAAATGTTGCTCTTTTGACCCAACCTTAGATAATGTGATAAAGGAAGGGTAGTTACTCTAACCTTATTTACTTATTTACCTCCCCTACCGAATCATGTTTACCTATAGTCTTTATCAAATATCACCAGTGAGATAATAAGATGTCATATCTCATTCCTAAAGGAAAGAATTATTTCAAAATATCAAAATATGAAACATATTTTTGAAAAAAAAGAAAGAAAAAATTAATTTATATCATTTTACTTTAATTTATTGTACTTGGAAAATTTGAAATGTGAAACAGACTATAAATACAAAAGGGGAGAGGGATCTAATTGCAATTTAGAAAAATACAAAACTCTGTTTTCCACACTGAAACACATCAGTTTTCAGTTCTAAGCAAAATTAAAAATCTAACCATGAATGAACTATTTCATAAAGCAGAACTTCATTTCAAATCACTTAATTTGTAAATTATTATAAGTGATTGGCTGTCTAGCATAGCATGTTTACTGCAGTTCTAAATAGAAAACATGGCTCCTTGACCTAACAGGAAGCACATAAATTTTGCATTAGTTGTCTTCTCTTGACACTCACTTTGTGCAGAGAGCCAGGTCAACTGATACTTCTAATTATGTCTTCAAAGTTGCTTTTACAGGGGCCCATTTTCAGCCAAAATATGTGACTTTTTGGGTTAAAATTACTAGGAGGGAATGTGTTTCTTTTCTTCTAAACTTACAAAAATTATATTTTTATCAACGCGGAGGAATTTTAAGACTAACAATACTATTTTGACGTTGCTATTCCAATTATAAAAATAATGAATAAAATTCATAAAACGTTTTGCTTTGCGCAGACCAAATGAAAGCTGTAGTAATATGCATCTGTTCCAAGCTCAAGAGCCCTTAAAGGGACACTTCGCTTTTTTGTGGGTCGAACATTTTTTTTTTTGTCAAATTTGTGAAAGCTATACAACAAAATCGAAAGCTGTTCTCGTGAATGTCGTTTCGGCACTGAAACGATGCGATGTATTGAAGAAGGAGAATCAAAATTCGGCTTACAATGCCGAATAGTTCGTAAAGACCATTTCATTTCCAGATGTACATGGATATTATTAACAATGTAATGTAAGGCATGAATAAATAAAAGAAAAGCTTTGATGTCCTAAAAACCTGTATTGTTTAATCTTGTTGGTTCTTTAAAGTATTTTCAGATTTCACAGCTAGAATTGTTTGCAGTTTTCATTAATTGAAGTTAAGAAAAACACAGATTAACGCAATTGCGAGTATAATTCCTAGTCTCGGAAAACCTTCAAGGAACGGAAAACAATGAATGCAGATATGATCAATGGGCGTTAATGGCAGTGTATTCAATTGAATACTTTCTTATTGACGGTAAAATCGAAATTTTCAGACATTTTCTTTGATCTTTTTTCCACCATAAATATTTCTCCTTGAGGCAGTCATCATGCATAAATAGTTATTAATTTCCCCCTATAACTATCTTGTAATGCTATCAATATTGTCGTCCGGTATGTTGTGTTGAATGAATCCAGAAATGTGGTCATCACAAACATTCACAACGGTATTAATAAAAGGCTATAGTTATTCTTTAGATCTGAGATGATGTTCTTATAGATTTGAGTCGATTTCGTAATTATTAGATAACATAGCATATTCATATTGTTCTTTCATATACATTCAACACTTTCAAGGTTTTAGCCTCCCGGGAAGATGATTTTGACACCATGGCTTTAACATCATTATCGAACAGTAGATGTAAATAATGTGCTTTAAGTAATAGTCAGTCAGAGAGACAATACCCATTTCTTAATCAAACTAAATTTACTTTATATGATTTGACTAACTTAGAAACGTGCACATATCTGTAGCCCATGGAAAGGAGTTTATTGTCATGGTGGAACCAACTTTGAAAATTCAGAGTGTTTCATCCCAAACTATATATGCCGCAATTGAACCTCGAATACAAGACCAGCAAAGAACCCATCCCGTCTAAGTATCCAAAGAAATTGTGCTTGATGGTTTTCCTACGTTTCGTAGACATAAAGATAGGCATACATCAAGAACCACAAGATAAATAGACATACTACATACTTTACTGGCTCATTGAAAGAAGTGTCAGCCATTGCAGTTTTCAGTTTTTATACCCGACGTTCGGTTAATACGTGTAAAAGTTTCAGTTCGAATATGGAGATATTGTGGTCAATTTTAATTGGTAGGCTCGAACTTTAAATTCCTGACCCAAATTCCGAAGAATGCAGCTTTTTGAATTATTAATGACTCTAATGCAATGTTAACCGTATTTCATTATGTTAACAAAATTAACAGTGCCGTTTCAAGATTAGAATACGTCAGAGCCAAGGGAGATGAGCGAGGCAATCACGTATTATTTCAATTCGTTCATCATTATTCTGATTAGTGTTCCAACACTGTCACATTTCCTGTTCGCCCGGCTTATTGTATGATTAATTCATTTATTATTTAAAGCCTTTCGAGATTAAATTCTGAAAATCTGAGCTGAGTTTAGAAGCCAAAATTCAATTCTTTTATCAGAAATAAGGGATATACTTTTAGAAAATATTATTATCTAAACAGATTTTGGATATTTGCTTGTTAATTGTTCGGATACCAATATTGGTTTGTATCATTTAAGAATATTAGAATATAATGGATCCCGTCTAAACGGACCCTCTTCTAGATTTCGACGGTAAACTCTGTTTCAAATTAAGACATCGTCAAAAACCTCTCTTATGTTTTTTTTTATACCTATGTACCGTGTTTAAGTATAACTAATGGAGATATGGTATTTTCATATTAAAAGTAGCAGGGGCATATATTTGGAAATCGTCACATACTGTCAACGTCCTCACTTGGGTCTTCATTCTTTTAATATATCCTTACTTAGTTTAATGAGGATCCCATTGTAATCAAAGTAACAATGGTAAGGGATAACCATCCGAAAACGTCAAATTTCGCATACCACAATTTATAACAATTAGTTAAAACATGTTTATTCCAAAATCACATAGTCTTAGTCTTATTCATATCATGTTTCAAACAGGCAAATAGAATGAGTTGATTAATTTTCACGACGAATGACATACTGTACTTGATGAACAAAAATGAAGATATAATAATAAAATTCCTCGACATTTTGGCTTTACCACCCAAATTTCTGACTTCGCCAAAATATGGTATTACCATTTAGACGCAATTAATGAGACCAATGAACCTTCATTCAATTTCTTGACGTTCTTTAGTGATATATCTACCACGTATCTAAACTTGAATAACCCAACTTTTTACAAGATAGTTGGTTTTCGATGTATTTACACTGATTAAATGACAGTTAAAATGGAAATCTTGAAATACACAAGTTAATCGACGAGTGAGAAGTTATGTTGTCGAGGGAAAAACAGTTTCTAATGATATATCTACAGTTTGTAGGTCTGGCCAATCTATTATATTAAAGATCTATAAAGTACACCAAAATACCAAATTATTTCCACAGACTGTTCAGATGACAGATTGTTACATCACGATGATCGTTATATTTTGAGCACATTGTCGTAGGTTTTCATTATATTTTGCTCCACGACATCTGTGATCATTTTCAGTGCCTGTTGCAAGGTATGAACGAAAACAATTCGTAGTTTTAATATTGCTCATTTGTTCAAATAAACGAGACTTAAGTGTGATTGGTGACAGTATCTTTCTCTTCCTGATATATTTGAACATCTAGAGAAAATAAGCGCTCTAAAAGTCATAGTCAAAGTTCGGTAACTTACAAACTCAAGTGAGGCAGTTTAAAGTCTATCGATGTCGTGTAATCTATCAAAATAATTCGAATGGCTTTACTGGTGGGAAATATCGTTCTGGGGTGCACATGATTAGACATGTCCACCCTTCAAGATTATCACATGCCGCTCTGGATAATATATGGAGGGTTCACAATGATATGTTTATTAATATATATGTATTTGAACATTAATGACCCGTTACAGGTGCAGATACAAACAATCCAGTAGTTTATGAGATGATACAGAAGGAAATTTAACAATTACATATAGCGAGGAATACAACACCTTTATTAAATGTTGTAAAAAGAGTTTAACAGATACTTTGATATATGTGTGAGTTGCGTCTGACAGGAAATAACGAAGCAATGAACATCTGAGCTTAACACAATTCCATTCTCTTTACAACCAGCCATAACAGATCACAAATCACCGATAGCTTCTAACAGATAAAATATTTGCTTCTTTTAACACGTTGTCAATTTGTATTACGATGTCGCTTACATTGATTTCGTGTTAAAGAACCTTTCTAGAAAATAATGGACAGTCATTCCTTGCGACATGTTATTTGCCATTTACGACAGACATTAAGATGCTCAAATAATAGCCTAGTAAAATGTCAGACAATTTAACTTGCATGAGCGGTTATTACTGTATACTTCTGGTTATGTTCAGAACAATGTCGGAAGGAAATTATTTTATGTCTTAAAGAAACCAGCAGAACTAATTCTGTTTAAATGGCAATCTAGATTGTTTTCAGTTTTCCAAAAGTGTTAAGAGTGGACAGCCAAAAGACTAAACGCACTCGCAGTAAAGAAATTTAAAGGGATTGTAAAGATGATTTCTACATTTTGTGTGTATCAAGAGACACTGATAGCATCAATTTAAACCATTCCAATTTGCAATCAGACGTCTGTGGTTCCTGTAATTCCATTAAAAAGCGTTTAATGATGTCACCAATCGCAAAGTGCTTTAAGTGATAAAGCATATTTTTAGGACCACAGAGGTCGGATTTGAAGTTAGGGCTATCAATGTCCACAAATTTAGAAAACCTTTTACAATCCCTTCATGTAAGCTTTACAAAAAATCAAAAATTCCACGTTCAAATTTAAACATGCAATTCTAGATGTATATATAATACAATCAATGAATATCTTTTCATTGCTTGACATGTATGTATGTGGTATTATAAGCAGTCAATATAGTGATTACATACAAAGGGCAATCACTCTGTTATATACAATAATAATAATTGATAGATAATATTCTGTTAAATTTTCGTGAGGCGAGTATTACAAAATTATATTAAATCACGGTTGATCGCAGAGGAGGTTATGAAAAATAGCTTGTAGAAATTGTATAATAAAAAGCCCAAAATTATTGTCATTGAGGACCGGAACAGTCGGTTAGAGCATTGGAATGATGCTAGGAGGTTTGGCCAAGATCAAGCTGGTAAAAAGGATCATCGTGAATCCATCTTGTTATCCATGCAAAATATAGTTATTTCTTTCATTGTTTTCCTGTCTTGATCAGTATGTTATAATAATAAATAGTGTTAGGCACATTGCCTGAATTTGCTTCCATAATAGGCCTACCCGTGTTATGTATTTTGTATTTGACATTAGCTTTCGTTTATGAGTATTTACTGCAACCGCCTTTTTTTCTACGAATAAATACTTTGGTAGAAGTGGGAATTAGATTCTTACAAGTTAGTTGACTATTCAATTATCTTTTGTCTTGCACATATTCATGGGTCATCAATCACATACGTTTCCGAACAAATCAGGCATATTAAATAACGAGCCACAATGGAGTTTTAATTTCAGTTCCTTCTTCAAACAGAATTGAGAAGTTTGCGTTATTAGGAGTTAAAATCAATTTTCATTCATAACCTCTTTCTCACCATTGAAGGAGAAGGACTTATTGAATGAATATTTTAACAATTTGTAGGAAATGTGCGATATTAGGCGAGTTTTTTTAGAAATATAAAGTCTCGTCCATTTAGCCATAATAAAGATTTGTCCAGTTCAGATTTACTTTCAGATATTCAACTAAACTTTGAACTAAAATGTGAACCTTTATGTTCACAAAGCGATGCTTAGCACAGAATGATAAGTGTTCCTGTCAGGATTATTATTTACATGGACCCCTCATAGATAATTCAAAGAGCTTCAGACCTTAAGACATTTCCACGATCCCAATTTTCAGTCCGGCGTCTGTCGTATTAGTGGAATTTCAGAATATTGTAATGGTGCAAATTGATGCTATCAGTGTCCCCAATACACACAATTTTTAGAAAACATCTTTACAATCACTTTAACCTGAAACGATTCCTTTCGCTATGGAGGAGAAGCGGTATATCATCTCTACAGGAGAATGATAATTCAAATATCCTTGAATGACTGGCCTCTACTGTGTGCTGGTCATTTGAACGACACATCCATTATCAGTTTAACAGTTTTGTCGTGAGTCATTCCGTGGTCACAGTTAAAAGTGTCAACAACAGACGTGTATGGTATATCTATCAAAACCTGGTGACTTCTGTCAGAGGTTATTATTTCCCTTCGGCCATCTAAACACCAGGAAATGTCAGGACCAGAGAGATCTAAAATATTATGCTCGTCGAAGTGTAAATTACGTCGGTAAAGTCTAATACTGGTTCTAGCTTTCACACTAAGACACCTTTGCGTTATGGCTATTATCGACATTATAATAGAAATAAAAATAAAAATATTGAATTTTCACCTTAGTAACAATTATAATGTGTCGATTGTCTGTTTTACTACATCTCATCGTAAGTCAATTTGAAAGAATACCAAACAATGTATACACAATTTTAAACAGTTGTAAAAAACAACACAAAACCCTAGTACAACACGACATAAAATTAACAAAAAATAGAACTATATATGTATATATACAAACTAAATTATTTAAGTTATTAATTAAAAGTAATGCATTAAAATAAGTCTTGTTTAAGAATGGCCTGTCAGTCATAAGCTTCATAAATGTAGTTAGGTGAATCATAGAATGGTGTTTAGGTGTTTAAAATGAAATGGGGTTTGAATAAAAATGAAAGTATCTGCCAAAGATCTTTAATGTACACAACCTGCAGCAGACGGGGTATCGGTTTTATTTTCCCAACCGAACGACTAGATACTCTTTCCATGATAGTCCTTCAAACATTAGGTGGGTTTCATATCTCTTCCGCCCCAACCTCTAATAAACATTTATGGAATCACAGATTTATTGAATATAATTTAATACAAAAATTCTTCCAAACTGAAGACGTTTCGTTTCGTAATATGAAATCTGCAATACTTAAAGTAAACAAAATTTTGTTACCAGTAGGGCGGTTGTGATTTAAAACACATCCCCCAACTTGCATCACCGAGGAAAATCTCGCTGAGCAATCGAAACACCACAAAATCTGTGTGTGTTCTAGTCTTCATCTGTCCCATTAATTTACCAGTTCTGACAAGAAAACTACCATTACACCACATCAAGCATTCCTACATTTGCAGATCTAAACCGGATCTATTAACCCGCAAACCAAAATGCACAAAAGTAATTTATTTTAGTAATAATTCTGTCACATTCTGTAACGAAAATCATGTCTGAATACCAGTAAACAAATGCAATATTTTCAACTAGATTACTAGTTTATACCATTTATATTCGCCGGTGCAGAAAATTAGAGAATGTTTATGACATGACGGTATTCCCTAGGCACTGATGATAGTTCATACAGACAAATGCACAATAAAATCATTACTGACACAAAATTATCTTTGTCGAGTCTTGGGGGAAGTATAAAGAATTAATAGTATGGAGTGTTACTCAATAACGTGTGAACTATTGACTTTGTGACAAGATGATCCTATAGTAATGGATTAAGCGTCTAAAGATTTAACTTTCGATGTGTGTACACTTCAATGTACGAACACAAATGTTTCAAAGAGTTATTATTGACTCTTGCTATAAACAGGAAACTTTTACTTTTCTGCACCATGTGGGCTAATAAAGACGGGCAGTGCCATGCAGGGTGCAATGAGGGATTTTGTCAGGACTGTGGCATTAGCCTGCTCTCTTTTTCGATTTCCAACTGTCGATGGATCTTTAACGTGCACAACCTGTACCTTTTTCCATGTCAGTCCTTCTTACCTGCATCACTGACGGGGAAACCGTGTAGTTCATACATATATAATGTTTAAGTTTTCCATTGATATCACCGAAGATAGTTTTGTTTCGTTGTACAGAACAGAACATTCCATAATATTGTTTGAGCCCATTTTCGTGTCTTTTTTGATTTTAGTTCCGTTGGTTTTATTCGTAGGTGACAAGGTAACATCTTCTTCCATCTACAGCCGATATCGCAGACTGGATAGTTTGTAGTAGTCGTGGAAAGGATCTAGATCAATGTGATGGTTGGTACTGTTGGTTCGTTAGTTCAGATTACTTCTGATTAGTGTGTTCGGGATTTTATACTTTTTTATAAAGGTTTTTTATAATGTTAGATGGACTATCGGTATATTCACATCGTTCAATTGGAAATAACCACAATCTTTTAGTGTGAAAAACTTTTAATATAGGCGCATTACGGTTTAAAGCAATTCTGATTTCATTATTCGGCATTCATTAGAATTCAAACTATAAAATCGTCAATATAATATCGACAAATACTTCGTTTTTCTGGAGTTATTCGGATCACTACCACTCCCCGGCGATAACAATCAAAAAGACAATCCAGAAGTAATGACCCGAGTATTAATAAAACGATAATGACGCAGACCTTTTACCATTTCATGTTCTACGGAATTATCAGGTTTTGGTCGATAAGGAAAACTCGTTTTAACTGTGAATTGAATATACCATGTAAGTCTTTGATTAATGGGCTTTGTGGAAGATAGAGTATTATATTGGGTTGAAAATTATCTAGATAATTGACTTTTGAATACACTTTAATCCGTTTGATGATCTCTGTAATCCCAAGAAAACTAAGTGTCTGTCTGATGTTCATGTTGGATTATATAAAGAGGGAATTTGCCGTAATCGAAACTACCCTGAACGACGGCGTCTTAATCCGATCATCAATATAGAAAATCTGAGATTCAGAAAAAAAACTGTTTGAGGAATCTAATATATATCGATTTGTTGACTGAAATCTATAATGAAATGAGACTGTCTTATACACTTAAGGTAGACATCCTCTTAATCATTTAAGAAAAACTCGACAGTTAAAGCATACTACACCAGGAATTGCAACCGTAGTCCTGCATCACAATTAACTAACTTGATGTCCGATTTTACCACAAGAAAGGTTTTTACGAAAATATATATCAACAATATAATTATAGAAACGTTATTGGCCGAGATATTCCTAGAAATAGTCTACAGTGGTACAAACTCAACCTTAAAAATATAAAATCTTTCCTTTTATTTAAATCATCAGACCATATGGCACTTTCGTTAAATAATCTACAAAATGATCCTGACTACAACCAACTATCAAACCAAAAATATAAAATAGACTTGAACTGAATCCGTAGGAACAATCGCTTAAGATTCTTGATTGGATGAAAATATTTCTAGATATAACGAAACACAAAAATATCTTGTTTTCCTTGTAATGACTCCCTTAATTATTATAAAATGTTGTTGGTGGCTGTAGGTTGGGATGTGGAATTTTCATACAAAACGCTTGTTGAAGTATTGGTCTTTTGAGAAAAGGTTGTAATGTGAATGCATTACTTTAACTGTGGTTTTTACAACGACATAAACTATATTAGCGTTTCAGTTCAGGAAATGAGCATTAGTCACAAAGTTTGGTTTCCAACTTCAAATAGTGTCAGTATAAAGCTGAACATCTCTGATATTGAAACTTTTCCAATATCGCTAATAGTACCTTGTATTAACGTTTGTAAAAAAACCAGTTTTTTAATAGTTTTTAAAGTAACAAGTAATTTTGTTAACCTAGTGTTATTTTGTAATGGATTTCATGCTCTATCCAAAATCAATCTCCGTAGCTTTGTGCTCTGTTAGTCAAATATTACCAACAGTTTGATCAAACAGTAGGCCTACATACAGACAATGCGTGGTAACGTTACAATGTAATTTTGGTATAAGGTGGTGAAAGCCGACACCGGCCCACTATCGGAAGCACAGGCACCAGAATTGTTCTTACCTTGAGGAGGATTCGAACTCACGGCAATTAATCGCCTAGCAGACGACAATCCAACCCGCTATCGACGGAGCTATTCAACTGCCACTTCCAAAGTTGGTGTGGACTAAACAAAGAAAAATGGAAATCAGGAAAGATATAAGATATGTGATGGCATTAGACTGACTACTTGCAGAATCATTTGGACTGTCGCTGTTCCCTTTGAGGTGCACAAGCTGGTATATGGAGCTAACCTCCACTTATGAATGACTGAATATGGATGTTTCATTTTATAAATGATTTAGGGCCAATGTTAATGAAATATTCATGTTCAGCGAAATGCATCCTTACACATGGGTATATTTTATGACCAACTTAGTTCTACATGTCAATGGGAAGCAACAGTCCCTAAAAAGATCCCGGAAATGTCGATGCTTTGTTTGAATCATTTCAAAATGTGTAGATCAAATTATTGTTGTTTGAACACGAAGGACGTCAGAATGGCCTTTTCATATTATTAATTCATATTTTTATCTGGTTCACCTTCAACCAATTTATAATAAAAGTACTGAAATGAAGAAAATAGTACTAGAGAAACTCATTAAGGCTGATAGGTCATTTATGGAAAATTGATGGTGTCATATGAACCGTATAAATTTATAATAGTCTCCCAAATTGAGAAAAACATCTTTTGTTTTCCAGTATTGTATTCCACTCTTGGGAAATCTTTAAATTCTAGAATATATTTAAAAATCACACTCAATAAAAAATTAAAATTATTTGATTGTTCGTAATATTAATGGAAATAATAATTGACACGTTGGAAAAATCGACATCTGCGTTCTGTAATAATTCTGTTTTCAAGGTCGCTCAAGTCAAAATATCGAAGCCACAGACGTGAGTTTAGTATATTCTAGGACTGACCCACCACCGTTTTAATCCATGTTTTGAACTGTAAATAAAAAACACACTACTCTTTTACGACTGTCAATGTATCTTTAACGTGAACAGTTTGCAGCACACAGGGCTTCGGTTTATTGTCCATTTCGAACGACTCGTACTTTTTCCGCCATATTTGGAGAAAGACTTTCCATGTTAACTCAAACAGACACACAAATTTTGATCTCATTTCGACAATCATCTTATCAGAATTACGTTATAGACCACGAAATGGATGTTGGTGAAAGGTCGTGCTAGCTCTTCATAATAACAATTACAATATATACAGCTTGCTTTCAGCTCATTCCTAGCAAAGTAATCTATGTAGCTTGACCTCTGTAAATGTCATGAAAATGGTGAAGTAATTGAAGCATTTCGTTCTCAGTTTGTGGAATACGTCTTCTTCAAAGAGAAGGCAGTATGGTTAAGTATATCAACTAAGGAAAAGTCTTGACGGAAGATATTTGTTACAACACGTGAAATCTGAACTCTCTTAGGCCTTAATATATGTGCAAGTCATCGATCAGAAGACAAAAAATCAAATAAGCGTAAGAAACACGAGGTTATGTGTGAATTGATGTTTAAACAAGCTATTAAGATGGTAGACTTATGTTGACATTGGTCAATGATATCCCCAGGGTACGATAAATGCTGAATGGAAACTCGCAAACTCTTCTTACAAAGTTCATCTGTCCATTCCATAAATACGAACTGAAAAATATTCGTTTAAAAGGAACCTTTCAATTCAGCCATCAAATGCACGATTTCCCTCCAGGTTTCTTCTTTATTTAGTTACATCTAGAAATGGTCATCCAAGAAATAATGGGAATCTGAATAAACATTTCCTCAAGGCGAGCTTTAGAGTGTCTGGTCATTTTTATTTCTGTCTATTTCAACTGGGAATGGAGATTACTACACTATATTAGAACCTTTTCATTAGAAACTATACTGCTAAAACAATTGTTTATTCAAAATTGCAAGATTGTTTATTATCAAAATACAACCATATGCCTATGATGCTCCTAGCCGTTTGTGTAGCTTTATATTTCAATTGATCCAAGTTCCAACCTGAAATATAACATGGTGAAAAAGACAAGTCTTGAGATTGCGAAGAGTTTATATCTGATTTTTCAACCCGGTTTCCCTTGTCAGTGATACAGGTCGGAGGGGCTGACATGGAAAAAGCCCTTCGGAGTAAAAGGTGATACGCACAATGGTCGACTAAAAATAATTTTCTAATTAATTTGACTGATGGTTTTTCCAGTAAATACATTTTCTTTTGTTGATCACGCAGCATTTGGAAACAGTATACAAACGTCTGGTTTTAACATGGGTACGTAGAATTGTAGATAAAAACCGTTATCAGAAATTCTCATGAAGAAATGATCAAACATTCATTTAACATGCTCCAGTGTGAAATGCCATGCTTGAAAGGAAATTAATATACTCAGTGTAGCTCATCCTTTAATGATCTCTTTAAGGTCGTATTGCATGTATTAGTACTAAAGTAAACAGAGTCTAGAATCTCTTTAGATTGTTTGTTTCTTTAGAGAAGATCAATATTGAAATTATGTCCAAGTAAACTGACCAGTTATTGATAATCATTCATGCTCTACAATCGTCAAATAGTTTGGCTACAGAATGAAAGTAATATAGAAGTTAAGTTATTTCCACTTACAAACATTTTCATCATCCATCTTAAGTTGTCTGATAAAACAACAAATAAATATTGACCCAAGTTGATGAAATTCCAATATAGGTCATTGAATGCCAGGGTAAAGTGCAGGCTTTTATCTATTATCGATGCGTGAATTTATGGTCCCGCTCTTGGGGCCAGTTTACCTGATGTTCATATAATTTAATGAAGGCGCAGATCTTGTTTACCCCTCAAAGACAAAACCTAGATATAGAACTCTCATTATCTGGAATGCGGAAAATGTATGAAATGAAACCCCGAAAAAACATCTTTTTAGCCATTTTTTATTCAGATTAATACACACAAGGTCTTTTCTGGTACATTACGCAAAGTGCATCACAGTTACCTGTTTTAACGTGGGGGGGAGTATATTCTCAGTTACCATATGCAGTTACATTAAGGAACCACAGACGTCAAAGAGAACAAATGCCGTAAACAATGGTAGGAATGCCGGGTTGACAAACACAGTCGCCTCGATAGATCATTGTTCCTGAAGCCTTACTTCGCTGGCGTCACTCGCCTAAAACCATTTTATATGTCCCAAATATATTTAGAATCCGTTCAGAAGATTCAGTGATATTCAAAGACAAAGAAATACGCTGGCAACAACAAAATATTTTCCAATTTAAAAAATGTTTATGTAGTATGACGACTTTTGTAAAAATGTTAATAAGTACCACGTGTTGTAGTGTGCATCAAAAATCGTAGAAATTGCCTTCATACCAAACCATATTAACAGAATCAGATTACTGTAATTATGTGAACATGTGATCTTATACAAGTTGACTTGGAATGTAAAAATAAATGAAGCTAGTCAAATAATGGTTAACGTGTTATATGATGCATCAAATTGGCATTACTTTACATTCATTATGACTTCTCAGACGCTACAAGACATTCCATGCTATTTCGCGTTTCGCTTTAAGGATATTTCAAGCCTAATTCCAATTTTCTTCTATCTTGTCGGTTTGATGCTCGCCTCTAAAAGAAAATGTGTTGTACACTCCAACGTGCTGCTAAGTGAGGGGTTTCATTTCACGTTAGGTCCCTAAACATTTGTCGAGAAACTACTTTGTCTCCTTTTTCGTGGTACATGTCCAGGCTAAAGATGATCAAATAATCGTCCACTTTTACGGATTGGAGAATATACCGTGGCCCTGTGTGAGAATGTGAAAGCCCCTGCCCCCGCCATTTTTAACCTCTGCACACTTCACGGTGTTGTTTTTCTTTGATAGCCAAATTCAGTTACATGTAACAAACTTATTTCACCTTCTAATCTAATAAAATTACACTTGTTACGTTTCTGTGTTCATGAAATTAGACACAACATTTCCTTCTAAAGAGCTGCATATTCACAACTTATCTCTCAATTAATAGACCGGTACGGTCTGGAACAATTCGCAAATATTGTTTGTTATCTCTTACGCTACAAATCAGACTGGTTTGACTTCTTGGGAATATTTTAAATTCTGCGTATACTTTTATTCAGCATTCCATTGTGTTGTGAGCGAATATAAATTTCAATATGCTGGTGCGAATGTAATATCAAATCTTTGACAAAAATTGCCGTGTCACTTATCCGAAATAATTCCATTCAATACAATGAAGCTGTGAACTGTGTCATCTATATCTGTTGTAAATTTTAATAATTCTATTTCTATATATTAGAGTAGACAGTATATTTACGCCATATTATATTGCTCATTACAATTTCTATAGGTAAAGATAGATAATAATTAAATAGTTAATGTATTCATACTCGAATACAGATTAAGATAGCATTGTGTACTTATTCAAGTATATATTTCTACCGCTTCGGACGATTACATTTACATTTATGAGTTGTAATTAAATATAATTGTAATTTAAACGACTTTAGAAACAAATGTTTTCTATACGGTTTGATGGTTTTGTTTATGAATCAATATTACAATATTTTTACGCTTTTTGTGTGGATTTATTCATTAGTTTTATATATACGTATATTGGTAATGTGTATATCTTTATCAGTATGCAGGTTGCCTGATAGAGCAAGAATTTATGACTAAAATAATGCCCTTTATGACAGTGAAATATCTCTGTCGGTAGCGAGTTGGCACATCATCAGCAATGTGGTTGTAGGTTCAAAACCGTTTTGGGTAAAATGATATCGATGGCATGATCAGTAGTCCGTAGAGTTAGCAATATCCAACCACGTTCACCAATTCTCGGTTTAATAAGTTGGTAAATCTTATATTAGAATTTCACGATTCTTAAAGACCACTTTTACTTCCTTAGGGGACGAACAAAACCTTCGATAGTTAACGAAATGTATGCTGAATTTAACTAAATTGTAAATTTCCGTGTACATAATTAAAGAATTATGTACACGTAAATATGAAGATTATAATACCTAGTTTATATACTTATTAGCATACAAACTGTAAAGCGGGTTTCGTTATTACATCTTATATAATTTCCAGGTAACTTCCGATACATTTCAATACTCTCTATACAGCCATTGCGTAACTAGACCATCATCAACGCAAACAATCCACGGATGTTATTCACATTATCCATACAAACTTATATTGGAGCTCAAATAACTTTATCGTGTCATCTTATCGAAAGGAAATTGGCTTATCGCACCTCTTAACCGTATATCAAACATGAAATTCTGTTGTTTCTAATATTTTAATGATTTAAACAGGGGACAGTTTGACGGGCGAATATGATTGCGATTTACCGTAACCGTATTCCGAGATTGACTGTTTATATGATTATCGGACAGGACTGGTTTAATCCCAGATTAAAAGATAACGGGTTACTACATCACAGCATATGCCCTTTAATCTGAGATTAAATCTTAGATCAAAAGGTGATTGAGCTTACTTCAAAGAAGTTTTGTGAGTCTGTAGGGTGCCTGGTGCTCGTTTTGAATATTTTCTATTTTTGAAGCCTATGGTTACTAAGTTTAAAGATTATTGAAATTGATATATAGATCTATTAAGTGATACCTTGTTTTCCAAGAACTGTCGTAGGTAGATCAATCCAAAATCCCGCCAAGTTTAAAGAAAATCTTTTAGCTGAAGACAGTGTGAACTTTAACGGTTAAATGTAAGTAGCATGACTAGTAATATGTAATTTTGTGGATTTGATTTACATTAGAGTCAATACTTTGTTGAATCATTACCGTTTAATGATCTTTTCTAAAATTACCAGAAACAATGTAGTGTAGAAGATTCCAAGTGAAAAACAAAGGAAAGTCACTTTTCTGTAGAAATAAGTTCATTCTCGACAGGTCGTATTACTAATGGAAACTGTTTTGTCACGTCTTAAGAACTGTAAGAACCATCGGCAATGAAACCCTATAACATCCAGTATCACATTGCCTCAAGCACCATTCACGCAGAATATAATTCCGTTATGTTCAAAATAATTATCTAAGTGCCATAAAAACCATACAAGTGAAAAATTTAGATAAAAGCTTCAATTTTTTAAAAGTAAATGTTTTGTTTTCTTTTTTACCGTTGTGGAATAGGCTGGGATATAGTTAAAACTCTTCGCTTTAACTCTATGTGATGAGATTCTTAAACAACAGTTATGTCCCCTTACTTGTGACCCAGAAAGGGTTTCAAAGATCAGGGTACAACGGATATCTTACCCTGTGTTCATTTTATTTCTTGAACTGGGATGTACGAATTATTCTAACTTTTTTGTATCTCTAGTATAATTGTAACCAGGTTCTCTTATATGAAAATCACAGCCGATCAACGACAAGGCGGAATCAAAAATGGTGAAGGTACCCAAAAGATGTTAATTAGTGAAGTGCTTAACATTCTTAACAAAAGTTAATGTAGTTTTAGATTCAAGCAAATACATAATGCCAATACATAATGTATTATTTTGTCAGACAATTTTAACAAATGTCATTGTATCGCTTGATGATTTCTTTAATTACAGACGCGTAAAATATGTATGATGCTTGTTTTATTACATGTTACATGACCACGTTTCAAAGACGATAAAAATACAATAATTGAAATCAAAGAAAGAAAAACATCGCGTGTGTTTTCATTAAAAAGTGAAAAAAAAAGTACAGGTAAAAATCCATAATTCTCAACATGAAGTTTGATTTCTTTTGTTACCAAAGACGCATTTTAATATCTTGAACATGAACATGACAAAGAGTCATTTATCCAGAGTTATTAAATTTTATTGAAAATTTAATTATGTAGGCCATTATGTCCGTGGCATCATTTAGTGAATGGTTATGATGTTAAGGTTGAGCAGCACCTGGTAATATACACAAGTACATAACGAAATAATTCAAGATGTCAACGTTCTGAAAGCTTTGTTTTAACTTTGCAAACACAAAATTATTACATTAAAACCGCGAAGGTTCTGGTTGGTAAGCCATGATTAAGAACAGTTGGTTATTTTGATCAATATCTATAGTTTACCATCACCAATCAAATATAATAATGCAACGTTTCGACGTGTGTCTGAACTCGATCTTAAACTATAAAAGTTGAATGTACAATAAGTTAAGCAAAAGGCGAATGCTAAGTATCTAGTGCATCGTTGATAAAAAAGCATATGAAATTTAAATCATGCAAGTCATATTTTTATAATTCTGCAATATTAGTCCTGGAAGGTGAAAAGAATGACACTTTGACAAGATGTTGAACAAGGAATCAATTTGAAGTGCACATCTTTTAGGTTAAATTTCATTCCATCCAGATAATAAACTTACCATATTTGAACTTACATAAAACAATGTTTTGTAAGCAAGTTTTAAAGTATATTTTTGTCAAGTCTTATTCTTACAACAATTGACAGACGTTTTTTTTTAACTGAGCAATCTAAGAGTCCTCAAACAGCTGATATTAAAACATAGTTCAGTGGTGAAATTAGTCTATATTACTTGTTATCGTATGTTCCTATTCAAAAACCGTTATCACTATGTTGAAGGCTGTAGATTGATATCAGAATAATCAAAACTTGTTGATCACTTAAAATTTCTTACCGATGTCGAGATGATCCCTCGAGACAGCCTCATATTTAATTATCGGAAGACGAGGTCAGGCATAATGAACGGACACAAGAAACAGATGGCATTGACAAGATCACGTGAACATATAATATACGGAATAGTTACAATTGTCGAGTTGACGAGAATAGTTGTGTTTGACAATCCTTGAGCGAGTACTGGAGAAAGAAGTTACATATTGATAACTCATAAACTGGTATTGTTTTGACTTGGAAGTTGGCTTTAAGTTCTTCGACAAAAATTTCAACAAACACGCATTAGGGTAGTATGGTATGAATCGTATTTGTGATTAACGTTGACATCTTGGAAGGGAAAGGTTTCTGGAAACCTGTTTTGGACAATTCAAGTAAGACTGTGAAAGAACGTACTTTGTACAAAGTAGACCATTTTGTAAGGTAACATCTTAATGTTGTGACATAAAACTGCTTAAGTTTTATGGATTTTGCAATTTATAGACAATATATTTCCATATTATACAGCATAAGGTTAAATTTGCCTTATTCCATGCCCGACTTTGTTATGAGATGAGAAAGTGTCCGCAATTTCTTACTGGTAGACGAAGCGGTTAAGTGTGTATGTGACTGGACTTTATGATCTCGTCATCTTGGTAAAATGATAAACACTGTATAGTCAATACGTCTTCATTGCTTTCACCTCATTGACGGCAAGATATTGGTTTTTATTTGTCTAGTTCAACAATCAAGTGTTATACTAACGGATTAATAAGACAATATTGACTTCTTATTGGATTACTGGATTTAGATGGAAATCCTTTTTACTATGGTAAGATATAGATTTGTACAATAATTTGCATCTCTTGGCTGTAGTCTAACTGAAGTCGATTTTCTTCTCATAGATTCTTTTAGCCGTTATTGTGATTTCATGGAACCGTAAGATGCCAGTTATCTGAGTTTCAACCATACTTTTTGGATATAAAAAAATTGGCATTATGTTATCAATATTAACTTTAAATCGCAATAATATACCACAAATGCTTTAACATATGGTTTGATTGATATTACTAATCCATTATTTAAAACCAATCAGTGAATCATAACATTTACTAACAACTCATTGTCTACTGTTCTATAGGTAAGATCTATAGATGTGAGGTCAAACTAGCCGCTATAGTCTGGAACCTGGTTTAAAATTTTAAAAAGGCCATTTTCCATTACATGTATATATTATATGGTTTTATACTTTCAATCGTTAACAAAGGTATGTCTATGAAACGAATTCACGATAGAGACAATGATACAATGTGGTCCAACCGCTTACTAGCTGTGTTTAAGGTTGATTTAAAAGCAATTCACTGGATCCGTCAGAGTCGAAATGTTCTTAACGAACAATTGATCAGTAACGTGTAACTGCATTGTCGTATATTCAGACTGCTTCTGAAACTATAAGATCTAGTTGTAAAGTGGAAAGTAAAAAAATGAACTGCGACTTTTCGACTGAATCCAGTGATTGATCATCCCAGATAGTGCCAATTGCTAGTTGTCCGGACAAATCCGGATTAATCTCTAGATACTGTTTTGCATTTTTCCCGCTCCATCTTAAACCCTAATATTTACCGCCGAATATCATTTAGAAATTTAAAATTTTAAAATTAAATAGAACGTATCTTTTATATTTGATAATAGATGACAATTGAGTTTGACAAACTTAATGAATTTTTTTACACAATCTTCCTTTGTAGAAGACCTCTGTTATTTGTTAAAGATGTTCAGTTAATTTCAGACAGACAAAGGCTAAAATACATTTTATTTCTTTAAGCTATTAAAATATTTATAGCAAATTGAGACAACTTCATCACACTACAATACACAATTTCATTTTCATCGATTTCCAAGAAGGCAGATTCTTTTCGAATGGATAATTTCGTAATAAAGAAGGGCATAGAAAGAAGGTATAGTTTTTGTCACATTTACATCTATAAGAATATCACTGCATTGGCTGCACATTTGAGTGATATTTGTAAGTTTATGATATAATAACGGTAATATCAAGCTTGACATTATTAAGTTTCCAAATTAACAACCTTCTTGATCCATAATGAATTTTGGACAAAGTTTTTAATGGCCAGGTTTTTGACACCATCCCTTCATCAACCCATCTACAAAGTAATAACAGAAATGTAAAGAATGAGCCAAGGCTTGAATTTTTAAAAATTGGAAAGCTTCAAGTTAAACTTAACAACTATGAATTAAGAACTAAGGCCTCAACTAACTTTGGAGATTGCTTGGACGATTCAGTCACACTTTAACACTCGAAAGTGTCAAATAATCCACCCGTATTGTAATTAGGAACTTATTAGAGCTAAAGATCGCATCAATATTCCTAGTCTATTATATATAGATCAATCATATTGTGATTAATTGAAGCAGGACAAGAGTCGTCATCATCTTCAAGCCAGACTCAAGCTTGATGTAGTAGGTCACAGTATCTAGAATGAAGTTTGTTTAGCTGAAGTTCCGTTATGTCAGGATCGGAGGTGAGATGCGGGCTCAAATATACTGTAAAAGACTATATGATTAAGTTGAGGAACATAAATACTTCTTTTCAATTTAACAAACAATTCAATGTGCTAAGTGTTCTTAATGATACTCTATTAGATTTACCACAAGGGATATATAGCCGATAACTTCGGTAACGGAGAAACACCTGATAAGTGCCTTACCATCTTTGTATATCAATTGGCTTTTTACAGCATGCGGTGTGCCGTATCTTTGATAACTTATTTAATCTCTTTTGATTGCCTAACTGTCTAGAAAGTAACAGAAAGATAATTTGTAAAGGTCATTATCTCTCAGAGATTCTTATTATTTTAACTAAGTGAAACTCTTTAGCTCAGACACATAAAAGACAAATAAATTCTTTTTTGTCTTTACCTAATTTGTGAAATGGCTATAAAGACATTGGAATCTTTCACTATTCCCTAATATATCACACAAATTTAACCTATTCAAATTTCATGGGATAAGTCGGATTTTTCAAAACTCGGTAATAAGATATAGAAGATCTTTCCAAGGCGCTACTTTGAGACTATTCCCCTTTTAACACATCTTGGGACATAAGACAAAGGTGAAAATGCATGTCTTTTAACAAATAAGTGGTAACAGCTTCTCCTGAATTATATACCTAATTATGGAATATGTCTTCAATAGTCTTATAAGTGCTGGTATATATTGACTTTCTCTTAAAATTATTGCGTTTTTTCCGTTGTCGGTTATGCAGGTCGGAGGACTGAAAAAGAAAAAAAGCGTCTAGTTGTTCCTAAGTAAAAATAATCCAAGGCCTCATACTCTACCAGACGTTGCAGATTCCTCGCTAGTTAAAATCGAAAAAGAAAATTGCCTAATGGCACTGTTTGAGCAAGACTTCTCATAATGTACATATTTTCGTTGTCATTACCCTTTATCTGCAGCAGAAAGTTTGACGCTAAACTAATTTTCAATTCATTATCATTATAATTTATACTTATGCACAAAGGATACCCTTACATGTATTATGAAAACTAAGTACAATGAAAAGTCATCGTACAAGCAAATTTTACAAGTAACAATCTTTCAAGAATTCTTCGGATAATTATACTAAATACTAACATGGTATACAACAATGTAGCGACATTCTACTTATTACACCGAGAATCGTAAGGCAATCTTAAATATTTAACTTAAAAATTTACGAGGTTTCTAAAATTGACATGACTAGGGGAAAATGTAAACTTAAAATGTTTATCCATTTGAAAAAGTACATACAGAACAGTTTTCAAATAATTCTCGATAATACTAAATCTTCTCTTGTTCACAATCCATCAATTTCACTCCATTTTCTCATAAAGATTATCTTTTCTTTTAGTGAAGAGATTTTCAAAGACAGCAACAGTTTTCGTGTATCACAGTTACTTTAATAAACGAGCTCGTCATCGCCTTCGTGCGCTCTCACTTTCTCCAGCGTCTGACTATAAGGAATAGATGCACGACGAGAACACACAAAACGAATGAACGCTGTCGATCTCTGTTCAATACATTGAGTGACGATAAGGCTTATCGTATTGTTGTATGGTGTGTGTATGTTTGATTCAAGAGTCGAGGCGAGGATGGTCTCGTTTTTCGTATCGGTTTGATCACATGGCTCTTGCCCAGCGAGCATGAAACAGCAGTATTGTTGTCTATGTCGTAAAGGCAAGAAACTTACACTTTATCGATATTCAATGGACTGTTTTATGATGGGAATTTAGCTGATATTGGAATTTTATCGCTTTTAAAGTAAGTTTTCCTTTTCCCAATTTTCTTACGTATCATTTAATTAACATCGTTTGATATGTTTTTAAAGAGACAATTTCTTACACGTGGATTAGTTCTTGTTCATAAAATCGTTCGTAGAATCCAAGTGAATGTATTAATAAAATTCTCGTTAAATTTAAATTAATTTGTAAATTTTAGCTTGTACTTTTATAGAAACCACAAACTGATTGTCTTAAGAGATATTTGTACTTTGACTATTTCTTGTCTTACGTCTTATATTAAAATATAAAACAGTACGGTATATTACTTCATTTAGTTTAACCGTTACATAATATAATTCTTTGTATCTTGTCCATTGGGAAGAGTACTCAGTTTACAGTTTTATTATCAATGACGGTCAGCTTTATCTTTTAAAAAACTTCCCAGAATAAGTTTCAAATAGAATACATGATCGTATTGTAGTATACTGTCTCCTTATAGCTTCGTATTTAAAAAATAGCAGACTTGTGAGATATCGACGATATGGTTATTGTGAATAACATTGCCAGGTATGTTAAATTTGACTTAGTTCAAAATATACCACAGCGATAGGAGTTAACATGCAATTCCACAATTCATTTTACAAATATTGCTTCAAAATAAGGAAAGAAACGTAAGCGGAAAGTCTGTCAATATCTGTACATCAAATCCACCAAAACACTACATACTTATTCGTACAGAGTATATAAGTCTACACAGAGCAACAGATTTAGATACCATGATTACGAGTTAAAATTAAAAAGTAACTATGATTACAAGTTAAAAAAGTAACATAAGAAAAGATGATTATTGTTGAGCAAAAAGTGTTAGTTATATCTTAATTCTAATTTCCTTTATGTCAGTGACGTATCACAATGTCTTTTTCTTTACATCACATCTTAGCTCTTTCTATGTTAATTATATAAACTGCTCCTAGCCATGGTTTTTATTTTGCTTATCAAAAATAGATAATGCAAGAGTATGTCTACGAAACTCTATTTAATTGCAGTATCTGCATAATCTGCTCAGGCTCTCCGAAAATTTCCCCAGTAATCGGAATATAGATAATGCTCTTATCTTTATACTTCTGTTTAACAGTTTAAATAAAACACTTTTATTTGTTTTTAATGGATTATAATTGTAGTAATAACGCTGCACCATTGTTTGCCGATATACCAAGCACGATATACCATCATTTTAGCTTTTCTTAGCCTTCATTGCTATCGTTGTTCTCTGTAATTTACCTTTGCTTTGTTATAGATATATATGGTCCTCAGAATTGTCATTATGTGTAAGATTTTAACTAGTAAGAAATATCTTTTTATATATGAGTTATTCATTTTGTCCTCAGCAATGTTGTATTTAATTTGCCACTGTTAATGTATTATTCAAGGAAGTATCTTAAAAAGGACAGTTAAATTACATTGTTTGATACGGTAGTAGGTAATTAATGAACAATAGGAATAGAGTTTATAAAGCAAGTTAATGTGCTGGAAGGACCATAAACTATGTCCCTTGTCGCTAACATAGAGTGTATATATAAATACTAAATGAATTCCAAGTAATTAAACTGCCTATATAGATGTGAGGTTTCTACTAATTGTATTTACTCACATACTCTGAGCAATATGATAGATACTTTCTTAAGGTATGGAAATCGATATTAATCCCATCTGCCTATGGTTATGAACACTGTGGAATCAATGATATGAAAAATCTCCACTTTTTTACATATATTTTTCCAAAAAATGAGCTTACTCAGTCGTTTTCGATGCGTCACATAATAATTATGTGCAGTAAATGCCTGTACATTAATTTCCACAGTTCGATTCAGTTCTTCCAAATTATACCATTCCAAAAAGAAATTTAATATATTATTATTCTTGCAAAACTCAATTTAAGCTCTCCGAGCTCTTTGTTGTTATATAAAAAGACACACTGTATATCATATTACAACATTATATCTACATTACATGTCTAGTGGGGATTTACGAAAATCAGGTAAGTTATTAATTGCATATCGAATGTAAGTCAATTGATGTCGGAATAACAATTCCCAGACCTATGGCTTTATAGTGATAATCTCGAAGGCGACACTTTTATGCCAAGGATTGCTATTAAAAGACAATCCGTTGTAATATATAAGCACATTAGGATTTTTGTTATAATGCTTAATTAGCAAACCTTGCCTTTTAATTCCCCTCAAGGGAAATTCTGTTACTTCAAGCTTAATGAAATATGTAACATACATTTTCAAAGTTATAACGTAATAAAACAAAAGAGATTTATTATGCACTTTTTACTACTGATTTTCTTATTGCACGAATTTGTTTCGTGAGAACTGTCTTTTCATTATTTAATTGAATCATTTTTTAAGCTCTTATCAAAGTCAGTAATATCGATTTAAAACAATGACGTAGTAAGTTTGTAAGGTGCACAGTTTCACGAGTATGGTTATGCGTATGATTAATGAATGACCTGTCAATTTCGGGAACAAAAGAAATTAAAAGTAGGATTAAAATGCGAGATTAGATAATTAAAGACTGAGGGATAAAGTATAGATTCATTTTTGTTCGTCCTACATTCAAGTTATGAATTATAAACAATTTACTGAATTACTGGATTAGATTTTGCCTGACAAATCTGGCCCTACGGATTCCTCGGCCGTGATTGACGGACGACCTAGAATAGGGTATGAACGTTAAATTGTACAGAGGGATATATCACTCGTTGGATTTAGATTAAATATTGCAGTTGTTCAGTATATCACAAAATTTGGATCTCGGATTCGAGCTGAAAAAAGTTTTTGAATGGCCAGTTACATGGAAGCACAATGTTTAATGAAATGCATTATCAACCAATAGCCATTTTGAATTCGAGATGCCAAATACTATCCAAATTTCGTAACAAAACTTAAATTACGTTACCCGAATAAAGGAGCAGAAGCACTTTCATAAAACCACTTGTAAATTAACTTTCAATGTTCTTTTTTCTTGCAATTGGATTAAGAAACAAACGGCTCAGCGTTTTTATACATTAAATATACTAGTAATTAAATAACATCACCATAATTCATTTATCCGCTCATTCCACAATCAAATCTCTTTCCAAGAGACGCGAAAAAACTCGAACCCTGAGGACGAGCTAATCCATTTATACATAAATTGATGAGGACATAGTGTGCTAAGATTCTTATTGTTAATAAATGACTTCTAACGAAGATTAATGATGTTGCCAGAAAACTGTGATACTGATTTGCCTTTTTAGGCTAGCTTTATGTATTTTATTCTAAGAAAGCCATCTTTATATTCCTTGTGGTGTATAAAATGTCTTCGGTGAACATCTCACGTATTTAAATATTCAAATTCATGGAGATAGCTGGATCTGTACATGTGTCGACAATAACACTGATATTATTATATACTATGTTACTCTTCGTGGAACTGTTGAACGTTATGCCCCAATTAAGGCATCTACCCTCCCTGTTTTCTGTAGCATATCACTGCTCCGTTACAGTGATATAAAAATTTCAAATCCAGATGAAAATTCGACTGGAGGGTCAACGGCTTAGAGCTCATTAGATGAGGAATCATCTCGAGGTATTATGTTGTGGACGAAGGTGTTGACTGTCGTTATGTATTGTAAAGATATTCTACACTTCAGAGTCTCTATACTTTTGTTATGTATTGAAAGCCATTATTAAGCCATCACTAATTTCTTTTCTCTGTTTTTAAGTTTAATTTTAACTTAAACTTTTCACATTGATATATTCTCAGTGGTAAACGAAGTAGAAATTGTGAATAGAAACGGATTTTGTATTTAACATCAAAGTGAGATATTTCTTGGTGTGTAAACAGGAATCTTAGAGAAGGGGAAATACGTTATAAAACCGGAGCGGAATCAATATCATATAACTGACGATATCCAGATAAAAGGCTAACTAAATCCCTTCTTCAATATCTATCAATATGTGCGTCAATAGGCTTATTATGATGTAATGTGATTACTTTAAAAAGGATGTAATGTTTGGTGGAGCAGATAAAGGTTACAATCTCGTTGTTTATGATCAATATAGTGAAAAACTCGGAAGGTCTTCTGTATATTATATAACAATAGTTTATGTATGTATATAATGAAAAAGTTAATGTTCGCTTGGTGGAATGAATATACATATTTGCTCTTGCGTTATGAAAAACTTCACGAAGCTATACGCTTTTTTGGTCCATCAGAAATTGCATAGATTGCAATTTCGATTCGTTCAATGATTCATATTACAACACCCAATATGAAGAAGGCGTAATTTCATTTTGTTGTTACATGCCATCATTACAGACAGAGAAGCATACGTAACTTAAAATTCAAACACGATTCTCATTGTCTTTCATTTTTACAACAATTTCAAGCAAAATCATTTGCATCGGGCGTACATAATTTTAATAGAATCTCACGTTGTCAGCTGTCTTTTTGCTTTTTCTTGCTTCAATATCTAAATTATCTTCTCTTCTGAAATGCTCTCAACGTGTGCTCGGATAAAAAAAAATTTTATTAAAATAATTGAATTGGAAACAGGAGTTAAATTTTAAGTTTGCATTGTCTACTAGATCTCATCTCATGTAGCAGACACGCATTCAAAGAACTCGTTCAGGAGAGCTTACTGTAAAAAAGAGAATTAAATTTTCAGTATACGTGCATTATGAAGGGGGATGAGCGGAGTAAGCAAACTTAGAAAGAAATTATGTTAACCCGGTTATAAGAAAACAGTTATCTATATGTATGGATATTGCTCTTTTACAATATAATATTGACTGGCATAATCATTTTTGTCTAAACTTCAATATATATGTGTATTAATATTGTTAATGCTTTTTGCATAACTCATTTATCGGTAGCAGATGTCATCAGATACCACAATTACGTTATCGCCTTGATCTCATTTGTGACTTATTGCCTTTTATTGATAGATAAGTATGCCATAGTATCGCTACTAGTTTGCACTGGATATTGGGTGTTAATTGGTTAATATATTATTATATAAGAGAATTATCCGCCCATTGTTTACAGAACAACACCAACACATCATAACACTCTTCGACCCACAAGAGTTTCATTTTCTTAAGGCGGAAATGTGTGTAGTGTAAGCTCTACTAAATGTTCCCATGTTAATCTGCTGAAAGTCGGTTACATTTTAGTGTTTATGATGGTCATTAAAGCTTCTATTTGGTTTAGATACGAAAAAAAACAAAAACGAACTACCGCCTATATGAACTATAAGTCGTAAAATAAGAAATAGACCGCCGTTTATATCAGACTTTAATCATGAACTGTCGCTATTCAAAACTGATAAACAATAGGCATTGACAAAAGCAATTATGTTATAATGCGACAGATTTTTTGATAAATATACTTTATTCAATATGACATATGGAAACTAATAATTGTATAGTTATTATGATGATACTGGTATATCTTTTATATTAATATTCCAAATTTATTTCATTTTTTTGTAATTAACTTTTAATTATGTTGAAGTACAAATTAATGTGATACGCTTTAGTAACGTGAAGAGGAGAATAAGAGAAGCATTGTACATTAAAATTACAGTAAGGAATAAAGTACATAGATGTTTGTAGTTATTCAAACTTTATTCCACCTTTCCAATAATTTTTTTTTGAGAAATATTGATATATGAACATATACATCAATTATGCTACTTTTATCGATATTGGGAGTGGTGACGAAATAGATTTGAATATCCTAAACTCTTAACATACCTATATATGAGTCAGACCAAAATATTATTGGCATTAGGATTACCATGGCCAATGGTTCGAAATATCTTCAGTTTTCAAATGCTTGTGGCATGGAATATTTCCAGTTGTATCCACTTAAAACGTGGTAAACAACGCAAAGTACTCAGACCGTATTGTTTAATTACATTAAAGGTGTTAAACGCATCTGTTCGCTTTCAGAGTTAGATTCTTTAAATGAAAATCAAAGTTATTGGCTGCCGAGGTTCATGCATTTGTATCGGTATGGTTTTATATGTTTCATTTCAATGGTTGGCGGGTTCTGTGTAGAATAAGAAATCCCCTAACTCTTGGAAATATCTGCAAAAGAGGACGATAAAAGCTCTTTCACAGTACAGATGCGATATTACCAAACATGTAATGTTTTAATTTGTTGAAAGCCTCAATTATTTTACTGTTGCCCAATGATAATTCTAAAGTTATCGCCAGTCACACTGCATCTTTCGGTCAAAACGTTATCTAATTTTAGTTTGTTTAAAGATATTGTCCTCTTGGGCATACTTTGGTCATGTGTTTATTTTGCAACACCATCTGGGAGTCGTCCACACTAAACTGTCACAGTGTTTGTCATACAGATCTGAAGTCGTGTTTTATCTTTTAGGCCAGGATTAAAACCATCATACAAATTCTTGTCAAATCTCTTGTTGACAGAATAGTTACATCTCTTTTGTAAACAAGAGCTTGTAAACAAAAGATTATAACTTTAAATGTTTGACAAGTTTTTGTGTGAGGAAACAGGTCCTGTTGATACTCTTTTGTTTTTGACACTTGTCCAATTTGTACATCTGAACAATATATTGAAAATATTTGAACTAGTATATTGTATTTAGAAAATTTAGAAAACGATTCTTTGTAAATATTTGGCAGGTTTTATAGATAAGTCTTTCTTCTGTTTGACTGACACACCTTTAGGGGAAGAACAATACCTGAAACTTATCCTAAAATAACAAAAACATTTATTCATTTTTAGCTGGAGAGTCATATCAAGCTCAATATATTTCTTAAAAGTCCTCAAAAATAGAACATAGTGATATAACATTTGTTTTGAATATATTATTTGAAAGTTTATAGTGGCATTGTGCCAGAACTTGAAATTTAGACGAGCTTAAATTTGACATAAAACTATACAAAACTTAATTTTAATTTTCCTTATTTTGGAAGAATTATTCATATTATACAATATTTTATTTTAATCGAGCCACATTCAAAATTACATCTTTTTTTTATATTGATAGGAATCGATTTCAGATCATTTCCATTAAAATATCCGCAAATGTGAGCATAATTGTTTTAAAACTTACTTTTAAGCCAATCATATACAATTCATCCCTTTTATCTTGTTTAATGTTATCAATTTGAATGCACTTTACTTCTTAAATATATTTATATACATATCTTATGTTAGAAATATTCAAACAGAACTTGAATCATGTTGTTACTCAGATCTGAAGATTGTATAGCGTGAAACTTTGAATAACGACACGATTCAAGTTCTATTTTAATTTTTCTATATCGCTATTTCTATATATGTATTGAGCACTATTTTAACAGTGAAAATATTTTATTATTGTATCTTATTATGCTTTCCATATTTGTTACAAGGTAGAATACTTATATAGAACAAAATGTAATAGAATGCGTCATGACTTTATTGTAACTTTCCTATTTTGTACATTCGACGATGTTGCAATGATCATCGAAAGAAGAATTGTGCCAATTTACGACATTGTAACCTTTACTGTGGAAAGTTTAATCAATCATTGTGTTATATTAGTAAAAATTTCTGATATTGTATTAGATCAGTGTAGACATGTAAGACTGGGGTGATTGGTGTAGTTCAATATTGAAACTGTGTCTGACTTCACGATCACAGAGAAACCTTATATTTACATATCAATTAAAATGACAAGTAGTATAGCAAATATAACATATGCTTGACCATGCATGATATATTTCTATTTGTTACGCTTTGAAAATTTACGATTTTTTGTATTAAAGTTGTTTTGAAATGAAATATAGCAGACGTTTGTTCTCGGTAAATAAATCAAAGACAAAAACGGATTCAACTTTCTATTATATGTTACACCAAGAGAACGCCCAAGAAAGCCTTTTGTTTCAAATACGTATTCATATTATATCGGAACAAAATACGTTTTAATTTTATTGTTGCGAGTATCATGCATAACCAAATCAATATTGAAAACTATAGGGAGACTAAAAATCTTAAAACAATCACGATATGGTGTCTATTGTTATATCAATAGGAAGAAGTATACATATATAAAATTATTGGCAATGGGATCAGAAGTCTGTTCAAGTACGGCCGTCTATTGTTGTGTCTTGAATAGTGAAAAGACGGCTAACGTGAGGCTTAAGATTAAATATAGAATGAGAGATGTTTCCCCGTTTCCTTTTCAATTATTGCTAGCCACGATAGTAATATACACCAAGAGGTTGCTCACTATTGATGCCGGGTAATTTTCTAATTGGTAATCTGATATCTTTTTTTCTTTTGCAGTTTTTTGTCATCAAGATGGATTAGAAGGCATAAAACGTGATTGATTTCAATAGAGTTAGAATAGAAAGACGACTGTATTCGTTAAAGATGGAAGGACGAGCGAGAGAATTACTATTGATACTGTCAACATTAACTTTATGTGCCTTGTCGATTGCCCAACAAATGCAAGCGGTATTTCATCTAATGGAATCTAAACCTTCAGGCACATTGGTTGGTAATATTGCAGCGGAAACAAACATAGCAAGAGGTATTTCAATCTCTGGATTTAAAAGTCTTCGGTACAGTTTTCTAAATCCCAATGACGTTGATATTGCTTCATTGTTTAGTGTTGATTCGACAACGAGTGATATCACCTCCAATAAACTTATCGATCGTGAAAAAGTTTGCGAGTTCACTGCCGATTGCGTCTTGACATTTGATGTTAAAATAAACTCTTTATTAACTTCATTTTTTGAAATAGTGACGATAAAAATTATAGTCGATGACGTCAACGACAATGCTCCCATATTTCCAGAATCAGAAATTACAGTATTTATTCCCGAAAATGTCAACCCGGGTACCATGTACCGTATTGATGGTGCTACTGATAAGGATAGGGGCAAGAACAATTCCGTCCAATCATACGAAATGATTTCAAGTGCCAACACATTCGGTTTAAAAGTGGACAAAAAATTAGACGGAACCTCTGACGTTCGAATCATTGTCAAAAATGTCATAGATCGAGAAAAGAAAAACTACTATCGGTTCTTTATTATAGCTAAAGATGGGGGAAACCCACCTTTATCCGGAAACGTTACAGTCAACGTAAATGTATCAGATGAAAATGACAATGCTCCGGAATTTTCAGAACAGCATTATGACGTCTCAGTTACGGAAAACACCCCTGTGTATTCTGTGATTGCCAAAATTCACGCAACTGATCGCGATAGTGGAATGAATGCTAAAGTAGTATATCGTTTTAGTCCACATAAAAGTCCCGAAATTGAGAAACTTTTTGCTTTAAATCCAGAGAACGGTGACATAAGTGTACGAAATGAACTCCAATACCAATCCGGAAATCAGTTTGAAACAATTATCGAAGCTTCTGATCAAGGTGTTCCAGAGCAGGTATCGCAAGCGAAATTGACTCTCCGGATATTAGACGTTGGAAACAATCCACCTCTTGTGACAATTAATCCAGTTTCATCTGGTGTTGGAGATATGGTTCTCTTATCAGAAGGTGCTCGAGTAGGAACTGTGGTTGCACATGTTAATATTGTGGATAAAGATGTTGGACCTAATGGACAAGTGCAGTGTAACTGTCCACACGATTTCTTCTCGGTTCATCGTTTAGAGGGACGTGGATATATTGTTCAAGTGAAACGTATTCTGGATCGTGAACGTAACGATGAACATAAAGTCATGGTTATTTGTCGAGATTCGGGAACACCTCGTCTTTCAGCCAGAGCAAAATTCACTGTGCGACTAACCGATATGAATGATGAACCCCCTGTGTTCACAAAGAGAGTATTTGAGACAAGTGTTGAAGAAAACAATGTAATCGGGCGACCCATTATCCGAATATCTGCAAATGATGCCGACATAGGAAAGAATGCCATAGTTCAGTATCACCTCAATCTCGCTGATGACTCAATGTTTAGGATTAATCAAAATACAGGAGAGATCGTTGCCAATGCTCGGTTTGATCGTGAAACCATGTCCGAAATGAAATTTACTGTACGTGCTGTAGACGAAGGTAATCCTCCTCTAACCGGAACAGCTGAAGTGTTGGTCCGCATTATTGATGAAAATGACAATAGGCCGACATTTGACGCATCATCTTTAGTATTTTCCATCAACGAGGACAAGAAACCAGGAAGTGAAGTAGGGATACTTAGAGCTAAAGATGCTGATTTCAATTTTAATTCGGATGTCGAATATGCAATGCTTGTTAATGGTGCTGAAAATGTTCCTTTTGCTGTGTTCTCGAACGGTGTTATACGAACAAATAAAGCTTTGGATTACGAGGAACAAAAACGATACTCGTTTAATATCATAGCAAAAGATAAAGGAAGACCACCATTAAACACTACGGCAAGAGTTTTGGTTTATGTGATGGATGCGAATGACCATAGTCCTATTATTGTGTTTCCTAACTCTCATAACGACACGATTACGGTTACGTCTGACACGGAACCAGGTACAGTGATCACGAAAGTTGTAGCTAAAGACAGAGATGAGGGTGATAATGCTAGATTATCGTACTACATTAACAAGGGAAATGTTGACAATACATTCCACATTGGATCCAAATCGGGAGAAATCGTATTAGCTCGCAGACTTATGCTTGACGAACGTGAAGACTATCATTTAACTGTATCGGTACAGGATCAAGGGAAGACCCAACAGGCATCTCAAACGTACCTTACTGTGAGAATCATTTACGTGAACGTAACGTATATTGACAGCACGCACGAAGACTTGCGGTATATCATCATAGCCGGTGTCGTAACAGGTGTAACGGTTATACTTTCTATTATAATCGTTGCCGTTATATTGTACGTCCGCAGATCCGACAATCAGCGACGTCATGGACAGACAATTTGTGTTCAAGAACAAGGCGACAATCGTCATCCAGAAAAACAGTTATGGCACAGTATACCCGAAGACGAAGTAGTGTCTGTTCCTACCGAAGATAAGATAAACATGGACAGTATTTTAAAAGACTCAAATTGTGATAAAAAGGGTAGCTTGTCGTTTGATAGTGGAACTGAACATGACGATACATGTTATAAAACAAAACCAATGGATCATTATACTGGTCAACAATTCTTCACTTTTAAGAAGGTCAGTTGATTTTTTTTATATAGCATTTTGCACACCCAAATATCATTTCTTTACTCGTATATTTCATTGCATTCATTCGTCATCATATTCGATGATTTTAAACTCAACATATGCCGAGACAAAAACCTTAACTTGAAACAGATTCCCCAACATTCATTCACAATGAAGCTGCAGAATACTACAAGATGTCCAAGTAGTTATTTGTTTCGCAGTTGAAGCGTGTTAATGAACCTATCCAGTGGAACGTATCCAAAACTACTGTTATTTTACCGTTTCGATCCTTGATAGTCCAACAGATGGTTTAATGTATAGATTGATCACAGCCATTCTTGGTGGGATTGATATGAAGTACTTGAATCATGTTGTTACTCAGAGCCTCATGCCATGCGATTTTCAGACAACTCATATTCAGCCGGCGCTTTACAATTGTATTGAGCACTATTTAAAAGGTAAATATAGATCAATATTGAAATATAAATGACCAATATGCGTTTTACGAATATAAACTACATACTGCAGATATGATATGGGTATGCAAGCAAATATGAACGAATGCGATAAGAGTTGTTCGACACAATTTGATTGATAAAAATGCAATATGCGTTAACAATTGATAGGCAATTAATCATATCGCCACACTGTATTGCCTTCTGCGTTAAGCGAACTTTTTGTTGGAAATTCAATACTGACTTTCGCACCTTGGGAATGTCTTTCAGGAACATCAAATGTTCATTGTATTTGGTAGTCGTTGCGTTAAATTTCAATTTGAAGTAAATTAGCCAATGATATCTAATAGTATGAAGAATAATTTCCTGAAGTTCATGCTGGTCACTTTAATCATCATTACTTGATCGTGGTGTAATTGAATTGTTTCCCTAAAGCTTATTAATCATGGTTACCATCCATTGCTCATTTCATTCATAATCCTATCAACAGTTTTATTGCGTTAAGTTACATTGATGAACTGGCAATAACTGTGATGGGACAATGAAACTATCTCTGAAACGTTACTAAGAGCAGACTGGTATCCGTTTTGTTGCATTGAAATGGTTCAAATGTCCGACAATGTACAATGTAGTGTTGCAGCAAGTCCTGGGGAAAAAGGCCATATCATAGAATATCAGTTAGTACTTATTTTTTGTTCAAGGTAGTGTTTCAATATTAACTTGCACCTGGCGGCCGAAAGGGACTCTTATCCTTGACAATTTTATCGAAAATTATGTACAAATCTTTATGGAAAAACATACACATGGATTTTAAAACTTCTTTAAAAACCAATCAAAACAATGGATAAAATACGTTATATAAATGATCATCATCTAGAATGTAATTCGTGTTCTTGTAAGTATAATCTTTCCCGTTTGCTAGCCAACGCTCGTATACCTTCTGATCATTTCACTTGTCTGCCATTTGCTAACTTGTAATGATGTAGAAAAGAATATTAAAAACATAAATCGTGTATCTTGGACATCATAATACCTACTTGATTCTTCCTGTCTTTGAATGTCTATTAGTGAAGCTTATTTTTATATGCTGGTTAACCATTACGTTGATCGTCGTTAATGTTTATTATCCCCTTACAACAGATCCTTAATTTATACTGAAGGACTGGAATATGAGGCGCACCACCGGTTCCATTGCAGTTGCATGCTAATTTTATGCATTTTGGTTATTCTGTGATTGCAAACCTACAGCACACATGGTCTTGTAGATGTGTGCTTTAGACTCATGTTGATTTCATGTATGGGTATATGCGATTAGACTCTGTCACTTAGATATGTTTTACCACAATTTCGGGATATATAAGGTCACATCTTTGGGTTATCGATTTTAAGATTATTATGTACATCTGATTGATTTTATCAAGTAATGTAAGGTTGAATATCAGAAAAACCAACAGTTATGGACAGAAACTGTTATTGTATATGTCTACACCTCCTTGTCCAGGCCTTTTGATCTCAGTATTCTATCGAAATTTATAAAATTATGGAAAGAAGTCTAGATCATTTAGAAATTAAATGAATTTTGTAAAAGTCCCATTTACAACAAATTTTAGATTGTTGGTTTATGTTATTATGACATTTTTGTCACTATCTCATTGATCCGATACATCGAATTAGGTGAGTAATGAGATAAAACTCATTAACACTTGATTAGAGTAATTTTTCACGCCAGTATCCTGGTCAGAATAAATGGCTGGATTGCGTGTCAAGCACAACTGGCACATGGACCTCTGATCTTATTGGGTTGATTAAATAATATTAAGAAACAATTTTTTAGACTTAGCTATAGTAAAAACGAATTATGTCTGTGTCTATCATTTAATCTAGTAATTCGAAATTCGTTCTAAAGCCGCTGTGAATAATGACTCTTATGAAACACTTTGGATGCACTGTGATGAATAATGCGTGCATGTGTAATGCTCATTTATCCGTATTTTACATGATTTGTCACCCAAAGTGGTCCTTTCTTTTAATCCATGCTTTTATTCTTCACTCTTTTTTTGAAACACATCATGTGTTTTCATATTTTTTTAGAAAAAAAAGAACTGTTCAATTGGAATGTCCGCAATAAAATATGAATTTGCGTGTCAGAAATATGTAAATGATGTTAAAATTGACGAAAGTTATGAAAAAATGTGATTAATGATAGGAAAAGTCAAGTGCTAGACACGTATGTGTATCACTTAGGTCCAATTGAGCTTGTTAGTTGAAGAAAAACCAGTCTTCACATCAAATTATAACTCCCAACTCCAACAATTCTGCCATATCATCAGCGATTTATTGTTAAAATCAAAGTCAGAATAATAATATAAAGTGCGGCCACTATTTAAATAAGCTAGTCACATAATGTATATTCCTTGAGACTATATGCCACTTGAAATAGTTCAGATATCAAGGTAGCATTGCAATATATTGTTCCATGGCACGTAATTTATCATGTACTCCGGTACATTAATTCAATGTTCTATGACCAGTCTGTGTACTGTTTGAAAACAGATCAAGAAAAGTTGAAAAAACTGAAAAAGCAATATAACATATTACATGCGCCAAGATTCCTTTAAGCCAAGGCAACCTGCTGTATCAAATAGAAAAGGAAATTCTTTGTCTGATCACTAGACCAAAATCAAACAGCAATTTGATTGATCGTGTGAGAAACATGATGAAAAATTAAACATTTTCCTCCATTCTGCGATACGGCACATAGCTTGGCGTTACCAAATTGATCGAGTCATAATGATGAAGGCAAACGAAATTTGTTTTTAATCCACAGTAATTTCCCAGAAGAAGAAAAAAATCTCTCATTGTCACCAGGAAAAGACCCCATTGACATTGTAGAATGAATCAACACAGGACCTATTTCTTAGCTAGACTTGCTCGTAATAACCTTCGTGATTCGACATTCATCTGTCTTTCTTTAGATATGTTTGCTTCAGTGATTTGCTCTAAGATGTGTTTTCTGATTTCATGGAATATTCAGGATTTTAGTTATTTTCAAGTCTTCCCAGACAAAGAATTCTTTTTCTCCGAACTTAGTTTAAGAGAGCACGGAATTATTTGGTCCAGTTGAAAAGTGCTTGACCCTCAAGTGGATCTTCATGTTATTGACTTTGAGCTTTGATTATATGCTGTAAGTTTTTAACCAAAGATTGTATATTCTTACTCTTTTCAGAACACCATAATTATGTAACTTAACCGTAAAGCGCAAGTAAATTTCATCGCGTGCTTTTGAAAAACATCTTATGCGATTTATGCTGATTTTACACCAAGAAAATGCCCTTTTGGTACACTACTTCCCTAAAAAAACGTTGTTATCAACAAAAGCTCTTTATAATTCTAAAACCTGCTAATTGATAACTATTTCAAATCCAGCCGACTTCTTCAGAAAAAATAAAAAAATGATGAATTACTTAGACCCGATAAAAATTTGCCTATTGATTCGGCTTCAAAGAGATTTCTTAATAATGTCATAATCGACAATTTCTTTAACAATACAAAATTTTCAATTAGTCTTAAAGAAATGATTGATGACTTTGTACTCGTACGATCAGGTGAGAAGTGCTAGACCTCGACCCACTAGCTTCTGTAGAATTATGTAAATAACCTCTCGAGATCTATATCTTGTCTAAGATGATAGAAAACCAAATCTCGTATCAATAAATAATTGATTAACTTTTTATTGATTTGGCATAAAAACTGTGTCTTAATTGGAACCCTGGCCACAAACCTAATGGAAAGGGTTGATACCACATAAATAAAGAGTTATAAACATATATCTCATCGTGTGGCCTACTTCTCTTTCTTGACATTTGTTCTCTAAGAAGACGGCTCTAAATTCATTGTGACTTAGTTATAATTTTAATAGTTGAGAGATCTGTATGTTATATCAGTTATCTGGAAGCGGTCGTGTGATCTACCACCACCATCTATCTTCTGAACTATAGTCAACTTGGATTGCATTTTATCACCTAGACGTCCCATAATTTGACTGTACAATCACAAATGGATTGTCAGATCATTTTGGGTTGAGGTGCCCTAAAAAGGATTGTAAGATATGCATGGAAATTATTGTTGGTATCAGGTGCTCTTTTAGGAGTCAGCTTTCCGTTCAAATCATTTTTGGTATCAGGTGTCTTATGTTCAAAACATTTTGGTATCAGGTGTTTTATGTTCAAATCATGTTTGGTATCAGCTGTCCATATCAGGATTGTCAGATATGCGTTTAGAACAATTCTTGTTTGAGGTGCTCTAATTAGGATTGTCAAATATGCGTTCAAATCATTTTTGGTATCACGTGTTCTTATTAGAATTGTCAGATATGCGTTCAAATAATTTTTCTCCGATTCGAGTCAATTAACCCTCAATCCTCGAGGCTCTTTCTGTTAAAAATTGCCTTTTCTTCCAGTTTTACCTATTGTGTAGGATTTAAACAATGTCTTTGTACAGAAAGTTGGAATTATCGATCCAAACCTCGGCAAGTTATTGAGATACAAATTAGAAAAAATACTTGAAGACAATCTAAGAAAATAGAAAAGAATTGTGTACAATTCAGATTACTTCACTTAAGATCTATTCAATCTACTTAAGTTATCTATTGTCAGGCAGGTTTAGAAGATGCGTTTTAATTGATGATTAAAAATTTACATTAAGATTTAACTTTTCATCGCATAAAAGCTCTAGGCATATTGAAAGATGTTAAAATATGGAGCATTAAACTGCACAAAAGATTTAAAACTATTAGACATTTTTTTGGTTAATGTGCCTATTGTTGCTTGACAAACAAAACAATTTAAGCTGCAGGCATATGTAACACAAAGTCATGCAAATTACTAAAGCTTAGGCGACATAAAAGACTGCACGGATCATGCAAGACAGAATCAGCGTATTGATTCAAGAATACATAAGAGAACCCACGCAAATATCACAATGCGTCGAGGGCAATATCTTTCCGTCTTCATTAGCCAACATGGAACATGGTGCAGAAATATAGGACGTAAAACTCCACTCATTTTATTTCCCATATTTGGGAAGACTTTGTTCGTGGAAAGTTTATGAAATATACGAGGTTTTTTACTTGACAGCTTGTGCAGGTTATCATTAGTCACTGGAAATGGGTGGACAGTAACTTTGCCATGCACAAGCTCAAGTGGAATTGCAATCCGATCAATGAGTAGATCTTTAAATGCACAGTATTAAAATAGATTTTAACTATTCATCACCCTTAAGCCATTAAAAGTCTACCTCTTCATTATCTTTTACATTTTCCTGCAGTTTCCTTTTCACGGAATCATTGTCATAGTAAATTACTGTGTATTTTATTTTAGCGTCTCTTGTGCAAGCCAGACGAGAAAGAAAAGGTGATAATTACATTGGAAAGTCTATTAATTCAGCTTCATTTGACTTTATTTTAAGGTACAATTACCACTTTCTCATTATTGTAGAAGATGTCAATGTAATTTATGTCAATGAATCATGTGCAAAAATTTCATCTCAAAATAAGTAAGAATTCAGGCTTGACGATTACTTCTCTCTTGGTCTCGCAAATAAAAAAAAAATCGGTGTCTTACATATTTTTACCTGGTTATAGAATGTCAGTGAGATATCTGGTATTCAGAAAAAGATCATAAAATACTGAAGTTTCTATTTAGGATCCATAAATATCCTTTTTCTTTTTCAAAGACATTACTATAAGTGGTTATGTCGACGTTTGCACTTAAATATGTCTAAAATGCAACAATTTTGTATAAATTGTTGTATTGAACGAGAGATCTTCCGTGTAATCGGTTGCCGTTATAGGCTTATAAGGAAAGTCAAGTGTTTAATACATACAATGTATGATTATGCTATGTTCAATGTACCCAGTCATACTTGCTTGTGTTCCTAAGGCAGATTAAAAATACCCTGTTAGAGAACATTTTGGAACCCGAAACGCAAACTCAGGTCATATTATTAGACCGTCTGTAGCTTCGGGTTATGTAGACTTGATCAGAAGCTTAACTATGTTGACCATTTTAAATTTTAGTTGTATTAACTGAAGCTCCTTAACACTGTTAACCAGACTCTCATGAGTGATGTGATTTTATAAGCAAACATCAGCGTCCTTTAAGCACACTGATGCTTCTTTCAATCATAAACTTTCTTTTGTTCGATTAATCTGCTCACCATTTTAACGTAAAGTCGAGGGAAAAATTTGATTAACTGGTGAGAAAGCTCTATATTTGACTTTGTCGAGAGTTTTGACAAAACGAACAATATGCGAACATTTACAAACCTAACAAACTCGATCAGCTGACAAAATAGTCTTCCTTCAACTTTTACTTTTCAACTTTCTTTCTTTGATCAATAACATTTTGTACGTCAAGTCTTGCTATTCACAAAGTCTGAATAGAAGAAACTGAAAAGTAAGCGGCGAACCTTCTTGGTCGTTTCTTCGGGTTATTTACATTTGACGGCTTCAAGAAAAGTATCCTGCCTTCGTCGTCATTGATTCTATTCTCTGCATTATGCAGCCTGCGGCGGAGTAATATGTCATGTATAAAGGACTACTTTGTTTCGAATGAATGCTACGATGATGGGTGTTAATCGTTTTAAAACTATCTTCTTTATTCAAAAGGAGTTGATCCAGTGCAAGACAGATTTTATTCGCTGTGTGATTATTGAATAGTGCTGTTCCAAAACACTTCACTCAAATATAATTAAGAATACGACAGTTCATTTAAAATATCGAAGTCATTCCGGGGCGGGTTACTTTATTTCGTGAATTAGTCTAAGTTCATAATAGCTTGATATTGTGAAGATAGGTTTCAGAATGACAGTTCTACTGTCAATTGTTTGCCATTTTTATTATCCACAAAAAACAGACAAATGACGAGTTTCGGCAATATATCAATATCTGTTCGTGAATATAGATAGCCTAGAGCGTCAAATCATTTTTCTTTCGAAATAAGATCAGAAGGATAACAAGAAAAATACTGCGTGTAATTTGAATTGGTCTCCATATCCAACATTGATTTTCAATTCTTACCGTCTGTTTTCTTTTTCTATTTCACCCTGCTTTTGATCGCTTCCCTAACAATAAAGTAGATATGTTTCATTTTGTTTTAGTATTTTTTTAATTCTTGTGTAAATATTTACTTCAATAAGTAGACATGATATAGCTTCTATATTGCTTCATGCTATGACATTTATTGATGGCCTCTGGAAACAAATTTCCATCTGTGTATTTTGGAATTTTTATTTTAAATTTGAAGAAATCGATTTGACATGACGAGCAACTGGAGATACCAAAACAGCCGGTGTTTTGAGACACAAATAGAACTTTGCCGTGGGTTTTACAGATAATGCTTTGAAAACTATACACTTCATTTCCTTTTCCGTTTCCTGGATTGTTATAAATGTTCTCCATGAAAGCTTATGTGTGAAGTGTGGAACATCAAAAATCATTATACCCCCCACCCTCCACAGTAATCTAAATATAATCTGAACTTTAAATACCTGATGTTATCAATGTTATTTTGGAAAGCAGAATCTCATGATCATGCAACTGTTGACCCCATTAGGTACAAAACATGCCTTTTTCAGACCACTTTGATGTTTTTAAATTCACAAGGATAGTACACATATATTTCTGTTTTCTTTAGTGGTTCAATTAGGTATCTGCATGTTCCCATAGTACACCATAACATCCTTATTACTTCATTGAACATATAGAACATATTGTTAACAATTTAACACCACAAAACACCTCATTTCAGATCTATTTAAAATCTAATTTGTTACGTAGGTTGAAGGTGAACATATAACCGGAAACACACAATACATAAATCAAGTCAAACTGTAATTAATTGTTTCAAGACTAAAATCAATACGAACATCTGTGTTCTGCTGATAATTTCCATACAAGGTATTAATAATTCACTTAATCTTGGCTCAGTCATTTAATCTTGTTCATGTCGAGCTTTGTCAATAGTTTAAGCTATATTTGAAAATGTCTGATAAGTTGATTGTGTCATTTAAAAACACAGTATAGAAGAAAATTGTTTTTTCGTATTCCCTATACTTTTTCTTCATTCCAATCCAGTTTTTTACATTGTTTTTCTGATAAATAGAAAATTTTTTTTAGAGAGAGAACTCTTTATTGGTGTATGGGTTAACTAAAAATAATTGACATAACACAACCATTTTGTACACTTTCAAATTTCTTTTGGTTAGTTGTATTCATTTAATTTCAATTGTTCATATTTCATTTTCAATCAAGAAATTCCCCAAAAACAGTATACGTTTTCTTATTTCGGTAACACAGAGATTATACGTTTTCTATGTCGTCTAGGTCAGTCATGACTTTCTGGTTAAATTGTATGTCTCTGATTCATTTCATTTTATTGTTGGTATTCTTTTCTGATCTTGCTCCAACAGGTCAATTCTACAAATTCCTACTGTATCAGCGTCCATAAATTTTACAGCAGTTTTTATTACTCTATTATTATTGTAATCTTCCATTCGTCACCGATGTTTGAAAGTATTGTCTCCGGGGAACTTCCGGTTACAAACCTGTTGAAATATTAAACAGCTTCTTATGCAATAAATTGAAGATCGTCTGTGAATACGGCCAACTAATATAAAGCCCGACCTCTTCAAAGATTTTATGTTTAAACACGGAACTGCCTTCTTAAAACTGTCAACACTTTATTGAAATGATAGCACCCGACCACTTCCGAACATCCAAATTAAGTTCTTTATTAGACTTGTGCAGGAAACAGGTGGCAGATGAGAAAAATTGATTAATTTCAGCGATCAGTGGCGAGAGTTACATCAGTGTCAGTAGAACATGACAAATCAGAAATAAAACTTGATCAAATGACAATCAATTTCAAGAGAAAGAAAACCTCTAAACGCCGTTTATTTTTATAGTATTCCTTAGTGGTTTTCAGGCTCACTGGCGCAAACCAAGAATGTTTTTGTGTCAATGTGATGTCTTGTCAGTATTGACATTTTATTGGCATTAGCATTCTGACAACGATTTGCTTGAGCTCCGAATAAATATGCCTATTTTAGAATCGTATCCAAACCTTTAGAAGTAATGAATGTTAGTCATCCAGTGAATTAAAAAATACGACGAAGAATTAACGACTCGTTCCATGCCTCGCTTCGAGACTTCAAAAACGGAATTGTTGTGCTTGTGTTGTCACTTGAAGCTGGAACCTAACTGTTATAGCACGTTTTAAATCTTCGCCTTTTATCTTCTTTTTTTTGTTATAATGTCATTTTGTCTTTGCAATCGCATCCGCTGCTTGTAGGTTCAATAAATATGTAACATAAAATATATAACATTAAAAAGAAAGATAAATGCAGATACAATATTAGAACAGTAAATATACCAAATAAGCAACATGAGCTATGTAAAGGGAGTAACAGAGTGGAGTCAGGTGTTCCGAAAGAGTAAGCATGTCTGCCTCGTTAGGTATACCCGTCACAATACTCACCCAGTGGATACTTGGACGTGAATTCGAGAGTGTAAACCTAAGTCTTGCTCTTGTTGGCCAACATTGAGCTATTGGTGTGTAAAGAATACCGAGACAAGCCCAATGGCAGAGTATCCATCGGATTGAATGGTGAGATCGTATCAGTTCCTAGTGCCTAACCTTATTTTTCATTCTCTCATTTCAGGTGGCTCTCCAATCACTGAATGAAGATTTACAAAGTGATACTTCTGGTGAGACGATTACTAGCGACAGTGGTAAAGGCGGAAGTGAAGAGGACATCCACTGTTTCCCTACAACTGAATTTCTAGGTAATGTTTTTCGCGTTAAACAACGCTTAGTTCTAATGAAAATATAGTTCACCATCATCCAATTTAGTAATAACAAAATTTGAAAATTTGCATGAAGTAAATCATTATTAGGGTCAGGTTTAGTCAAATTAGTATCAGAAATTGTTTTTAATATTTATTGTTAGAAAACTACCAATTAAATTTTAAAAAAATATATTATATTTTCATTATTTGATATTTACAATAATAAACCATCTTGATCTTAAATTTACTACGCATATTTTAGTATTCACGTAAATGTCTAACACGGTGTTTCAATTATATTCAAGATGTATTGTGTATGACTAGTATTAATTAAAATTTTAATTATATTTTCATGTATTCAAATGTAAAAAGAGTTTAAAGATTTCTTAATGTACTTTCTAAGCGTTAAGTGAAATAGAATAATAAATTTGGTCGTGGTTAAATGTTGTTAGCTTTAATAGTATGATATTGTGGTTGGGTCATATTGACA
The DNA here is from genome assembly GCF_000327385.1 of Lottia gigantea. NCBI lineage: Eukaryota > Metazoa > Mollusca > Gastropoda > Lottiidae > Lottia > Lottia gigantea. Next base: position 4,949,644 of record NW_008708986.1, read on the forward strand.
CAATTAAGGTAACATCGATTGTTTTCTTGCTTGAAATGATTCAAGGGTCAGGGGAATTAGAAAAACTGCTTTCATTTAAAATTGTAATTTAAATCTGTAGAATAGAGATTTGTCACAAACGTATCATAGCATCTGTAGTTGGATAGTACAGTAATACTATTGTGTTAACGATTAAATTTAATATTGGTGAGGGGAAGTCACTGCATTTTCCACTGCATTTACTCGGCTTGGTTTACACAGATTGAATAATTTAAAATTGAAATATTTCAACATAATCGATTCTTAAGGAATGTCAAGCACTCGTAGGGACATCTACAAAATTTCTCTAATTGTTTAACCAGGTCCTTTCAAATTCATTCCTTTTCACTCGCTAAAAGTACAGATACATTGTCGAAAATCCATAGTCATCGTCCAAGAGGGCATTAAGCTTAACAATGCCATATCATGAATTATTGGGCGATCACTCCCTTACCGAAGGAACACCAGATGTCACTCGTGCATGTTATTGTGGTTTTTTTGGGGATAATTACACGGCTAATGATATTTAGTGGATATTTCATGATCTAATTTAAAAGTGTTTTACACTGAATGGAAATCACCAATTGAGTTATAATAAAAATTGAGGAAAAACAACCATAATCATATTAAACGTTGTAAAGTTATTGAGTTATTATTTTATGACGACTTAGATTTATTTGATATCATTACAAAAAAATGAAGACTAATTTTTGATAGCATATAATTCGATACACTTGGCAATAATGTATTTATCACTAGGGGCAATTTTACTAATAACGCTAACGTAGTAAATAGTCACCGAGTCATTTGTAGTTGTAAGATCTAATGATCGACATACTATGCGTCTGTATTATGTCACCAAGAGGTATTTCAATTTTGACAAACCCAGATGCAGACTGGTATCAGAAGTTCCTGGGCATTCCGTAGCAATATTTGCTATAGCACGCATTTAATAGAAATTACAATGCAAGTCTTTAGATTTGACATAAAGAGGTGAATTTTTAGTAGGCTGACTCAAGACCTCATATAAAATTTAAGAGGAGCCAACTCTTAACCCTTTGTAGTTATGTATAAGGTGACGGATTAATGACATGTCGGCTTGTCTTCAATATGTTAAAAAAGCTGTATGTAAAGTTAAAATGAAAAAAATATTGTTTATACCTTATGATTATGGTATAATGTAGCTGTGAGTGCATGCGTCCTGACTTAAAAGACAACATCCTCTAACAAAAGTTAAAGTTTAACAAATCAACGAATAATAGCTTAAATAACTGTCTAATTTGTGTCATAAACCCAGAATGTAGGTGGTATTAAGGGATCCTGATGCTTTGTAAGGTTGTGGGGTATTTGGTACAGTTGTTATAAGACATCTTCAAAGAGTTACATACTGTCGTGTTAAGAGAAACGAAATATTCAGTAATTATCTTTACAAAAAGATTTCAGTAAAACAAAATTCCTTGAAGCAGTTTAATTAATATAACGTTACATAAGTATAGAAAAAATAACGCCTTTTTCTTCCTTTGGTTAAGGGATGCAATTTTGTAGTCCTTTCTTTTATCATATGATATAACACATTTTGACCCTTTCCGGAATACATATGATATTGATTAAAAGCATTGAATTTTTCATTAAGCAACGTCTCATGATATATTCTCAATTTACAACGTTAAATTTTATGATAACATGTGAAAATCTGGAGCTATTTCAATGTTTTGTTCCTTTTTTTAATAATGTAATAGATATACTGGGCACGATATAAAAAGCAAACTCGAGCTCTTTGAGAGATATTATGAGATAACCATATTCCTTTAAAGTGAATATTTAAGTTTTTATGCTAGAATAATTAAGATCGTTTATATAGAAAATGACATTTTCAATGCCTGAAAGAAAGAGTTTTAGAATGTTTTTATGCTAAACATAATTTACCTGTCATATCCTGGAATGGTTTAATTTCTTTAGAAATGTGGTTTATTAGACAGATGCAATATTCTGGAAAATGTGTGGCATTCAAAGACTTTTTAGTCAGAAATTCTTTTTCACATTATCGCATAATTACATTACGTTAACAGTCGAGGTTTGATTACGTTTTCCATGATATCTTATTCTAAGATAACTTGTTTCTGTTTTTTCAGATGGTAGTGGAATTACTTCATTCAGTATGAATAAATCAAAAGAACCCAAAAAACAGAAGAAGCTTGGCTCACCGTCTAATAGAGACGCAATGAAACACAGAAATTTTGATACGTTTTCCCCACGTATTTTACCATCATATGCCTCTCAGTCTTTTTACCCTAGTCCTTCTCAACAGAACCGGCGATCATTTCACGAGGATAAGGAAATCGACTTGTCAAGGGATCGTAACGAGAAAAAGGTTGTGAAATTTAAAAACGGATCACTCTCTAGGAAAAAAGTTCAGGAATGGCAGACGTACAGTCCAGAGGGAAACACTATTCCATTACAATATATGAACCATTCGAAAAGTTCGAAGCCTGGAAATGATATTACATATAGAAATTATTATCAAGGTTTCTATGACGACGATGATAATTCAACCTTATCTGGAAGTTACACATTGGACAAAGTCACCATAGATGACGTCACGGGACAACAATTTTCAGTTACGTAAAAACTAGATGTAGTGTCTGTCTGGTTTGTGTGCTTTTAGCTTTGGCTTGCTTGAAAGTCCCGACTAACATACTGAAAATTACATTTGTGCGAAAGATCCCAATATTTATACCTCTTTACACATAAACTGTGCGTAAAACATCTTATTGAACAATTGTGCATTAACGATTCAGATAAAACTGCGAGTGGTGAATGTGCCATATGGAACCCTCATGCTTTGTTATTGGGTCAACATTTTTATTTATGAATTGAATTGTTAATTTTTGTTTTGTTGTAAATTGTTAATGTAATATGTGTGTTATATAAGGCTTTATAAGCATATCAATTGCACTACGGACACTACGTTTTATCATACATCCATTTGGCATAAAAAGAAATGTCAGAAACTGATAGTGCGCCGTCACACTGTACATAACAAAGATAATCGAATAATTTAACAGATGTACATAATTGACATTGTATATTTTCATTGTTCAGAGGTATGTTGTCAAAAACATCAGTACATGTGAGATGATCGAATTTCAGGAAAGTTTAAAAAAAAGTGTTTACACTTTAGAAAGTATCTCAAAAGAATACAAAAGAGCTTTTATGTACATGTATAGAGTAGGTCACTTATACATCCCTATTGGACCGTTCAGATTTGACTAAACTTTCGCACAGCCAAATGGTTATTGCAATGGTGATGTCAAAACCTTGGGAAAAATCTGAAATTACAGGAACTACTTGTGTCCATCAGTAAAATAGGAATGGTGTAAAGTGATGTTTTAAGCGTCGCCGGTTTCACGATTAAGTCTGTATGATGTTTTTGGCAGCACGTCTTAGTCCCTTATTTATTCTATTCATTCCGTTAAGAATGACAATCAATTCCCTTGCACATTCACAGAAATATTTTCATCATTCCTTTTTGCATTAAATGCATGTAAATGTAGTAAAATGTATGTTGACGTAATGGTGCTATGGTTTCACTATATGTTATTTATGTTATCAATTGATATTGGTACATTTTTAATTTTGCTATGACTAATAGTTACATTTTAATATAATGAAAAGTCAACAACCAGAAATCAGTACATCCTTAATCTTAGATTGACATATCTTGTTCATAAAATACAACGGGGATCCTAATACAACAAATGGAATGAACTACAAAACGCACAGTAATGTTGCTTCACTTCAAGTGCAATTTTTACTATTCCATTTATAGCTGCAGATTATACTTGTATGAATTTATTTAATGCGACTTTTCTTTTGATGGATTAAATTTAACCATAACAGAATATTGTAATGTAATGAACTTTGAGATCCGATTTTGGTATTAATTTCGAATAATTATAAAATCTCTTTATATAAATCGTAAAATCCGATTAAAGATTCTTTATATGTAAAACATAGTTTGGATCATATTATTTATACTCTGTTGACATGACAACAGAAAATGTAAATGCTGGCTTTGTACAATTTGTGACTGGTTAACATTAAGTGGTTTATAGAATAAAACTTCTTAATAATATCAAGTGGCTATAAGACGTTTATTATCAAATGAAACGCAATGTCACGACTTAAGATGGGACCTTGCTTACTAACTACCAAATGACTATTGGCAATACTTATAAATCAGAATATAGATCTAGTTGTGACTCAAACGAGTCACCAATGCACTGAATACCATACCAAGTCATTCCACTCTAGTCAAGAGTCTTTTTGGATCAACTATATATGAAAAGATGTTCCTTAAATTCGACTATGAAGTGACTTTTTGAGCATTTCATACCATATGTTAGTGAACCTTCCAAAAGAAGCCTATATTAAGCATCTCGGTCCAACGATCACACAACTGATGTAGTCAGTCTTGTGCATTCCTTATGAACTATTTATGTTGTCATGCCATTTTAACATTTCTGCACCTCTCACTTAACATTTACCTGAATATTTTAATAATCAACTTTGCTTTGTAAAGTGTATTGTAAATATCTTTTTAATAAAATATACTTTAATGATATTGCAGTGTATTCTATATTTTAACTATGGGTGTGACTTTTTGAAAATGTCTATCGACTATCATACATAGTGTCACGTCACAAGTTACGAGGTTAGCACCGAAGTAACGTTTACATTTTGGGGTTAGTATCTAGTTGTCTGCGATATCAGCTTCGTCCAACGTCATCACCTCATATTACAAAATGTTTGGGTTAGTACAAAGGGTAAGTGACTTCAAAAATCAAATGAAAAACGGTTGTGTTTTTACTCCGCTGGAATATGAAATAATAATGTTCTCATCAAGATTCAAATAACTTCAAACTATATAGATGCACAAATTCAATTTATTTTGTAATATAAGTATAACGATACTCGATCCATTTATCACCTCTATGTTATTAATCTGAGTAACTTCAAAAATCAATTCTCAGATATCACTTTCAACATTTCTAAGATGTTTTCTCTAGGTCTAAGATCACAGTTATGTCAATAGGACCCCATGTTTTAATCAAAATCCTTTCTTCTGAGGGTGACATCGAGGACATGTCAAGAGGTCTTAGCACATCAGGGGTCAAGGTCAAATCACCACCTGAGTGACTTAGGATGTGAGCTTCATAATAGAGCTCTGTTATTGCTTCTTTTAACAGGATATAGTTGAATTCAACGTATTATAGTTTTCAGGTCACTTATAACAGTTCTTCATATTTCGAAAGTTAAAGATGCCTATCACGTCCCGTCAAAGGCGACACTTAAATAATATCACACAGCGGGTTACTTGCATTCATCTGTCTTATTTGGCATTTTAGTTATAATTATGGGGGATTATGGGTGTTGCAAATATTCAGTTTTGTTGGAACGTTAATTTTCTCTCGAAATAATCCAAATTTAATTTGCACTCCGTTTATGATCCCCTGAATTGCACCAAATTGCAAACAAAAACATAATGTAGTGTATAATTTCATACAGACAGTGACTCTTTCAATTTCGAACCTTTGATAACTTTACACTAGTGCTTAGAAAAAATATTATCCTTGTTCTTTACATACGTCTAAATCATATATTTTCTTTCAAATTTGTTGAAGAAACTAAATTTGATGTAAACGAACGGTAGTTTTTTTGTTGACGTATACGACAAAGCAAATTGTTACAATTATAACTTAAGGGTACTCATTTTCAAAGATCTAAAAACCTAATTTCTGACAATTAAAATTAGCCCGCATTTAATACCTTACATTCACGTTAAGTGTTTCTTATAAACAAGTGATTCTTTGAATTTATCAAAAACTGACAAGTAACACTGTGCTGTCATTGTTATATATTTACCTTATAGGGGCCTATTCTTATACATTTGTTTTTTAAGGGGGTTAATTTTCCAATAGTACAAAGTATACCCCCGTTATTGTATAGAAGGCTGACCAATGTTAAAGACTAGGGTAGATGTAGCTTTACAAACGTAGTAGAAAGTGAATTCCAACACATGAGTTATATAGTTGTAGTTAAAACATATTATACAACCTATTTTTTCATCTTCATCTGTTTTTTTCAATGTGAAGTGCTTAGTTTCACACTCAACAAAATTTTAAGAAATTTGATACAAAATCAATTTCTAAAACTAGACAGTAGCCCGATGATATGAAAATATAAGATATGCTACTCCAACTTAAAATTCCAAATTGAAATAAAAGTTATTCTGAAAGCATTGAAAAATTTGATGTATGACCAAGTTATACCATTTGATAGAATTTCGGCTTTTAATTCTCAAAAACCACAGGTCTACCAAATTTCACAGCGAAGTGGCACCAAAGTCAAACACCATCAGATCGGAATAGCTTAACCTACGATATAAATGCATCCGAACACGAACGTTTAAATGTGTGATATATGGCCTTAACATGAAGAACTACCATTTAAATTGTTTTAATTAATAATACACATGGAAAACACTTGCCGATATAAAAGTCCATATATCACTTAAGTGCATCTGAACACGCCATAGCTTTGGTCTCTTAGTACAATATAGAAGGCTTCAAAGCAATTGGCCATCGTATATTATTCATGTTTGACAAGAGGATTACCTACTGGTTAATGTTATATATACACGAAATGCTATAAATAAATGCTATTTGATTCACTGATGAATTTTTCTGCTCACGAAGTGCAGTAGTTGGACTGTTACCTATTCGGGGTCATATTACAGTCTGTCTGTATGCTTAACCTAGTAACGATTATTGGGATCCAGGGTCAAATCCAGCTTCCTCTTGGTCAGAGCGTAGACTTAAATGAGGTGGTAAATCTTTCCGACGGCACTTAAATCCATGATCAACTGTGCTACGGGTTCTTTAATCCAAAACTATCGGAAAGAATTTTGTTCGCGTTGATTTAATAAAAGTCACCTTATTGAACACCGCCATGGTTGATGTGAAATGATCAAACTAAGACAATCTGCATCTTATTTTAGAACAGTGTTCTTTTTGCTTTTGCACCATGAAGACGTGACCATGAGAATATATTCTTCATATTTTAATCAAACGTCTCAAAGGCAAGTACACAAGTACAACAAGATCGTTATGACATTGATCTGAACTTTCTAGTCCTGTGTCATATTACCCATTACTTATATTCTGACATCGAATGTGTAAAACATAATTTTTTCTTCTGCGATGATGAATACTAGATGAAATATGTAAGGGTTGTAAGATTTTTTTTTCGGATTTCCATAAACCATAATCATGTTTTCATTACACTGTGACTTACTTGACACGTTATGGATTTTCTGTTTTGGCTGTCTTGTTAAGAACCAGACTGGTTATTGATGGACATGATTTTAATTTTACACGATGACAAACAATTGAACATGGATACCAGATACAAGTTATCAATACACTTTATGTTCAAACCAGAGACTCTCTTATTAAATTAAAAAATCTTCCTAGCTATACAATACAAAGTCTGGTCGTTGGTTAACTGTCTACGACCTTATTTGACGACCCAATTAATTTGATTAGCTACTATTCTATAACGATACGTGACAACATTCACTCCTTGTACTAATCACACTAATATAGTTAACGTTTTACACAAAAATCAATACGTAGAACACAAAAACTGATTGCCCTAATATCGTGAAATGACCAATCAACTTTTGATGATAACATAAATAAAGTCTGTTTCCAAACCTTTAGAGCAAGATAAAAGACTTGATGTCTGTCTGGACTTCAAATGGACCATAAAATGAAGACAGGAGAAGTCAATAAAATGAATCAACATTTGAGAAAATTAGACCTAATACTTTTTAAGAATATTTTACTACGACACTATCGCTGTAGTTTCTGAAAATATTTGGAAGTCTATCTTCTATCTGTGCTAAATTTCGTTTTCTTTGACCTCATGACCAGGTTTCATTTGACCGTAAAGAATTATTGGGAGATCTTACTGGGTGATAGAGTTAATATGGAATATCGCCTACTTCTCCCGGGACCAATGTCTGGTACATGTAACGCTTTCATTAACTATGCCTTTTTCCAAATGAAGTCAGCATAATAGTATAAAACTATTCTCAACATATATACGTAAAACTCTAATTACCAGGGCTAGCCATTGTAAATATGTGTATTACTGGAAATAGTATCGCTTGTCTCCTTGAAGTAACTCTTATATCTTTCACAATTGGGTCTTCAAATATTCACCTAGTAGTTTCCAATCCACAAATAGTATTTGACAATATGTTGTCAGACTTCTCAGACTTCTTACAAAGCTAGACGGTGATAATTCAGTGAAAGAGTCCTCTTTTCATCACTGGGTCTCTGGAGTACCGTTCTGGTGAAGCCCTAACTGTGAAATTTGGCATAACTCATTTATCTTGACGCTGAATAAATTGGACGTTCCAATTGTCCTTGGGATTGCGATTACAGATGTTGAGAAATTTTTATTTCTAATGAAGGTTAACACAATGAAGCGTTGAAATAAGATCTATCACTAACTGTAGTTATTGAGTCAATGATGCTCGGATATCAGTATAGAATATGGTTACTATTCCTCAGAAACCTTAACCATATAGCTGATATGTTATCAACCATTTCTAAAAAGAGCATCATGGAAGTTTGGCTGGGCAATAAAGTCTAGACTGACGTCTCAATTGTCCAAGATGATAATTGAGTTACATCGAATTTAATTCCAATTAAAAAAGAGTTTGGTAAAGGGAACGGCCAACTCTAGATACTCTGAGTAAACCCTGATCAGAATTCAGTGGCTTTAAAACTCATGATTGCAGCTTGCAGTTCATATTGTTGAGCTTAATCGAAAGAATTAAATTCTGCTCCCTCATTTCTCTAATGTTAATGCATATTAGTCAAATTTGGATTTCAAATGGATGATGAAGGACGAAATATGAACGACTTTCGTGATCACAGAACAAAATAAACCAAACACAGAGTGAATGTGATCATATAAGAAAAGGGTATATCATCTCCATAAAGGTTATTCTGCATAACCATTAAGCGAACGTTTTCTTTTTAAAAAAATAAACATGCGAATCAAAATTTGTTGTAAAGCAACCAAAATTCCAATACAACCGCTAACGGGAATAACAAACCATGTACTTAATACTTGTATCCGCTCCAAATTAAATAAAACTGGTGTTTCTCCAGACTTGATACTTATCATTTACCAATATATCACTAGCACAAACGTTGGCGGAACAGAAATTGATTACCTTTTTCTACATCATTGGATTCCAATAAAACGATGATATAACATAACAGTCGGTGATCTATAGAGGAAACCGATAATAAGCCTTAATGGAGTTAATCTGGGAAGAATGAAATATATCGTCTACGAACAATAATAATTATTTTCGCTGCTTGGGGGAAGGATAAATACTGGTAACATGGTGATGCTTTAGCTCTGTGGGATAAATGGTGAAATGGAAGTTGGATCTATTTTGATATTTAATCTTTCAGGTTAGTCCTGGGTCAAATGGGACATTACTTATACAGCAAATCTTTAGAAGAAATTCAAATATCTCTACTTTTCATCATGATTTTGTTTCTTGTCAATAGTGAAACAATGCAGGATTGAGTTCAGTATTTCTATGCAATTGTGAAATATTTTTTCCCCAAAAAAAGAGAAATAGTAACAATCTGAAACAGGTCAACATTTATCTAACATATATTCTTGGACACATTTTGGAAATCTGGTTGTCCGTTAATATTGATAACTGCCTTGAGTTCAGTATGTATAACGTTATGCTTTTAATATACTGCTTAGGTCCTTATGGCAATAGGTGACTGAAAGCATGACATTATTTCAGAACATTATTTAATGTGCCCTCGCACTATAGCGATTACCAATCGCGTATGATTGCGAATAATGAAGATGGTCATGTATTCCGAACTCATTTCAGTTGCAGAAGAGCTGCGTTCGAAATTTAACCTTATTTGCAACCATACTGATCACTATGGTGAGATGGCACCCTAAAGCAAGTATATGAACACAGGGCTGGTATGAATACGTGTAACAGAATGGGGAGACAATAGATCTCATACATGTTTGATACTTCCAAATGTATATTCATTAACATAAAAAATGAAATAGAACTGGCAACTGGAACTTTAGTTACCGGAATCTTAGTCAACAAGCTTCTCAAATTCTCTCTAAATGAACGGCGTCAGACTAGGAATTATATATCATTATAGCAAAGGAAAAGACCGTCATTACTGTACGCTGTTATTTACTCTACACGCTTATCAAGAGCTATTAACTTTTTAGAAGGATCAGTAGTCAATTTCGCGTTTCGTATTCTACACAATATTACAGCACAATAATTATATTGTCGTCACACAAAAGAAAACTTATATCTTTGTCGATGACAGCGGAAACGTAACCGATGACATAGATCACTATCAGCGTTTACGTCAACAGACACATCGTATTACAAATGGCAAATGAAAGTGTTTAAAAGTTGCAAGTCTATCTTGTGAAATATACACATTCGTTCAAAAGTTGATAGCATTTCAATATTTTGCTCAAGAACATTGGCGTGATTGGACTAAGCGAATCAAATAATATAAATTGTGACCGTATGAAATACATTTTAAAGGGAAACTATATAGGTGTCGGTTGTATGTAGCAGTCATTTTATTTCCTTATCATACTTTCACAGGTTTTTGGGTATTTCTTCTTTTGAAGCTATACTGTTTGGAAAAGGAAGTCATTAAATTGAAAACTCTATAGTGTCAACATTTTTTCATGGTTTAATTTATAAAACTAAAAAGAAACGATTTCAATTAAGTAACGTGTTCAAATGTCAATGTATGGTTTTTATAGCTTTAACAGAAACCAAAATAAGATGATGTCAAGTTGGCTTTGTAACGATTAGATTGCATTCGGACCAAGGTGATAAAGCTTAAACAGAGACGTCATCTTAAGAAGCTTTGATTACAATCTAGAAGTTTATGTGGTTATTTGTTTGTAGCTACACCTGGGATCAAATGACTCAGATTCGCACTTTAATAGCGACTTTTAAAATTTATAGTAATTAGATTTTTCAGTAATGTCAGTATACATAAATCGAAGACTAAGATGGAAATTACATGTAACGCCTTTCTTCTCTAAATCTTACATCTTGTGTTTTGCTTTAGGAGAGTGTCCAAATATACATCGGGTGTTCCAAAAAAAGTCCTAAATTACAACAGGTAGTATCTCAGCTGTCAGTCGACTGATCTCTTCTAAAATTCTCACAGATAGACTTCACGATGTTGTTGTCCAACCCTGAAAATGTGATGGTCATGGAATAAAAATATAATTTATATTATAATATATTATCAACAAGCAAGCAGTCTACTTCTTTTTGAATTTTGGTAGAGGCCGGTGTTTACGTTTCGACGTATCTTTTCTTATCCTTCTGAAATCGAACCGATCCAAATACTAAATTATTTGACCTACCGAGATATTAGTAAAGTCTATTGTCTTCAAACCCTAGTATTTTTGTAGTATAATGATGTTTGACTCGTCTTCTATTGAAAATGAGTAGGGCGCGATAATTATTGGATAAAAATAGAACGTTGCATTTTCATATCATTTATAACGTAATGGTCATTTCATAGTAAAACGAAACTTAAAATCGAGACTTTTAATTGCTGGTTAAAGCCATACATGTAGGAGACAAAAGAATCAGTGACGCAATATTCCGTCTGATGCCTCAAGCATTGGTTATACTATCTCATTTCTCATTCCGTTTGTCAGTTATAGGATATTGTCATCCGAGGATGATGATTTCTGGACTTCACTAGTTGGATAAATTCAGTAGGAGCCAAACCTACACATAAAGTCATAGATTCTCTCGAAAACGCTCATAAAGCAAGCATGAAATGAAATCCTCTATCAAGACGACCGTCTGAAATGGTTAGTTTCCTTTGACACCATCCATGGATTTACATTTTTACCACACTGATGGAAAGTAAAAATTTTGTTTGAAAATAGAAAATAAGCTTTTTAGTAGTATTTGACAACAACTGGTATTTCACAGTCGTTGGTGTGTTCAGAATACATTCAGCGATTGATCAGACACTCCCTGGTGAGGCAAGTTGAAAGCAGTCATTGCCAATACAGTTGCTCTTCGGTTCTGCTAGTCTAGTCGACTTTGGCCCCCTTAAGGGCGTTTTTCGCAAGACCCTTAATGGTGTAATTTGTGAGCACCTATTTTAAAGAAAAAGCAAAACGTCTAAAGCATTACATCTGGTATTAAAAAAACAGTATAATTGAAAGGAAAGTATTTCCATTAAAAATCGTATATGTGGAAGTCGCGTCACCACAAGAAAGCACAATATTTTAGTTTATTATAGTTTATACAAGAGAACAAGACCAACAGCAAAGATGAGTTTTTATGGATCCTGTATCAGATACGATATAATTATAATGTAATTGATCGTGGACTGTCTTGTCCTAAACAATAGCTAGCAATTATACATGCCGCTAAATAATCTAGGCTATAATTACCCTTTCCGAACACCTGATGATACTCTCCTATTACGAATACATCAAAAGTCTGTTACATTTCAATTCAATTAACGGAAATTTATGGTAGACATCAAAATTACACGTATTTTTCTGTGTGATTTCCTAAAGTAATGTACTAAGTGTGACATAAACACTTTAAAACCCTCAATTAGTAGTTTAAAGCCATGTCAACCGAGCATAAAAAAGTCACAGTCATCACAATGATTTACTATTCCATATCCAATGACAAAGATGAAATTGTTAACTCGAGCGAAATAAACAAAGTTACGGATTGAATTAAAAGTCACTGACTATTACTATAAGATAGTATTTAGAGTACTCGGGCACAGAAACACAGTGAACATTTGATAATCTGTATTTCAAGTAGGTCTCTATTGTGGCTTCCAAATCATAAAAATAGAATAAAATATTACAACATTCACTTTGGAGAACAAAGTGTAATCAAAACGATTACACAAGAATTGGTATTGAGAAATTGAGGATTCTAAAGACAAAACATTAGAAATTGAAATTACAATTTGAAAGTAGTGTGGTATATCATAAAAATAATTATCTTACATGTAGAATGACAAAGTCGTAATAAAAGAAGAACTAGGCACATTGTTTCCGATCCAAATTCGTAATTTATCTAACATTTCATAATCATTTCCATTTTGGAATGATAGATAAAACGGAAGTAGACCTCATCCTGAATCTGACTATTTTACCAGAGTAGAGGTATTTTAACAGAAAAATACATTAAATGGGTGTTTCCTTATGATACTCCAGTGATGAACACTATCACAAGTAGTAAACGTTTGCTTTTGTTTATCAAAAGTTATCAGTTAACGCTTTCAGACTGGACAAGGGTAGCTACGTTCAAATTGTTGCCAGTTCGTGTTAGTTATTAGTTGATCAAAGCTTACAGACTGGGCAAAGTGAAGCCACATTCCAATTGTTGCCAGTTCGTGTTCAAGTGTATCAATCTATTCATGTAGAATGACAAAGTCGTAATAAAAGAAGAACTAGGCACATTGTTTCCGATCCAAATTCGTAATTTATCTAACATTTCATAATCATTTCCATTTTGGAATGATAGATAAAACGGAAGTAGACCTCATCCTGAATCTGACTATTTTACCAGAGTAGAGGCATTTTAACAGAAAAATACATTAAATGGGTGTTTCCTTATGATACTCCAGTGATGAACACTATCACAAGTAGTAAACGTTTGCTTTTGTTTATCAAAAGTTATCAGTTAACGCTTTCAGACTGGACAAGGGTAGCCACGTTCAAATTGTTGCCAGTTCGTGTTAGTTATTAGTTGATCAAAGCTTACAGACTGGGCAAAGTGAAGCCACATTCCAATTGTTGCCAGTTCGTGTTCAAGTGTATCAATCTAAAACCTAGCCTGATGTAGCGACAATTTTTAAAGGGCATGGCGTGATGAACAAATCTTTCTGCGTTAAAACACAACCCAGATAAAAATTGATAAAATGAAGAAACATCGTGAAACGGAAATGGATATTTCTAATGGTAACTTCACTCCTTCCTATATAGACATTCTAATTATTACATTTTAACTTTGTTCGTGGCAAGATTTCAAATTTGGATGTCACATCATTAAGAAGGCCTCATTGATTACAGATTGTGAAAATCTTGTGTAGTATGACCGAGGCCGTCATTACCATCAATAATTAAACGGGAAGAAAGTGAAAATGGAAATTTGATATGATGTTGGAAAGCTACATCCGACATATGAAATTAAAAAGTATCACTGATACATGACCGACAAGGTTTTCATCCTATCACGATTTTCCTACCGATATCCCGCGGATATGATTATTTTTTATACAAAATTGAAATTTCTGCTTGTCTGGCCTATTACTGACTTTACACTTACAACACTTCACTTGTTTTGAGGACTTTATTCAACATAATTCCATGACACTCTTTTTGTTTTTGAAAATGCATCCATCAATGCTTAGAATATTTTCGTGATCAAAACGACAATATCACAAAGAGCGATTGCATTCTAATGAAGTTTCATATTTCATAAAACATTAGTCGTCATACCTTAGGCATTTCGTCACTTTATGTAATGTAGAAATTTGACAAGAGTGTTTTAGAATCACGTATTGTTAAATACTCCGCGGAAAATCTTCGTGTACTTGTTCCTATCTGCGTATTTGTCTTCATATTTTTGTTCTTCTTTCATTTCCTATTTGTCCTATTGCTCGATGGTTTAGCTCTATAAAAATCTGCAGTGGCCAATGATGGTCGTGGTTTAACTCGAGGGCATAGCGATATAATGGCATAACTTATAAGCTTTGTTATATCGTACCGTTGACTTAAAATCGTTTAGAACATACTTGGTTCCAAAAAGTAAAAATATATGCTCTCGTAAAAGCTGTTAGAAAGGCAAGAAATCTGTTAGGATGTTATTATCTAAACAGCATGGAAACTTGACTTGGCGGGAAAGAATGACGAATTTCCCAGAGTACTCCAAACTGTTAAATCATCGATTGTTGGGGTAAAAAGGATTGCATATTTGAGCTGTTAATACCCCTGAGATAGCTATTATTAAATTTAATGGTGACAAACGTTCAGAAATGTCAAAATGAACACAATTTTAGTCTCTGGAGCGCTGTAATTGACCACAGTAAAATTAACCACTTTTCGTCAAATTTAACGGTAAACGATAATTTATTAGAGAAATTAAACGGTTAAATCCGTATTAAGAAGGTTGTTAAAATTGGTTGGCTTTGTCTTGTGTGTAATCGTCCTTCTCTTATTACATCAGCTAATAATCCAGCTGCTCTGGACCGCCATACTTCTCCAGTTTTGTTTTGAACGTTATTGAATAATGACGTCTATTAAATTAATTGTTTTGGTGTTGATTACTTTCAACAACTGAGACATCTTCACTTCAAATATTAGGTTGAAAGTGGTTGTGCACAGGCCGAAAAGAATTAAACGACACGACAATATTTTGTTGCATAGTAAGTTTAAATGAGGGTTGCCATCCTCAGTGTTCCTCCATTTCCAGTTAAATGGTTACAGAGAATATCATATCAGCAAGTTTATAGAGAACAATAAGTAGTTGACTAACGAGCAGAACTTGTGTATGCTTAACTCGAATTCAGAGCCACATCCCATTTCAATAACATACATCTTTGCTGAATTACCACCTGTCTGTGTAAAAATCTCCCCCTTATACAAAGATACGAGTAAATGGTATTTCGTTGACTAACGTTGAAGCGATTAAGTACTCGGTTTTCTTTAAATTACAGAAAAAATTATATTAATGCTGGTTAAAAGAATTAACTCGGAAAGTATGCCCATCACCTTTGACCGTGTCTTTTCAATACATATACCTGAAGGGTGATTTCCCGCGATTACTACATGCTGCAGATGTTTACTTTAGACATATCAAATAAAATCCACTCAAAGGCAAACAGGTTGCACGCTAGTTTCTATTTATAGGAAATAAAATATATCGTTGGGTTTGTCTATTGAATTCAAAGATTAAAATACGTTGAAGAAAACATCATCAGAAATCGCCGTATGACATCTGTGAATATTTGTGATGACAATTACTTGAAAAGCTCTCAACGTAAATACCGGAAGCGCCGTAGACCTAATTACATAGCTTTGACCTAGAAGACTATATGAAAATAAATACCACCATTTAGTTTAGTATGGTGATTATTTTGTGGAGGACTTGTGTCATTTTTGGGAGGTTGATTTGAGTCTTGGAAATATGTAAATAGTCTTCAGGAGTGCTAGAAATGTACGTAAATCGCATTATTCCTTCAAAAATATATCAAAGTAGGAATTTTACTCACTATTCTATATATGTATCATTTTAACATTCAAACGCGGATAATTCTAGACACACATGGATTTGAAGGCTCAAATTTCGACGGTGAGCTGTGAACACTGTTACTGACTGGCTTAGCCGAAATATTCCCATTTCTGAGACTAAAGAATGATTGGTCAAAAAAAAATGGCGCATCTGTCCCTTTAAGGAATAGCTCGGGGTCTTATTCTGCATGTTCAGTTAGTTTCTGTGAAATCAGAGATCTACAGTGACTAAGCATTTTGATCGAATATAACTGCAAATTGGCACAAAATTATCACTTCGCTGAATGACAGGCCTTCAAGTAGCACAGAAAAATACATTTGGTTAGAAATCCGTTTTCATGAAGCATTAAACACCCAGAAAATTGTTACTATCATGAGCCCTGGTTGTATAAATGCTATCACAAAGTATAATTATTTATTCATTAGTCGAGGATGGCACCTTTCTTATTAGATTATCGTAAACATGACCCTAGATGCAATCTTCTTTAACCAACAAGCACTTTCACAACCCTACACACGTGCCAGATGACCTTCTAATTACTCACGAGCTCAGCTGGATGCAGTGTCCCTAACGCCCAACTCTAAACAAGACTTCCGTTGAGGGAAAGTTTGCAACTGCAAGGTTAATGAGCAAGTAAATTACATAGGACTACCTTAATGATTTTACGTTATTGATGGAACAATTAAGATGTTAAGTCAAATTGTATGAAGGCACAGATGTCAACTGTCAAGTCTATCAAGTTCATCACATGGCTTGAACGACATTGCAGGAATCCACTATTTCATTGATTAAGGGTCAACTGCCTGCCGACTCAAATAGTGATCGAGTGCTTCTTGAAGATCACTTTAATATAAATATTCTGTCCTGGGCTAAATTTATTTACCAGTAGCAATATCAAAACATCAAAGTCGATCCAGATTCGTGGCCGTAACTAGGGTCTTTGTCTGTGAGGGAAGATCTAGTTGCCTTTGCAATGATTCCGATAGATTTCATACAGTAACCAACATCGTTAACATCAAATAAGAGATATATTTGAGAGATATCATATTTTTATTTTCAATTTTTAAACGAATTTTTTTCATTATTATTCTTTGTCATATTCGGCATGATAAATTTTCCTCTGTCATCTTGATGTAGTAACGGTCCTGAGATTGAATAAGAGCTAATTTGAAAGAAAGGAAATCTTCACAAGCTATCACCACTTCCGAATGACATGGTAGTTTGTAGTCGAAAATCGTTATTTACTTTCATCGGAGCCTACGACTTTCGTCTTGAAGACATTATACTTCCGAATTTGATAGAAAGTGTATCTTTACATATTTCCTCAACTGTCACTGAATGACAGGGAACCGATGTTTTCCTGTCAAGACTAGGTGGTGATTCAGTAGAAATGAGGAAATCATTTATTGAACGAGTTCGGTTTGCAATCAGAAAGTGTCAAGATGTGTGTAAAATTCTATCTTAGTCATGATGCTTGAAGCTAAATATATATATTGAACTACATGTTGTTCTCTAGTAATATATTGATGTCTATCTTTCCTTTTCTGGCAGTAATGCTGTGATTTTGGTTTACCTCCAGGGATTTCTGTTAAGTCAATTTTTCTGCTAGTCTTCACACGCAGATTTCAGAATATGAAATTATGGATTTTGGGGTCGCCAGAATTTTTTTGTTTCTGTATAAAGTTTTGATTTTTGCCCGAGGAAATAAGATTCGGATTTGGATCGAATTTCCCGATACACCATCTGGTCTGTCAGTTTTCAAGAGTTTCATTTGTTGTCTCACAATGTCAACATAATACCAAGGTTCTGGCGGCTTCCGTTAGCCTTTTGGTTATTCCTAAATCATAATGGTGGTTTACATAATAATTAGCTTGAGCATCACAGGAAAGATTTTTAGTCTTTATAGTACGATTTTTAAAGTCTACCATTTAATCACCATTGTGGTACAGCTTCATTACCTAATTTTGTATGCAAAAATTGTAATTGCTAGAGGTCTTTGGTGGTTTGTTTTTCTGATATCTTTTGGCTACATGACGTGTTCAGTTAGTGCTTCGATAAGCAAGTAATTATCGTGTCTATCATAATTTGGTTAATTATAGCCACACCAAAACATTAAAATTTCATTAATTCAATTTGACCAATGAATGGAAGGTCATCAGTGGGACTAATGAGGTCAATCAATTATTACACGAGGCTCTCTTTCATGTTAAAACTGTATCCGGGCGAAATTTAAATGTTTGATTAGCGTGACTGTTATAAGACGTGGTTTAATCAGAGAAAACGATTCAAACCCTCTTATTTAAATGAACATAATTTGGACAATATGATGGAAGACTGGACAGAATCAAGAGCGATTTGCCAAGGAATAAAAGATTAACTTTATCCACCAACAAAGAGTATGAAAGTAATACAGATAAAATCATCATGATTGTACAACTAGGTTTAAGACAAATTTATAAGAAGAATAAACAATCAAAATCCATACTAAAAACTGAATTGTCAAATGCTCCCAAGACAACAAACCAATATTTTGATGAATCCTTTGATCCATTTTTCTTAAGCTCTTGACAGCTATCCCATATCTTTGTCAGTCACATTCGACTTTAATTTTGGTGAATGGTTAGGATTTGTGCAGGGATTTTATAATAACATTACTTCTAATATTATTTTTTTAAAATCCAATGCTATACATTCTCTACCCTGAAAGCATCTCTTTACCATATCATTTTACTTATCTACGAGCCTTTAAAAGTTGTTAAACAAGGGAAAAGTCAACTGAATTGAACACTTATTTGTTTGAAATCGTGACGTTTGGTTCTGATCAATGAGCGAATACAATAACATATTGTGAAAAGTCTTGTATTTTCAGGAATCCTTTGAAGTACCTGTATGGTGTTTTTGTGCTCAAGGCAATCATAATAGGGAAAACAATAACGTTTTCAAGATAACATAAAAATCAATTTCTTAGTCTTGGTCTGATCTTTTTCATGAATATTCTTTAGAAATTCAATTTTCAGTTTCAAATATGCTTAATCCCTCTGTATCCGTTCTATTCATGTCTTTAAATAAGATAATCAGATGAATATGGTGGAATCTAACCACGGCATTGAAATGGTATTATAAAAAATGTCGTAGAAATTGTTACTGAAAAAAGTTACAATGGAAGTTGTTGTCAAAGCTTCCTAAAGAATGCATTCTGCATTATTGGGCTGAAAAAAACTGCTAATTAATATAAGTTTCATCATAATTAACTATAGTTCCGATGTGATTTGTATTTAAACAAACGTTACGGTTAATGCTCAAACATTTCAAGCACCTTATCCATAATCTGGACTCTTCCTATCTCAAGGTTATTTGATAGCAGTGTCGTTTCTAAGCGTACCACATCAAAAAGGCTGACCCGGCTCCCTCACAATTTTCAAATCATTGTGCATTGACAAATTGCCTATGACCAAATGAAACTCGAAATGCTGCTGTTTTGGCTGGTAGACGTCACATACACTTCTACTTCCAGCTACCTTTTATCGCAGACTAACACCAAGAAATAGGTTCCATCTATGAATAGAATTGTTACGTTATACTTGTAATTCACAGCCATCCACAGCCGGTTAGTTTAAAATCGTCTGCTTGACAAATTAGAATTGATTATTTTCTTAATTGTCCAAATTAATAGGACGGTATTTTGTCGGCTGATTACTGTATTAGTTTAAGTAAATGTGTTGACAGTGAAAATGACAAAAACTAAATCTAATGCAAACATTTAGACTTGCTAACTAAACGATTTCAATGGGCTATTATTGTCGTTGCGCTGTGAAGGTTTTCAAGAACTATCAAAATCTGCTGAACAAGAAATTCTCACAAAATACAATAATTCTTAACGAGGTTTAACAATGAAATGCTATCGATTGGCTTAGTGGTGAAAGATATTTCTTAAAACTTACTCCTTGCAAATGAGTACTTCCTTGGAACAATTAGCAGAACTCTGGATTATGTCATAACAATAATATTATAGTATGATTTTATATAAAATTGCCTTGTAACGCCAATTAAAGTCAACACTGGAAATACTTCATTAATCTGACCTTGCCCCATTTCTTCGGATGTATAGAGGAATGGCGAATACAACGAGTAGAAGACAATACGTAGAGTGTTTGGGAAAATGTACTCTATACAAACAATGACAACAATTTTCAAAAAAGAATTGGCATGAAGAATTAAATAATGTACGGAAATTTACGCCCCTGTTGAGGACAATAGAACATCAGTTTAGGAAAATGCATATGAAACGAATTCAGGAATATTCTAAGGAAAATATCATATCAGTAATGAGAAAAGCATTGATTCAGATATATTTTGACACGCCTACTAAATTGCCACCTCAAGAGCTCTTGAGGGCAGTTTAAGTGCATGATCCTCTTGCAATAATAAATACAACTGGCAATGATTCGCGTACCAGAAGTATCTCGTTAAAACATTTGTATTGTTTATATGACATAGAAGCTGGGAAAGAAATTTGATAAATTATATTATCATAGCATAGAGTCAATGATTTTCTCATTTACACGAAAAGAGTAATTTCATCAATTGTTCACCGACCATAAAAATAATCACCAGAGATCTTAAATCAGATTATACTACAGATCCATCAAAAGAAGGTAGAAATAATAACAAATTCCAAGCTTCGTCTACCTACTTCTGTTTGCCGTAAATAATAATAACTCACTTGACGAAAGATGAAAATGTTGGCATTCCAGTCATATCGGTGAAAGTGCATATGATTTACAACTTTGTTGCAAGTTTAAGTGGAGCGTTATTTTACATGTTCATGAGACGAGGCTGTTGCTCAATCAGTAAGAACACTTATTACATCATTTGCCCAGTAATGTTAGTATTTGATGGCCCTATGTTGTAACCTAAAATCTCCTTTTTCATTAATCCAATCTGAAATGATCATCCAAAATGTTTATTCAGAGGCTAGCATTAATGATCCTCGAATCCAAAACCTAAGGAAAGCATACCGAAGGTGAAGCCAAAAGTCACACCCAAGGAAGCCGATGTCATTGTGACATCTTACAATAAGACTAAAACCATAAGCATATAACATTTGATCCCTATGGTCTGCAAGGGATCAGCAATGGAATTATGTAACATCTGCAATCTATATATAATTCATTTTAAATAAACCAGTGAATCTAACAATGCTGGTTTCAGTACAACAAATTAAATTCTGCTCTGGATAATTCTGATTGTAACAATAGATCTATATATTGATGAAAGGGTGTTTCTTCCAGCTCTTGAATTTACATGTACCAGAGGCGATTATATACAGTATCGTTTAATCGAATGTTTATTGCCATTCAGTCTTTAATAAGTAAGAACAGATGATAGAATCCATACACCCAGTACATGGAAAATATGATAATTTAACCATTAACACTGGACCATGTGTGAGACATAACGTTTCTTCCCGTTTATTACTTATTGGAAATATGATAAATGGACGAGAATTTATTAGAAACTGGTTTAAATCATCATTTGGCCAGAAACAACAAAAGCAATCAAAACTTGACATAAGATATTAATAATTACTTTGATTCATTTTCTTCTTGTCACAGATTTTTGCTATTTCTGTCTCTTCTCATTGTAATCTAATTAACTATTTTCTGGTATTCTGAAGAAATATTAATTCCATTGGATTTTTCTCCTTTTTATTTGTCACTTTAATGTCAAAACAATTCCCTTCTCATGTTTCTTTTGTTTATTTCTTTGAAAGCTTGTAAAGGTTGTATGTTAACTTTTTTGAATTTTTATTTCTTTCTTCGAGGATGTAAGAGATCTTTTAAAAATCATTCACATGACGTCGCTTTTATTTATGCCTTTTAATAAGACTGACAGTTATGACTTTTTATTATACAGACGGAAATAAATTCTTTCAAATACCGTCCAGAACTGTCCTTGTCAAAATCTCAAAATTAATCAAAAATTGTTTTGGAACAATAAAAAAGCGAGTACTAACGACCAGAACCGAACCTTAGTACATTGATAGCAAATTAATGAACTATTCACAAGAATCAATCAGAAATGAGGGAGTATTTCAAAATTAAAAGTGGAATAAGGTGCCTACCCTGATGACAACAAGGAACCACATAACACTTTCGTCAATATTGAAATACTTCAAAAACTCATGTTCGTGGTCTAGATCATCATGATAAAAGAATTGCAAAGCATTTCCTGTTCTTCCAGACATTCTGATCAATCTTGAAGGATGATGAATTATGAGTGTTAATGTTATTGGATGTAAGCTCAATCGGTTAATATCCAACTTTTGCTTATTATTAACTGCTCGCGTGATCAGGTTATATTAAACAATTTTGATATTAAACATGAATATGATTTGATGAATGTGTTGGTTAGTCTTGTCATTGTAGCCTGATAACAGATACAAACCTAGTATTTTCTTCATCAATTGAGTTAAATTTCTTTCAATTGAAATGATTCTCTTTGAACTTGATATCAATTATGCTGTTTGAAAGAATTTCGTATGAGAAAAATCATGTTCGCATGCAAGAATGCTGTGAAAAGGCAGTTGAGCTGATAAAATTATCAAAGGAGTTTAAACAGAGCAACCAAATCAAACCATGTATATAGACGAGATTACTGTTGTTAGTATCCATTGATATGAATGAAACAGACATTCTATAATATAATAACTATTACGTAGTTTCATTCAGATCAGTTTATTGTTAAAATATCAACCCATGCACAGATGGCGCTCACTTAGGTCCTAGAACCACAAACTCACAATTTTGAAATGACATTGTAAATTGTTTTTCTTTCGTTTTGCAAGTTCAGCTTGTATGCTATATAACCTTACTTGGCTCATACATAGGTTCAAATTCATTTGTATATAGCAAAATTCAACTGACTTGCGTATTACACTAAGTAATATTGGTGTCACATTCCCGCGGATGGCCTTCCTTTTTCAGCATTGTATAATCTTTACATTCTTAGTTGTCCAAAGAAATCCCGCGGTGATCTCCTAAATTATCCGCATATCCTAAATGTTTCGAGTTTGTTAACGTCGTTAGATTCGTAAGTTTAACTATTCTTCAAAGAAATATTTACCGAAAAAAGGCGCTGGTGGACATTTAGAATCAGGATTTTGCAAGACGTAAGTTGTTATTATGTTACCGCTAACGCATAGTCCCGAAAAATCTACTTGATGCCATCGAAATAGTCACTAACAATCTTAGACTGACATAAATTAATACGTGTCTTGATCGGATTATATGACATCTTGTCACAATCGGTAATGGATAAACTTGATAGTTGGACTTGTTTTCTGTCACATTAGTAATTGGCGTAAGAGAAATATTGTACAGACGGAACTAGACTTTCCTTGACACAACATTACCAATTAGAACGTAATCAAATTCAATAGATGAATACCTGACCTAGTTAGACCAGGCGATTAAATTCCGGACAACAGATATCGTCCAGTTATTGAGGCAGAAATAAGGCAATCTTAAGAGATTACGATCTGACACTTTCAAATGCCAAGGCGATAATGTACTAAATTGTAACGTAATAAGAAAATGACCATCGGGCTTGGTGTCTGGTGAGGTTTAATCGTGAATATTGGATTTACATCTTTGGGTCTTAAAATAATAGTAGCGCTGTTTACTACTATAACCGTCTTTAATTCAATGAATGGTAAACACGTTCCGACGGTTTGGTTGGGAAATGGCAATATACACAACATTTATATTCAGTTGTTACCGATTTGCTTTTATTTAAATCATCAAAACCTTTAGCTGCGTTTGATTACCAAGTGTTAATGGCAGCCGAAATATGTTACCCTGTTGAATGATAAAGATCTCCTCATCACAATACACTAAAGATTCTTTTATTTGTGGAAATCTATATACATCGACAGTAT
The DNA here is from genome assembly GCF_000327385.1 of Lottia gigantea. Classification (NCBI taxonomy): domain Eukaryota; kingdom Metazoa; phylum Mollusca; class Gastropoda; family Lottiidae; genus Lottia; species Lottia gigantea. Next base: position 4,974,066 of record NW_008708986.1, read on the forward strand.
GATTGTCAGATTAAATATGAAGGTAATACAATAATAAAGTATTCTCACTGTTAAAATAGTGCTCAATAATACATCAATTGTAGAGCGATGTTGAAATATTATGTAAATTTTATGTAAATTAAAATGCACTGTGTGGAGTGATAATCGAAATGATCGTGTATGACCCATGTATATTATTAACAGTCATATTAAAATATTTTTTAATAAACTTGTATTCATCTCCAGCCACTGCACATTGATCATCGACGTTTATTATGATATCATATTGTGTACCAATCATTAACAACGACGCCAGTACCGTCAATTAAGTGTATAGGCTGGTTCGAATAATTCACTACAATAGTCTGAATTCATACCAATATTTCCAAATACTTCCGCCAAAGTTTATCTATCATTTGAAGTATTATTGGAGATTGCAATTTACTTATCTTGAAAACTTGTCAAGATATCCCCTCCGTCTAGCCATTTCGATTACTGAAACATGGTTATGTATAAATTCACGAATAATCACACTCAAACTTTTCTGATTTCAGGAAAGCTCATTAAAGTTGAATTAAGGCTCCTGTAAAATTCACATCTGATGATTTTCGATCTGAGATTAAGTCTGCTAGCTTTCACAAAAATATATAACCTAAGATTAATTCTTCCAAAGCACTACCAGATCTTTGTAACACTTGAAATCAGTGCTATACTGACCACACTAAGACACTCTATGTGCACCAAAATATGGCGAGTACTTTACATTATACTTTTGTAAGTTATAAGAATGTAAACTGAAAGTGTGGACAAAGAAAAAAATTAAATACGCTTAAATCGACCTTTTTTGAACAACATTTGCCAGCGATCAGATTCGAGTCCGAAGGTACTAGGCCGATGAGTGATAATTTTGATTTATTGGATTTACAACATAATAATAACCAAAACGTTCTCAAAGACTTGACTGTGTTTAGTATAACAAAATATGAGTAATATAGTATTTTTCCGTTAATGTTGGGCCAATTTCTATAATATATCTATTCTTACAGAATAAAAGAGCGGATGGTGTCTATTAGTAAGTCAAAAGTTCTTGTTATTGAATTTATTCATAGGGTCGAAGCTAATAAACTTGGTTCTTATTAGATAGAACGGCAGACAAAAGCATTGATTTTGTGATTTAATATTATGTGAATGGAATGCTTAAAAGTATATAATATGATCTGGCGTAAAACAGAATATAAATTGACGTCTATTAATCTATTTGAAATGTTTTGGTGTTTCATTCGACATAGTAATATTAACTGCCTTTTGTTTTCTGTGGTTAACTTAATTAAAGGGATGTAGTCTTCTAATATTAGAGTGAAAATGAAGACGAATCAGATCATTAAACGTAGAAACGAGGTTCCTCAGCCGCTATATAATGAACAAACAGCATATTTAATGCTTATGATACAAGGAACTCATAATTCTGTAAGATGATTTTATGTATTGTGGAATAACAGTTTCTAAGTTAGCATACGGACAAATTGAATGCTATGCTTCAAAAAATGCAACAGATAGAGACATACAGCAATCGAAATAATTAAAGAACTGTATCCCTTCAATTCTTGAAATAAAATAATGTCTTCATTAGCCGTATCAAGAGCACAAAAGTAGGGCGAAAAACACCAGATATAACACATAAGTGGGCCACGTCACATGGAGGTGTAAAACACCGGAACAAAACATAGATGGTTTAAACTAAATATTGAGTCTTAACTTATTTATGTAATCGTTTGATGAAAGAAAACCATATTCTTTAACTGAATTAATCGATTTTCATGATATATAAATGGTGAATAACTTTAATTTAATAACACTCACCATTGAACTCTGTGTTTTTATCATTCATATCGTGAATGAAATGTTTAGAAACCGCCGATTAAGCCATTAACATTTTTAGGATGTCATGTACATCATATTGAAATGTAAATTTTAAGATTATGCAAATATATACGATTTTCTTTCTTATTTTCTGCGAAAACTTATTTTAAATTATATACCAAACTGTCTCATAATGCAAGAAGAAATCTTATTTGGAAGATTAAAATTATATGGACTACGTAGACAGAATATTGGTTTTATACAGGAAGATATAAACGTGTGCAAAATTTAAATATCGACAATTCTTATGCTGTTCAATAAAAAAATCATTTATATTAAGCCTGAAGAAATCGTCCAAGGTAAGACTATAAATGATCTGATGGAACTGTTTCACACGAATAATTTCGAAGCTGAATGAATAAGTTACATAGTGTCGCAGTATGGACCAGCAGTCGGAGAATCCGTAAACAAAATGGTGAGTCGTGAAACTTTGCAGACCACTATATACCCATTATGATACTAATACACCCGGATGGTGTGTCGGTAACGTCCTAGTTGGTCATCTCCCATTTAGCCGCTACTTTTATTAATCTCTTTAAATTGTGAGCTTGATGATTTGTAGTTTGAGTAATTCTAAATTTTAGACGAAACGGGAGTAAACTAACTGGGAATGGTCCAACTGGGCATAAATCGGTATGTCATAGTGCTAATGTTCTGGATTATTAAACGAATTTGGAGGAATATTCCATTAAGAATATTCTTTTCTGTGCTATGTTCTACCACCGGTTGGTTCGTTTGGGTAACGGTTGATAACCAAGGCTGTATTGAATTTTAGATTCATTCGATAAAGGCTTGTCAAAACTTGCTTAACTGCCGGGAACACCTTATGTTAAACGATATAAATGTACTCGGTAGATTCCTTCTTAATTAAAGGCCAAATTCAACAATAATTGAGACCCATTAGATACGTATATAGATAGCAACACCACCTTATTGAATAATAGTGTGTGAAAATTCTAAATTTATTACTACAAAATCACAACTTCATCGCTGGACTCATAATTTTTCAATACATCTCTAGAAAGATTCATGAGAACATTTTATTTCTCTGAATTTTTAATGTTCACTTACATTTTTAACTCATATCTAAACCCATCTCATATTAGACTATATATTAATAACCTCTTTAGAAATTGATTTAATTGCCAAGATGGACGTCAAGGGGATAATCATAAAATCTAGCCAAATGGAACTGTAATGCGAAGATGTCACAATGTTAATTCCAAGATAACCAAACACAATGACATTGCATTAGTTCGGGCCAAATTACTCCAACATAAAAGCTACTAGTTGAGCAATTAAACTAAACATGGACAATGTATGATGATTTAAAGCTAAGTATATCAGATTTATACGGTAATTGTTCCTGGGATCTTTTCATCTTTCATACACCTACTACTGTATTGTCGCCATTAAAAAATAATTTAAAAAGACCAAACTTTTAAAAGCGGTTGATGTCTTTATTTCATGTAGTTATACAGCTTGTAGTATGTAAAGTACTGTCAAAATAATCGAATTAGGCCATAGCCTAATATAACGCCATTGTGGGCGCCATATTAGATTCATTTTCAAAGTGACTGCTGAAACAACAAAAGAGTGAATTTAGAGTTAAAATTTCAAATTTCAAATTTAAAAATGGTTGATTTTCCTCAAGATAAGCAATGCTTAAGTGTTCTACTGCGATCGATCCAACTTATCGTGTATAACTAACCTGGTTTAAAAATGTAAACAGCCATAAGTCGATATAGTAAGAGTGCATCCGTGAATTTACAATGTCGATTTGTTGAAGAAGTCTAGCAGATTGTGTCTTTAACTGCAGAACAGCTTTAAAACAGTGTCTAGTATCGATGGTGAACCTAAATGAAGATTTATTTTATGACAAAACCGACTGAAACGAGAGATGTATTTTAATTATTCAACGTATTTATGTCAAGATGTCAAATAAATGGACAAGAATTGATTAAAATTATGAGTGCAGTAATTTTAGGACTTTCATTAACTGCTTTCTTAGAATCAGTCTCTAGTAGTATGGTAACCACATGAACACTGAAACTAAGACAACACTATGACGATATTCCTGAGGCCAAAAACATTTACTCTGGTCGGTCCTGTAAGTCAATTTCGTATGTTTACTTCATTGTGTTCGGAATTCTTTTTAAAGAATTATAACAGATACCAATATAATTACCTATAAAAAGTTTACTGCTTTTACCTATTCGTTCGTAGTTTTGGATATTATTGTAGTTTTGAGGATGAGTTATCTGATGCCCTGGGCCTACTGGTAAAAGGTTAAACGGCTTACTTGACCAAAATATGGGTCATTTGATTGCAGACAGTTTTACCTTTAAATTTTCTGTTAGACGTATTTTGAAAAGTGTTTCAATGTGAAATTTGTGTCATATTTTGTATTTTAATTTTCATAAAAAAATAGAACAACCAAGTCTGAAAGTCCATTGTAACTACTGCCAGACACTAATGCAGCTCAGCGAAGCTTATATGTTTTCAGTCCTTTATTCTTTGTAAGGCATTAGCAATTTTCAATCTCTTTTAATCAGTGAAATTGACAAATTTGAATGACGTGTGTTAGGTTTAATATCCTCAAATCGATCCCAAGTGTGAAAATGAGATCCGGTACGAGGCAAAAATTCTATTATTTGTTTATTTGGGTATTGTAATAATCGAATTTATTTTCAATCGTATGATTTTGACAAAGCTGAAAAGGTCGACTGGTGCAGAGAGCTACAGATAAAAATTTAATTTCCCATAGAATCTTGAGTTATTTAAGACCAAAATTGGCTGAATTTGTTTCCTCTTAACCTGATTTATATTAAAAAAAATGTTATTTGCAATCCAGACGTCTTAACACAAAATTTATAGCATCCCGTCTTGAAGCCAAAAAAGGAACAGATATAGTCGGATATTTAATTACGGAAACACGAGAAAAATAAGTATCTCATGACCACGACTTGTGTCCCCTCTATATGCTGCCGTAAATACTTCATGTTAAGACTTACTTCATTTGAAATGTTTATGTTCCGTGAACGCCTTGCTCATGCACAAACGGTTAAACAACCTTATTTTATCAGATGAAATTTCAGTTTTATGGTTTAAATGAGGTCTTTCAAAACTTTTGGCTAACAATTCCATGTTGGTAATTCTTTTGATGTTTCGTTTGTTTGAAATTCTCAGAAATCTAAAGGTTGATTAATTCATTTGACACGTTCTGGGTGAAATAACACGTGACTAAGCTGTCGAAATTTTAGATTACCTTTAAACAATTGAGGTATTGGAATTTGACTTCAAAATAATGAACTCAATGTTACTGTTGACCCTTAAAAATGACTTGTGAATTGTATTCATTATATTAATAAGGTCTAAGGGGTGCATTTCTTTGATGAAACCGTCGTGGAACAACCCCCTTGCGCACGCATTTTAAAATAGAAAATATGGTTATCCATACACTGCTTCTCTTCTAAATGAAAAGAATTGAGTTTTACGTCCTACTTTTTTGCAGCTAATGGAAGACGGTCTTTTAGTCTTAAGACCTGGATTTACCTTATACTTTTGATAGCTAGACAAAATATGTAGTGTGCACTGAGGCATTAGCCAACTCTTTTCCAACATGTGTATCGGGTTTCTCGTTCCTTCCAACAGACACGAACTGTTTTCAGTCCCTCAGGTTTTCGAAGGTAATATTTCAAGTGAGTAGTGAGTTGATCACTCGATGAAATCTAGAACTTCCTTGTCTACTTGGTTTATATTAGATGGGTCATCTAATCATATTTAACTGTTAAGATTTGCATATTGATACAACGACAAATATTTTTCAACAGTTTACAGTTTAATGTTTCTTGAAATACCCTACTCATTAATAGTTTTGTCATATTAAAGAAAATTACTAGGCAGAGAATCTATTTGCATACAGACTTCAGATTTAATTAGGCACATACAGTTGTGTGTATACTGTACTCAATTTGTGTTCAATTTATATCTACCGGCAGTAATTTCTCTCTCTAATAAGAACGGATTTAGCATGTCTTGTAGGAATCTGTATAGCGGTAGGAGACAGTCGGTTCCAATTAGTGCTACTAATTATAACACGAACACCATTCCTGCAAGTTATTTATCCACACATTCCTCGAGGCTACTTTTAAAGAAACATTTTCTGGCTTCTAATTCCCTATTATCTTATATGGACTCTTTTTTTTCGATGTAAGAAAAGAAAAGACAGTGACAAAAACATAGTTTGTTGCTTGAGGATATTTAGTTATTATATGAAACACAAAATGCTTTGTCAACTTTTTTTTTAACAAAAGAAAATATATATTCCAGACATACTTAAAAACAAGATGAGAAAAATCTCTGTGGCATTTATTAGTTTCTACAACAATGACTTAACAATGCCTGTTTTGGAATAAGAATATAATAATAAACCAATGATGACAATGAATCTGGCATCTAAGAAACGACTATTTAACACCATTCCGCAATAAATTTTACTTATGTATATTACAGCGAAATCAAGGGGGGCGAGGAAAGAGAGCAATTGTGCACAAATTTCATATGTTACATCTTCGGAATACTTTTCGTGATGTGATGAGGACTGTTTGCCGAACTTGGGTCTTTTTCAATGAGTTCGGAGTGTCGTGGCCATTAGGATGATTGGCCCCTGATGCATTTGTCTACGATTGTGTGATCTAAAATTGGACAAAATAAATACAAATATAATATTCATCTCGTATTGGTCTTTTAGGAGATATCAACTAAATAATATCACTTTCAGTCTCAAAAGCGAGTTATATATAAACAATATTAACAGATATGGTCGACTGCAAGACACAAAAGATGATACGCCTTATCGGGAGTTTCCTTTTCAATTTTAATAAAAGCACATAAACATGTCAACAATTTGCGAAAACAAACGATATGCTGTGATAGACTGGGCCGGACAAAGACGTTTATTTATAATCAGTATATCTATAATTAGCTTATGACATCATACTGGGCGATGGACAATTAGAACTGCTAAATGACCATGATAAAATATTTCGGGATACAAACGCAAGCCTTACAGTCTATTTAAGTTTTGTGTTATGTGGCCAAACAGTTATTATTACGTTATGTAATTTGGCGTTAGACACCGTTGACCACAAACACCATAAATAAAGACATCGAGAGCGTCTATTACGGCCACCAACCTCCATGCACGAGGTCGGATCCGCCCTTTTCGAGTTACCAATACTTGAAAAGGTCGTAACAATGCTACTCTAATGAATGAAATGTTTAGAAATTGATGCACATTGGGATTAAGGTATCGAGGACGAATGTCACCATTCACCTAATAGTTACTCATTAAACAAATCTAGACCTTAACTACTGAATTGAAATCTAACAATTCATGCGTGACTAATAGGGGACATAATACAAGCCTTTGCATTTAATGCAGAACCCACGATTGTCTAAGACAATGGACAATATACTAAGAATATACAATGATCTAATATACAATCGAAGATTAAATAAATATATAAACACATAAATCAAATTATAGAATTACAACAGGGGCATTTCTCATTTTCAGTGCATGATAAATAAACTTTGCAAGGGCAGTTCGAACATTTAGATCATTATTTGAAATGAAATTATAAAAGGTTTCCATCGAAGTGTGAGACATATATTGACTTATTTAGGTTTTACGAATTTCGGTGTAAAAAGTGCATTCGAGGATTAAGTGGAACTCATTTTCGATTTTTCCTATATTACAAAGTTCACATTGTCTTTCTCTTTCGGGTATGTCTAACCATCTACCTTTAACATTTTGTAAACTGTGAGCCGAACATCTAAATTTACATAAAGCTTGATTAAATTTGTCCTAACTTAAATATTTTTCTGGTTCTAAGGCAGTTTTATACACATAATAATCATTTAGCAAGGAGATACTAGCTACATTACATCGCCATTCTTGTATGTATTTGTTACCCTTTGTGGCTACTTATATTATCTCTTTATAATTATAACTAATAATAACACATCTTCATCTATGATTCTTTAGTAAAGTTCTTTTAAAAGTACAGGTAATTTAAATATGAACCATGAAGCTCATTTGGAAGTACATAAAATCATCTTTTAATATGCAACAGATACTGCTTACAACTGATATCCTTGTACAGAGACTGGGGTTTTATTCCATTTTGTTTATGGTACTCCATTGTCCTTCCCACTTCACTAACAAAGTTTCGTCTAGATAATAAAGAAACAAAAAAAATTGTAGATAAGTGACAAAGAGCACGCCGGTACATGCACTATAATACAGCTCTGACTAACATCATAATCGATGATTGGAAATCCAAAAAACAGGGCCGCTGTTCTAATAAAAATTCCCACATTTCATATTATCACCAGCAGAAGCAGAGAATTGAGACTTTGCGACACCCAAGCCGTCTTCATCGGTTCATTTAAGTACGTACTGTAGTGAACTGCAAGTCAACTTTCAGACCCCAGACCTCCTAATCTTGACAGTCGATTTGGCTTAGTCACTAATAAGAAAAGCTATCAAATGGAAGACTTGAGATGGAAAGATCAATGTACCGAGGAACCATACAAGACTGTTAGTATTTGCTTTCCATGTTTGAGTAAACAAATCATATTTGCCGAGTATAGACTCATATTACACCTTAGCTTCGTATAAGTTAAATAATTTATTCATACTACCAAATGAACTGGAGTGGACCTCATTCTTGTGTCATATTAATTCCATAAAGTTCGACATCATCCAGGGAAGAAGTAATTAATCTTAGACTAACAATCTGACGGACTACCATCTAACTTATGAATAATATATACAAGTCAGAAAAACAATTGGAATAAAGTCCATTGTGTTGAAAGTTCCGATCGGCTTACATCAAAGAATTTTTCTCTCAAGTCATGCCATTGTTGTTTGCTTTTAGAAAACAACAATCCAATCTCATTTCGATTTTTCTGGAATTAAAATGCTATTGATATTATACAACTATATTTATCTACCTTTTAAATAATTGAAATGAAAGGTGATACAAAGGTTAAAAGATAACATGAAATTTCTTTAATCTTTTCTTATTATAGAATATATAAAGTGGAGCCTTAGAACTGCTCTTGTGGAACAAAAAGAAATTAATCTTCTCTTTTAAAAGATGATGCAAATAGACACCACAGAAGTAACAGACAGAGCGTGATTCTATACTGTCTTTCAAAATATAAGCAATCAAAGGGGAATTGATTACCTTTTGTTGTGGCATATTGAGACAAGTCTCTATGAACGTGTGCATAGTCACAATACAAGGTTATTCTTCGAGTGAAAATTAAGAATATTAGTGCAAAACAAACTAGTATCGCTCCTACAAGCATTTTCAGACCCGAAGCTAGCTCTAGGCGGGAGAAACTATTTGACTCGAAATGTCAAACCAGACTACCGGCTGCAGTGCGTTGATCGGCGATGTATAGATAAAAATATACTTTTTTGCGCATCATTAGCCTTTAAAATGGAATGCATTCAAGGCACAAAAAGAGGTGCATCTTTCCTGTCAAATATTCTATGTACAAATTAATTGAAATCTTGTCAATGGACTGCGTTCAGATCCATAAAATCATGCAAATGATTAATTTATATGCAATACATCGTCAATATGAATTGCCCTCTGTCTGATATCCTGCACTTCATAAATAAGAATTTATCGATGCAACATAGCCACAATTGAATTAATGTTCATCATTCAACATGATGTTCGTGAACTGTTTTTCATTAATATCACCTCTTTTCAGAGATAACATCATTTTGATGTTTTCAGTCATAACAAATGTCTAGGATAATATAGCTAATATTCCATAAAGATGACGCATCGGTTGGTATTAATTCCTTTTAATGGGATTCTTTTATGTAGAAAAATGAAACGTTTGATCGGACAATACAGTGAAAGAGATATTTGTCGACATGTTGACACTTTAACTTAACATGTCCCCTAAAACTAAGGATATCACAATAAATACGCCTTGAAATGAGATGCACGTCCACTGCTCGACAAACTGACTTAGCCTTTTCATCGGTAGGCAATTATAAAGCAACAATAGGAATCAACAACGAAATCATCATATGAAATGAACGTTGTAATTTCGTCTACATCTGAAAGACTAAAGAATCAATGAAGACGCTTAAAGTCAAGCTAAAGATGACGGAATGATATTAGCTATTGTAGCATTCACACTCGAATGGTCAATGATATTGACTGGACAATAATAATTGTAGTCCGGGACACTGGTCATTAATGCTCGAAAGCAAAGCTGACTTGTAAGTTAGTAAGATATGTAGATACTGGACCTGCTTTATCTGACAAGGACATATTGATTCACGATAAAGCTCTAAAGATAAGGGTAATACCAACTATTGTTTTACATAGATCGGAGTAGCTTTTGATATAATTTTTTAATAAGAATAATACTCCTCGAAATATCTGTAATTTAAACAAATTCTTATACGACGTTGGTCCGTTGTTCGGATTGTAGTGATCGATAGTAAGCGAGAAAATAGCCACCAGTTGCTTCATTAGACTGGTCAGTGTATGGGTTGACACGTCCGGGACGGACTAATCGGGTTAAAGTTGATTAACTTGACCAGTAAATATAGACTGCTATCCTTGTAATATCCACACGGAAGATCAACTGTAATGCATTCCTTGTGGTCTTTCTTGTCATATTTTAATCTTGGTCTTCTCAATTCTGTTGACTTGTATAATTAATTTCGACCAATTGGTGATCATTTTGAACAACAGAGACCAAATTAAGAAAGAAACTATAAAACTCTAGAGAATGTGTTTTCAATTGTGTTTTTACATTCAGTTGTGAAGCAGAGTCTGGAAGTTGAACCCCGTTAGTAATAATGTAACAGATACTTTTATAAGTTCTACTGAACGCACATGGTTAGGAGGACGGGTAGTACTATACATTGTGTAGTTTTTAACGGCATTCATTGACCATATTGATTTTCAAATAAGTTGCACGAAATATTTTATTGTGCGCAATGGTGTATCTTAGATAAACGTGTAGAGTAAAGTTTCATCTAAGGCTAAATCAGTTTAGATCATTAAAATTATTCAGGTGTTTTAGAAAATTATACTGTTGATATACATTGTAGAGAATGTCATGAATCGTGGAATCTTCTGGGACTGAGAGCTAAATTTGTTGAAGTAATTACACAATTCTCCATTAAATACCACCACCTGATCTTATTTAACTAGGAAGTTGTGTTATTGTCAAAACTTCTTTAAGGTCCAGTTCGACATTCATCTACAGATATTCTATAGTAAAGTTGAAAAAGGACATAATTGCTAATCCGGGTCGCATTTAAAGCATCAGCACAAGCACGATGACCGATCGTCACGGTACAAATAGAAGGTTTACTGTTTCGCAACATGGGGTTAATATCTATCGTGGTTCCTTCAACTATTCGCACGGTGACAGTGCGGACAATTTGAGCACCACTCGTTATTCGTATCGTCAGGATACGAAGAGCCATGGGTGCGAATAGTCATGGCCATTCGATGATTCCTGAAATAATAATTGTATTTGTTTAAGTTATCGGTGTGACATTTTTGTGTAAATGTAAAAAGAGTAATGACAAATTAGATATGGGAAATTAAGACGCCTACATCCTTTTGGCCGTTTTTTATGAATCTTGATTCGGTTGATTTAAATGAAATGAAATTTGTTTATACATTTTTAAATACATAACTATGATCATAGTCTGGTGTGTAATATGGGAAATTTTACCAGGAAAGAGACATAGGAATAATCTTTTTAGATTTCCAAATGTCAAGGATCTTCATCATGCATCCTACTTGACTCTTTTCTAGATTACAATTATTGAATTTTTCACACGACATGGGTACTAGCTTTTTTTCACCCACCATCTGCCGACGGATCTTCATCACGCACAGCTTGTAGCAAACGGTCCTCGGTATTTAGTGCCATCTGTACATCTGACAGGGTTATAGACTTAGAAAACGAATGTTTCTGTTGTAGCGGTTAATTAACAGACATGCTACATTTATTACAGATGGAATGGGAAGTAAGATGAGATATAGAATAAACAAGATATTTTAATAGTTTGTAGAACTCATTACACTCTCATAAAGTCAAACAGGTAGATTTTAATGACATAAACACACTTCGTTGAAAGCCGAGTCTAGACTAGTAGTGTCTTGGGAATGTAAATGCAAATTACAATTTGAAATTAGTCTTTGTGATCACAATCATAGCGTTTTATTTAAATTTTTATATATTAAATGTCCTGCCCAGATTAACCTGTAGATTATGCCTATATGAACAGAAGTTCTTTTTGTTCTGGTTTTCACGTTTGCGGAATAGTTTCTGAATATTACACCATCATGTTGTGGGATCAAAACGTTTTCATATGCATGTGAAAGACGTAAAGACACAACGAAAACTATTTGAAGTATACCATATGGGCGAGAATATTTACAAGTCTTAACCCAGTCTTGTTATTAATGTTCCTGTAGGAACAGTATTCTTCTAACGTATTTCAGATTTGAAAGATTATGGATTTTCATTTCAAATATTCTATATCATTCGTTTAAACTAACTTCACAAACTAACTGTTACAACCTAAAATTCCAAATATCAGTGTCTTTGTCTACAAGCATTCGTATGCATGCTAAAAAAAATACGTCTATAGAAAACATAAAATTTGTCTCGTATAGTTCCTTTGTTTTATTTTCAAAAGAAAGAATTTTAATTGAAACCGTACTTAGTTCAAAATGTTCCCTATAATTGAATTTGTGTCTTTGTTTGTAAATGTTTGGCTCTTTAACTTGTCAGAAGAGTCAATGATGTACGGTCTACGTCGTGACAAAACAAGTAAATTACGGGAAATCATAATGTTTATGTAGAGTTGAAACAATTATTGAAGTCGTCTTTTTGTGTTAGACAACAATAGATAAAATCAAATCGGAGATAACCATTAGGACGATATTTGTAAATCTGTCAAGTACGTAATCGTAATGTGCGTTCTACGTCATAAATTTTGTGGAAAGCGGGATGTAATGATCATTTAATGCCTCATATCACCCAGTAAATGTAACCGTAATGGTAGAAGTCAGTCTCCATTACTTCATCAAACACGTCAAGATTTTAAAATGAACACCGCAACATTTTTCAATAGAATTCTATAAATTATTGAGCTTCCTTTTAATTATTGAAATGTCGAATACTTTCTTGGTTTACAAAACTCATTTGTTTCACATTTCTTGTATGACAGGAGGAACGAAAAGAGCAGGAAGCTCAGATAACAAAACAACGATAAATCTCTTCGGTGCATTTCAAGATAAAATAGAGAGTGACGGGTCTGTTTTCGCTGTTACAACCCTACTTACTCACAAAATTTTCCGTTGTATATTGAGTTAATATTAATACTCAAAAGTTCCATTTTCATTAAATTACTACACTGTTTGCGTACCTTAGTATATAATGCAGTATATAATTCTTTATTTTAATAACAAACATCCTTTAGAACCTATAACATGTCATGTTAGTATCTGCCCTGCCTATATGATAATAATAATAATAATTTATTTATTTAAGTGTCACAGTCCATATGTACAGAGTATAGAACAATAAGATAATAACAGCATAATAAAATGAACGGCAGCCGACTTCGATTTATGAGACACCTCATAATAATATCGTAAAATTACATTCAATTAGACAAATAAAACCTCATTATAATCCAGTATGTAGAAATGTACAATCGAAAGGTCCAAGTATCGCATTTCAATAACAACCAATAGTTGTCATAACCATTCCAGCCGATAGAACTAGACAAGAATATGTTAATTGAGATGACATGATATTGAGTAACATATTGATTCATCCAGCCTTTTAATTAACTTCTAATTACAGAACACTGACATCTGCCTCTTATTCTAATTTTCATCAAATATTTTGTTTGATCTATTTTTTTTATTTTCACCAGAAAGACAATCTACAATGATTATCGTGTCATGTCACAGATTCCATCGTAATTTCGAGTGTGTTTTGCTGTGATCCCGGGATAACATTGCTAAAAGTTCAAGACAATCACAAGATTTTCTTTGAATTATCAACATGGAATTAAAGGTGGGAAGACGAGGTATGGTGCGGGGTTATCGATGCATTAAAATAAGTAGAAACAAATCGTGTTCGCACCGTGTCCGGACCCGTACCTCGGGTTTCACTGTATAGATAATTCCGCAACGTACCTATTCTGGGATTTACATGCCCATGTAATTTCTTGTCATTCTTCTTGATAAGAAGATAAGAAATGTTTTCCTGAAAACTGTCATTTCAAAGGCCAATTAACCTTTCGGACGAAGATTGCATAACAATTCACATTTTAAGATTTCGTATTCGTATTAAACAGTAAAAAAAATACGTTTCTTATTGAACACAACTTATTTTTCTCAACTTGCATATATTGAAATAAATTCTATAATAGAACGCACAGTTTTTAATTTAAAATGGTTTTGCCACCTGCTCGTTAATGACCCAGAGACAAAGATACAAAATCCTCTTTTTCTTATCGAGCTGATATCTCATTAAATATGAATTCACGAGACAAAAGTTTACAACCAGTTGAAATAAATGACCGCAAATTACAGGAGATTTTAGCATACGACCACAAAGATCAAAATCAAAGTTAAATACTGGTGGTTGATTCAAAATCACTGGTATATGGAACGATTTAAATAAATAATGATCTCCGCCATGTACATTGAATTATTTAGACTTCTATTGGTCATTTCGTTTCCTGTTGAAAATCATTTGAAATTTTAAAAGAAAAGTTATCAGTGACTTCTATAGAATTGAAAATAATGATCAATCAGCAATAAAATGACCATATGCTTAATCTCGTCGTTTAAATTCAATTCAAAATGGTATAATACACTGTAATGGGACATAAAATACGATACTCATCTTAATTTGACATTAGCTCGACTGTTTTTTCAACATAAAATCTCGTTATTTGTAGCTAAAAGATCAATTTGAAGTCGACCGTATCATTTCAGGTTTCTCGTGAGATCATTTAAATGTTAACAAAAGGTAATTTTCCATTTTAAATACTAGCCAGTTTGCTTGCTCACAAGTCTCTTTTAATGCATAGTGGATTGAAGATATAACTTGAACACTCACTTACACTTTCTTATATTATTGGTTAACTTTTTAATCATTACGATTTAGTTTCACAATGGATTATTTGAAGCTTATAAGAAGCTTTTCATTCTAAAGTTCAAAAAATTTGAATATTCATATTCAAATAATTTCAAGCATAGAACTGGTAAATTCTTCTCTATCAAAAAATACTTTCCAGACAGGTTTCTAAGCCGAATGATATTTGAGTGAATAACGTCATAATCTGCTTAAGTTTTTATTTAATTTCATGAAATGAAGACATATAACGACAAGAACGCAGATACGCATCAATCCTCTTTTGAATCTAATATTTTTCTTTTTTGCATATCTTTTAAGCTCTTACAGAGAAGAGGGCTGCATTGTTCTGTGTAGTGTAGAAGTTGTGCATTGTCACTGAGGTGGTACAAAATTCAATCATGCCTCCTTTTAGATCTCACAAGCGTTATTACTAAAGAAAACTCTACACAGAGTTTCACAAGAGAAATCGTGTGCAACACAATCATACTGTAGTAACTTAAAAGCTAAGGCATCAATAAAGCAATAAAATTTTCATATACATTCATTGAGAACTGTCTGATGTGATATATGTGTATACTAAAGGTAATGCATTGGACTTGATCAAGTGTGAGTTCGTTAAAAATTCATTACCTATACAAACAGTGTGTCAAAAATACATGATATATTGTACACATTTACTACCAGCTTTCAATACATTTTTTATCTACATCTTGATGGTTTTTGGTATTATAATTAACTTTAGATAGCAATCATAATGACCTCTTCTTTGTAGTTCATCTGCAAGTGTCTATTGATAATGGAACGGGCTGGGTTTTTGGTGTTAGCACTGTAGGAACACTCGTGTGGTACATATATTATTATACATAACTGGCTTTACAAGATGAAAGTCCATTTAAAATAATTCCAATAGCCACATGCAAGCCCTGCATAAATTCCATACTTATGGTGTATATGGTGAGACGATAATTATTTTAGAATATAATTATTTAAATTATAGAACGGGATTGTCTGGAGAGCGAGTATATAGTATAAAATTAGTACAGATAGGTTGTCGTGTTAATGAGGTTAATTGCTTTCTGTTGCAGGTGTAAGTTTTTCACAAATCCATTGAAATGTGGTTGACAGGAACATAAGTGTTACCAACTTGACCAGTCGCCATCACTTTGAAGGGATCACTAGGGACTCCACAAAAATAATTGCTTCGCCTTCTGTTTAGCGTCATCGTTGATTACTTGATTCTTAAGGGAGGGAAGGGTGATGGACATCACCGGAATGTACTAAGTGAGTGCATCTCTGCTTGTGACGTATGTCATATTTTGAACCACCCACTTTGAAGAGGATATTCTTTGTTATTTGCCTAGTGACAGTTTTGACAGTGGGTACTCCTTTCACAACCGTCACAAATAATTTGATGTAGTGAATGCACTACAATTTTAAGACCAAATGGTAAAATAATACTATGTATTTTCAGAAACTGAAATCCGGCGTCTTATGTGTTGCGTTGTGTGTATTTATATTGAACAAATAAAGTAAGTGTGGGGAATTTTAAAGTAGCTTTTGTTGCGTAACGTTGACTGGCATTTTAACATGTTCATTGCATACAAAAATAATGAAAATCCAATGTATTAATCAGACATTGAGTGAGTGCAAGTCATGGAAATACACCAAGTACTAACGACCCGAACTGCAAAACAAAACACCCAATCTAAAACAACATATTGGAGAAACGATGATGAACTTTTCACATAAGAAAAATATTAATCATAAGTGAGTAAATATTTCTTAATGAAAAGTGGTATTAAATGTCTAGAAGAGTAATCATAACCTGCCTGGCGCCACACCCGTCATTGCTGCAGAACATAAAACATATTGCTTCAAGAACTTGTTTCCATCTTGCGCTATCCCTGCTGCATCATATGTTACCAAGATTGAACGACTGGTAATGATGTCGTCAAGCAAATAGACAGGGAAAATTGGGAAAATAAATTACGACAACACTATCCCTTGTGTATTTTAAAAACATCGAGATTTATCAAGAATATTAGACAAGAGAAAATATTGTCAGTCTATTACGTTTTAAACACTCTGGGGAGTGGAATTGTAACTTGAAGACAATAAAGGTTTAAACACCAAGACATCATGTAACTACTAACAAACGTCAAGGGGATTGCGTGGGAATTGCGTCGAGTATAAAATGAACAAGTCTGATAGTATTTCGATGTTGCTATGGTCTGATGATAGTACTTGTATATAGCCTCTGAGAATAAAATCACGATTTTGAAACCTATTTGCTCACCGAAAACCCTTAAACTACCTATGGAGATTGCTTTGAGTGTCACCATTTTGGTGTGAGTGTTAGTCTGTACTATTTAACAAGTTTGCCATTTAGGAGGCACCACTCAGTAAGTAATTTGCTGCAGTTTTCCTAGCACAGACTACAAGATAACATTAAAGATGGGTTTCCTTTTTTTTTAGTGTCAAATTAAGCAAACTATTTGATTAAGTGGTGTTTCTAATGCATTGGCATGTACTCTTTATCATATCATTATTTTCTTATATTGCATATAATTTAAGGTTTAACCAATCATAAATGTCCATGTATGTACAGTCTGGATAAACAAAAAAGACTTCTTGATCGGTCACTCATTGGAATTCTGCTGGTAATTCACTTCTAATTTAGCTAATTATGAATTAATTATGGACATGTGAGACAAACTGGTATTTTTCCAAGTCATTAGAACACCTCTACTTTCTATTCAGTAAGGATTTTGATTTTCATAAATGAAAATGAGGGAACCCATCTTTAAGATTCTAGTATTACTATTTTGATCTATGAGAGCAATTAAACGAAGCTGATTTGAAGAAAGATACGTTTAAGCATGCGGCCTTGCCCACCAATATAAAACCATTTCATATAAAATAATGTACTGTTTATAAGCTGTTTATTATTGAATATAAAGCGGTTATCAAACGTTAATCCGAAAGATTAAATATTGGATATGAAACCTTAATCCGTGTATGTCCTCCCCTTTTTATACCCAATTAGATCTTGAATCAAAATGCCTTCGAATATGAGTTTTCGAGGTTTTTTTCTTTTCTAGCACCTGTCTTGTGGCT
The DNA here is from genome assembly GCF_000327385.1 of Lottia gigantea. NCBI lineage: Eukaryota > Metazoa > Mollusca > Gastropoda > Lottiidae > Lottia > Lottia gigantea. The sequence continues at coordinate 4,992,315 of NW_008708986.1, forward strand.
TTGAAACAAACATCAGTCTTGCCTCGAGTAAGCCTATAAAAATTAGTCACCTCAATGAACATAAGTATGTGTGGTTTTTGTGACGTACTCATGTGGAAAATATACACCAAACCCTAATCTTCATATTAAAACACATTACTTCAATTAAATTATATAGTAGAATGCCGACAATGGTCGAACGTATTGTTTCCAATTTGCATTGAGTGGTGTTTTAGAGTCTTTTTATTGCTCCTATATTCACATTAATGCGCCCTCTTTCAATGCGCTTTATCTTTTGGAGAACATTTAAAATGAATAGAGCACCTTGTCATTTAGATAAAATGAAGCCATTTATTTACATACTTGTTGAGGATATGCTAAAACACTTGAGTGCTCAACTTACGGTCAATGAGCAAACTGCATATTTCTTGGCTAGAAGTGTCCAGAAATTGTATTTTACGACAACTTTATGCAAAACACTTGATTGGTCACCGTGTGGTGTCCACTTTAAACAACAAAACTGCATATTTACCTCTCACTACTGTTATCTTTATTGTTGTTTATCACCCAATACTCGAGGGATATGCTAAAATATACTTGTGCACAGTTATTTTACCCATTTCTCAAACATGTTTTGGTTCATTTCTGTATTTTATGAGCATGTCATAAAGTGATTTACTACTGTTAAGTCGACTTAGTATGAATTATTTACAAAATATACACTTGTCATGCATTGCTTAAATGCAAATGTTTTGTTGACATGCACATGTATGAATCTCATTTTAATAAACTTAGAAGAAGCCGAGATAACCGGTGGCGTTGTTTTGGGATTTTTCTTCCCCTTTCTTACAACAATAACCTCTTTGGTAAATCTACTATACTACCCTTCACCGGCCTCACCTATCTCACAATGGCACTTTCTAGATTGGTCAACAATATCCCACCCCATTTCTGTTGAACTTAATGCTGTTTGGAACAATAATTTTTGTATTGGCATTTTGCCAAGTGAGGATTTTTATTCTGGCGGCGATGATATCCATGAATACTCTGGCGCAAGATGCGATGTGGTATTGCTCGGTTAGTTAGTGGGTACCTGTAAAAACTGAAAATCAATTTCACGAATGAAAGCCATTTTTTCTCTTAATCATTGCTGAAGATTGTCAAAGCGTCAAAACCTCATTCGGCCTTTTCATCCGATTAGTGATGACACTAGTATATTAGTGACGGATAATGGAAGATGGAAGAGTATGCAATATAGAAGCAAAAGCTGTTGTATGATTTTATATCAAGGATTACTCTAAACCGAACATTCAGTTCTTTCCGTAAGATTCAAAAGTCGTTTCGTCATCGATATAGATCTAATATATATTACAGTCAAGGTCGATTCAATTAGCATTCGCACGTTAAAGTGCTTGACAGCTCAAGTGGAATAACCATTTTATGTAGCAATTAACTCCATATGTACATCAGACAATCTCAGGAATCAATTATTGCTGCATTATCTGACCTTTATGACCTTATTAGAATGGCATTACAAATCTAATTGTGATCGTGAACGCCATAAAACTGGGCATTAACTGCAACTTTTCTGAACCCAACGCACGTTTAATGATATAATTACCAAAGAATAGGTTTACTGGTGTTCGACAGCTTTTATCTATCGGTATACGATTAGTCTGACCTGGTCAATGCATGTTATAATGCTATTCTCCATATATTTGGTGACTCATAAGAAATTGTCAACGTCCAGTTCAGTATATTAAAGACAATCGAGACCATAGCCATCACCAGTTGTGAATTAAGCATGATGGTAATTTCGAACGCAACTCACATTAATCTCAGATATTGGAAGTTCTTAAGTTCAGTACGCAACCCACAAGCACCTAGCAGGCAAACTCGGAATAGGTTACGAATATGTTACAAATGAAAAAATGTGTACAGTAAAACACCGCAGTAGTATACCATAAAATTAAGTATTTTATTTTTTCGTTAATCAAGTTGAGAGTCCCTTCTTCCGTTAAAAAATTGTCAACTAAAAACATAAAACTAAGCACGAAAGAAATATCTACACCATTCTACCACCTCTTAATGACCAGCATATAAATCATGTTTCAAATTACAGCGTGCCCAAAATATTTCAAGATAAGACATTACTGTCCGCTGGTAATAAAAAAATTATTATAAATCTGAAATAATGAGCAATTATTCATTCTTAATGATTATCATCCAATAGCTGCCCTAAAATCAATAAGATAATAGTCGTCTTTAATAAGAAATGCCCACCTTTAGGAAAAATACTATGACATTAGACCTAAATATTGTTTACGACATGGAATTGTAATCACAATCACATTATGACATTGAAATGGAAATGATTGCTTTATCTTCCTTCTTTGTTACTGTCATATTTTCGTATAAGCAATAAAGAAGGTATCCATAACAGTCTAACCTTACTTTACTTGTACCTCAAATTGGGTACCTGGGCATGTAATGAAAAACATAGCGTACAAGAAAGAAATGCCCTGACTGTAACACTGACCATTGCTATTCAAATAATCTGGTATCCATTTTAGTCTTTACTTGTACTAATACCAGTCAAGTCGCAAGAGCCATTATAATCGATCTATTATAATCGAACGTTATTTCCATCGGTTTGAATTTGAATTAATTGACACGAGCTCAAAGTGTTTGGAATATACAATCGTTGATTAGAAGTGGTTGATCTTACAATTAGCGTATTAGCCTATCCTATAGAGCGAGAACTATACTTAAAGGTGACTGTATGACATTCCTCTAAAGCAACATAAATTTTAAAAGCAGGATAACCGAACCTTGTTGTTTAATCTTGAACAACTGTATCATATCTTCCCCTGTTCCAAAATTTCAAAACTCCCAATCGTTTCTTTCCGATATAGTGGATGATATATAAGGATGCAAAAAAAGATACCACTATATTACATTATTTATAATATCAGTAATAAACACTTTCGTATTTTAATCTTAATACGATCTATTATGAATCACGTTTATATTAAAGGAGGCATTCACTACAAATTTAATGTTTTACTAAATGTGGGTTCCCTTCACTAGTACTGGTGTATGGAATTATGGATGGACCCTTCTTTGCAATATGATGCATGTGGGTCATTGGTTAACTCTTTTATTTACACCATGTAAACCTTGCAATCAGTGAAAAATATGTACAAATGTGCCTTTAAATAGAAAAAAATATGCCTGGCCTGTATGATCAATCACCTTTTTTCTTAAAACTTATGACTCGTAAAATAGGTGGTCTGAATGTTCTCTATGAGATATCTCTTTAGCATCCTTCACTGCACTTAAATTAGCACCATTATAAGACTAATTGGAATGTGTAGTTTTATGAGTAAAATACTATATATCATATATGATGGATGTTATCCCGTATCAACGTTACTGACTTAGTACATTTGTTATTGGTGTTACTAGTTTCCTTTTGATCATTAACTTTGAGAGAAACGATAATATCTTTTAACTACACCAGTCCAGCCAATGGGGAATAACAACAACTTTTTATTCTTAATTTGTTACATGATAGAAATCATATTCTATACAGATATTATATCTGAAGTATAAAGTTTCTTCAAAGCGTCATTTAAAGAGTGTATTCCAAGAAAAGCATTTAACTTACTATATCCTCGTTGGAATTCTATCACGAGGAGATGTTTTGATACAGACGTGTAATTTTCATGTTCTAATTAGGCTAAAATGCTCGATCATCGATTTTCTTGAATAGGAATTGAAAAGTAGTTGTTGGTTTTGGTTTGGCCTAATTAGCGACATGCTTGTGAACATAAATAATTCAATACTAAGGTATTTGGAAAATGTAGTCTTAATCATAGTAACTTACTCCTGCATGCTGTTGTGTGTTAAGGGCTTTGTAGTTCCTTTGGGGTTTTGATTGATATGATGTTGTGACGTTATTTCATTGCGGATATCAATATTGAAGCATTCAGTGCTATGACACAGGTCATTTGTACGTTTACCCAGCTTGTCAAGTGAACTAAAGACTCTTAAGAGAACACTGTTTACACTTCCAATTCGTGTCGACAATTCCTTCTACATTCAAACAAAATCATGCCTATGATCTTTGCTCTTTTGAAAGGAATCTCGATTATGCCATTGAATAAGTTCGCTAAGTTGAAAGATTCATAATTTGCAATTTAGGATCTATTTGCTAACATTTATTTAAAGATCTAAATTAATTGTAGCCAACCTGATCATGTTATTTATTCGAAGCATTGCGTACTTGGGGATATTTTCATATCAATCGTTTTATCTCGGGAGTTTCAATCTGGACAAATTATACACATTTCGAGCCAGTGCATGGAACTGGGTAAATAAAGGAAGCCAAAATGAAACGGATTCAACTGAGAATATCTTTTTTTTGTATCAAAACATCTGCAAGTACTAATCCGATTCCCCATCTGATGTTTGTAGTTCTTAATATTCCAGGGAAAGGTGACGATGAGAGTCACACAAGAGGCTAGAAATTACTTTTTGAATCTGCTATTTCAGAATCATAACCAACTGATAAACGCTTCTACAATTGATATCGTGTGCGTGAACGCTTCTTTATTTCACAATATGTCACTTCATTGGAGACAAATTTCGTCATCTACATCGATTAATTACAGAAAAATAAAGTCAAATTTTTTATTCAGTTATCGTGTTCTTCTATCAGATTTAAAAAAATGAAATTATTTTACGAAATATTCGAATATGTAAATTGTCATTCCGACATACTTAAATTGTGACAGGCAATTCATAACACATGATAAAGAAAAAAAAATTAGTTTAAAACATGAGCTAGACTAAAGCAATTACAGGCAGATTCTCTCACGTTAGTTTCATATACAACTCATAAAAAATAGATGATTCTTTTGAAACTGACAAATGCGTCTTGTAGTATTTTTAAGTAAAAATTAACGCATGTCAAGTTTCGTAATTTGCTATTTTAAACTCGTAAGGAATTTGTTGGCATTCCAATACAATACAGTTACAACACATTATAACAAAACATAACTCCTGTTATAGCTCGGTCACAACGGAAAGGGTGCTAAGGTGACAGAAAATTAGTTTAGAGCATGTTAAGGTCGCCATAAACGTGGTAGCGTGAAGATACCGTGCAGTTGTCACCAATAATCGCCGATGAATCGAGAATGTCCATAAACTAACGCAATAAAAAAGTTTAAGTAAAACCTTTTTTTATGTTACTGTATGTTAAACCTGTTCTATTTGACGGTTTTCTACTTTTAATTTGCTCATTTGCTTGTGTGGTTGACACTTCTACAGAACTACAATAAAGACCTGGTAAAGAGTCAAAAAACATGAAAATGGTTGTGCACGACTAAATACAGTTCAAAGAAAGGAGATGGAAGCTAAACAATTTAGATGGATTTTAAAAAAACTAATTCAATTTACATGATTGACTTTTCACAGATTTTAACAACACTCCAGGTTCAACTCAATATTCTTCTTAAAACTCTGAAGTGAAATGGAAGTACTTCGATAACTGCACTTCAAATGGTATTAAACAAACTGTCTTTAACTTTTTCTGATCAACTATCTGGCCATGTTATTGATCATTTCAAGGACTTCTATCCAAACATTGATCAACCGTGTTTTAGAACGGCCTTTCGCTTTCGTTTAGAGCTGAACATTTCCAAATATATACAGAAAGAGTAACTAATCCACGTCGTATCCCTTACCGTGAATGGAGAGAAATTAGATTTTAAGGAAACACTTAAAAAGCATGTTGAATTTCCCAGTTTTCTTCATTCCACAAGGACTTTAGTTTTCCTTTCCTTTAAAGATACAGTATTTATGGAAGTTTCTATGACAAATTTACTGATATATGAGTTTCCAAACAATTAATTTTTACAGAATCAGTGTTGACATGTATTGGTATCCTCCTTATTTGGAATTCCCGAAATGATCGTTAAATTACCAACAGCGAATCAACAATTAACTTAGGTAACATTCTGGTTTTGTTGAGTGAAATTCACACCCCTCCTTGTTCTTTCATACTAAATCATTTACGACATGTGAGATCTGTTAGTGAATTGCGAGTTATATTTGGTTCATGGGGTAGCTTCTTACACATATTACGATGAATCAATGTATTCCATAGCGATGGCCCATCGTCATACGCCCACAATTTTAACGGCATCAAGTCAGCCAAGTCGTTCGGGAGGTTGACAAGAGCTATCAGTAAATGAATATTCCGAACAAAATATTTTTTTTCTACAAGAGCTTTATTCACAGCCTTTTTGTTTTGCAAATCAATAGTTTTTTGAGAATGCCTTTTTCAATTTATAGTTGCTACATCTTCTGTATTAAATATTCAATTATCACATAACATGATAGCATGTTGGTTTTACAATGTTTTGGGTAAAAAAAAAAACAAATCAACCAGCTGATAAAAAAATCACATTAATTGTTCATAGCATTTCATGTTAGGTTTTATGCTAAATGTAAAAAAACATGTTAATGCTAAACTTATATTGTGAAACGTTATCCAGGATTTATTGGAACTTCCTACAATGCTTCTAGCATAAACTTCAATTACTTAGTAATTAAAACGACATCACTGAAAGGTTTATGTGGGTATCTCAAAATAACAAAACCGTTATCTAATGAATATGGTTCTTCACGTCATAATTTGAGTTTACGATTTCTTCATCGTTTTGTTTTAGTCCATGTTGACTATTCCGATATATGACTTTTTAAATGTCAAAGAATAACAAACTTCCGAGCATCTACCTGATAAGAACCTTGTTCACTCATATTTGCAATGGATTCATAACCACGTACCAATGTGAAACAATGATACTTATATTAATTCATTCGTTTATATTGGTCGTGATATTTTTTTTTTACAGAAATAATAGAGCTTGATTTAAGATTTGAGATCGAGGTAAATTGTTGGCAGAAAACATAATCTGCTTGATGTTATTATGAAACTATTCTAGAACGCTCGTAATTTTGGTGGTGTGAACGGTGAAAATATTGTGAATTTATGTTGACTCATGCCGTGTTGACACGTGCAGACTAAGAAAATGTTGGGGCTCTTTTATACAGAAATACGGGAGTTGGATTTAAAGGGATTGTTAAGAGAATTTCTAAAAAAAAATATCGGGGAAACTGATAGCAACAATTTACACCACTCTAAATTTTAATCAGACATCTATGTTTCTACAAATTCACTAAAACTAAAACTAGTTGTGAAGGGCCTTATGGTTATATGATAAAGCATATTTCGCGATTAGTGATGTCATCAACCATTTATTTTTTTGTGGAATTGCAGGACCTAGACGTCTGACTGAAAATTGGAATGGTGCAAATTGATGTTATAAGTGTCCCCAATACACATATAAAATTTTTTTAAACCTCTTTACGATCCCTTTAAGGTTGAAGATTGAAAGAAATTCCTGGAAGCAGACATAATCTACTTGATATGAAAATTCTCATATTGTTCTACTTAGCATTGTCAGATTTTGTATGACAATAGACGAAGCTAATAAAGAGTTGTATTGTCTATATTTGTCAGGTTGAAGTGTTATAAGATGTTTCAGGTGTTAGCCTCGGGTATAACACCCAGCTTAGCACATTTACAGATCCTCTAACAAACTCTTCAAGAAGAAAAAAACGTCAAGAACAATACAAAAAATTCGTCAAAAAGAAGAGAAAACTATGAAATAGTTCGAGGCGATGACAGCTATGAATTTAAACTTGTTTTTTTCTTTTATATTACTAGCTTTATATTTTATGTCTTTTTATTTAGTGTAAGTTCTGTTCTGTTTTTAGTGTTTTCATGATAAATAATATTCGTTCTTCTTTCCATTATACTGAGCCATTTTTCATTTACATCGAATAACTTTTTCATTTACATCGAATAACTTAAAGTTGCTTCTTCGAACAATTTTTTTTTTTAGGGACGATCTGTGTCATCGGAACAGATTTTTGTCCGTTAAAAACGAAACATAGAAAGTGAAAAGGATAATTTGACGTTCTCTATTATCTAAAATAGATGTAATATGTCGTAAGAGATTATGAGTAATTATTTGATGACCATTTTTCATTATTATAATATAACAGAATGCATTAAACATTAATAATGAGATAAACTGTAGAAGTGGGGTGTTAATTGCACTTTTGAACCCCGGTCAATTATAGAGAAGGTAGTGGTTGATTAAGGTCTAACTTTTAATTTCCGGTTTGCCTGTGGAACCGATACTAGATCTCCACAGTGTTAGATTGTTTATTAGTTGATCATCGAATCTCTTTGCCAGTAACTTTTACTCCCTTGGTTCAACTTGAAGGCAAATAGTCCAAGGTTTCGAATTCGGATTAATTGAAATGCGATATTATTAGGTTTATAAGTCAATGCCAATTGAAAGCTATGATAAAGATTATACGCTGAAGGAATTACAAATTGGTTTCACTAGTTTACATTAGCAATTTGTTTTCAGGTATATGCTATATTTTTTTAAATATAGTCACATATAGTCGTAACAAAAACATAGGCATTGTTGAACAATGGGAGACAAGATTTTACCACAGAGTCCTTTTTTCTTTGGGAAGCTGGCCGTATTCCTCGTATTCAGGAACTTCAGAGTAAGGGATTTATCAAATTGACGTAGGATTCAGAACAATGGAACACAATAAATTACAGTACATATAATTTGTTCTATAAAAAGAAAACTACTGACGATCCGAATCGCAAAATGAAACCGGAAATCATAAAAACCAATTGACGAAACACTCATTGGTAACTTTTCAAATGAGGAAGTATATCTTTTGTAAGTGAGTAAATATTTCATAATGAAATTTAAATAGGGACAGGTAAACCTAGCGTTTTGTATCTTTAAAATACTGCAGTGATAATTGTAAACGTCATTTCCGAAAAATGTTATTATAGACAATTTTGGGGGGGTATTTTTAATGTTCAATCTTTTAGGTCGATATACGTGGTAGACATTTCGCCATCTTTCTTTCGGATATGTTATTGAATTCAGTTTGGCATTACTGTAAATTGTGTAGTCACCATTTGTCCCCAACGTTTGTCCAGAAAGACTATCGACTAATCATCAAAGCTACAAGAATTTCACGGGAAGGAATTAAATTGCAGCGGACACTTCAGAAATGCATTATGCAGTGTGGCCCTTGTCGCTGATTCAATTAAAAGTGACGATTTATGTCTCTATAGCCGTTATCTCAGTGAATGAAGGAATGGACTAAATCTTCGGTAAACCATTTATTTTCACTATCAGCTCACCATGTCTAAAGTGTTCACATTATGGCATTAAAGTAAATGAATTTATTCGATGGTTCCATCAATTGTGACAGCTACTATACGATATATTATGGATTTGTTAAATGAGATGGATCTGTACACTGTTTTAAACTTTGATATGCCACAATCAAATTGATGCAAAACAGAAACTGGAGAGCCCTCGTGGTTCAATGTATTTTGAAAACTAACCCACACTAAACCCACCCACCACCCAATGTATCTTTTGTTTTATTACCAATAATAAAAGAAAATGCGTTTTCTAATGATGACAATTAAAGTTTCGAAGTTTGAGTAAAAGATGGTTGTACCACTTTCAAAAAATTATGACTTAATTGACAACCTTGTTCATAGCAAACTAAAGACAATTAATTTATAACAAACCCTTATTATTTTAACTAATTTCGGATCAGATCAGAACAGAAGAGAAATACCCAACAGTTCTAAACCGCTTATTTAGATTTCTAAATGAAGTATTTGTTCCATCCTAAGACTCTACATTGTTGGGAGAATCAAACACTCCCTTCGCCGAAATCATATATATAGACTAAACTGACAGAAAGGTATACTAAGAAAAGGTCTAAAAATACTGGTTATGATTAAGAATCTGTGTTACTATCTGAGTCAGATTGTTAGACTAAGAGCTTTGACAATGTTTCTTCTAAATAACAACAATCGTTATTGGTTGTCTCATAAAGTAAATTTTCATAGAACTCTGGAAGTAATACTGCCTTTAATTCCTCATCGATTCCTGCAATTGTTTAATGTTTTAGAAGTACCACTACACTATTCAGAGGTACTTAACATTTAATATAAGCCTTCTGAGGAACATGCCCGAGGTCTGCAGACCTCAATAAAATTTTATTTACTGTGTTCTGGTCTCGAGTAGTTTAGATTATATTGCAGAAGACTACACTTGAGTCAATCTTGAATTTCTAATAAAATGTATGTAATAGAACCCATCAAAATGTCACTCTGAAGATTTGTTGAACAGATGAGATGATCTGCGTATTATGTCAGATAATCCAGGATAGTGAGCCAAGAAACTTGGCCGGGGACTTCAACAAATAATTACATATATGGCAACTTTTATAGGCGAGCTTTATCTATTTAAGACTAAAAAATAATGTTTATGTTTTTATCAACGAGTGGGTAGATTCACACAGTAAAATTGACGTTAAAGAGGTATGTTTCGAATATCCTTTAGTGCCTCTCGGTATATTTAACTGTTTGTATACTATTTAACGTCACTTTTTAAAGAAAGAAAAAAGATACATGTATTTGTATAAAAATTTAGAATTATCACTCCGTATTGTTTTTCTTACCTTTTTTCTGTTTGGAAATTGTGACAGGGCTTTAAAGTGCAAAGCGTACTTATTGAATCTTTATCAGTGCATCTGTACTGTATGATGTTTTGTTTGTATAAAGACAATTACTTATTGATGATGTCTGTTCCATTTACTTCCGAGTTTATATTGTTTACATTACTAATTGTTATATTTCTGATTCTCTCCCTTACATGCTATTATCTGTTTGTCTTGGAGAATTCCATTACTTTGGAACCACAATGACCATGGCGGGTGATATTGGGGCTATTAGTCATTTTAAATACACCATATGCATCGACATGTTGCCATTCTTTATCAATGTCGCCACACCTTTGGGCTTATTTAAATGGGTGATTATATGCACGCTCCAATTTACATGAACAAGGAGAATTGTCGTTCGGATGAGACAATAACTGAGGCCCCTTGTGCTACAGATGCAGAACGCCACTTCCCTGGTAAAATTCCCCTTAAAACACATTGCATGGTGTTATTCTGTCTCACTAGCCCAATCAGGCACAGAAAAGTAGTACGTAGAGGTCCACATCATTTCATTTTCAATTTACAATAAACCAAGACGTGGTCTTATAATTTGGTTCGTAAGTGTAGATTTGATTCGTCAGCGTAACAATCTGATAGAGCTCAACAGTTCATGTTGGTTTTCTCAAATTAATATGTAAGAGATTTTGAATTTAAGACGACTAGCTGTACAAATCAATTTAATTAATGTACATCAATAATAATTTATACATTATAAATATAAATAAATAAGACTTGACTAATCTGCCCTATTCATTTTTAATAAATAACATGAAATGAAATTGTGTTATTTTTTTATATTTATGGATCGTCAGTAATCCAGAAAGTAAGTCATACAACTAAATACAAATGATAATTGGGTATTTATGGACTTTGCTAAACGCCAACCTTAAATTCATTATCATAAGCGAATTTAGGTGAGCTGTCATCTAAAAAATGTCTTCAGAAATTTACAAATTGAATAAAATTATTACTGAAAAGATATTTTCTAATCAAAGGTCATAGAGTCCAAGACATGAAAATTCGTCCATGCAGAAACATTGCAAAGTAAAACATTCATATTACATGTATTTACTTTACCTTCTGATGTAACATTCGCAACTAAGATGTGGTTAATTGCAATTGAATGAATATAGTTTGTTTCATTATCTGTTTTACCAGCCACAACAGCTAAATTTCAGCCATCTAAATATAACACAATGAGCCATAAAGCTTAAATTAAGCTCTACCTGTTGGTAACAATGAGACTACTATATCCCCTACATCATTTCACTGGTTTCTTTAAAGAAAACAAATTTTAAATTCTTAATACACAAGACAGGTTGCCGTTGTCTTGAATGACGACGTTTTATAATATGATATTTAAGATAATAACAGACATCATGTTAAGACACTGACAGTACAAATGAAACAAAATAGAATCGTGACAGTTTTTTCCGCCCTTGTCTCAGACAAAATGTGACATTTTGACAGAAAAATGCCACCCGTAATGCTGTAATTTGCAAGGAAAACATGCTCTAAATCGAAATAGAGGATGATTTCTTATCAGTTCTCACTGTACAATATCAAACTAGTTTAAGACATATTTTAACCTTAAGAAGTTAATATTGAGAGACAACGTGTCCAAATGATACGGCTCATTTGTCAAGGATTCTTGCTAGCACAGAATGCAACACAGGCTTAAGTTTACCCATTAATATGTTTATAGAGAAGGAGAAATTCTGGGCGAAACACAGGTGTTTTATGGGGTTTCATGACAATTATGTAGCTCAAGCGGATTGGTACATCCTTTAAATATTTGGCTCTTCCATTAATAGATCTAAGAAAGTTATTCTCGCTCATCAAGTAAATAGTTTACATAGTCTCCCTTTCATCTACTGAAGTAGGCAGATTTAACATAAAAACAGATCTCTAGCTTTATTCAATTTGAATTTTCAAAACGAATTAGCCAAATTTTTCTTGTAATAAGCATGGGTTTTAAAAATGACCTGTAAAAAAACCATTATAAACAACCCTCCAAATACAATATAAGCAAATATTGTACAAGCTTTAGATGAGATTGTAATTCACAAATTCCATTTAATAGCTTCATAATCGAGTGGTTTTATGTTTCAGTTGCGCTTAACATAATTCATAGTAAAAATTCATAAATAAATAAATATTAACAGTAAATAAATTAACAAGTTTCTGATACAGAATAATGTTCACCCATGACATCATCAATTATAGCATCGTCTAGTGTATAACTTCCGGATAAAGTTGTATTGTCGTCATCATCTTGATAACGAGGTTCATACAGTCTGTAATTGAATTCATTACGTAATCGTGTAATACTTGACTGGTGACTTCCTCTGCGAATCGGAAGCACTGGCTCACCACCAATCGAAACTTGTGACCCTTGCCAATTTCTCACTTTTTGTTTGGCTTGTAAGTCATTTTGAAATGTCACTCGCTTACTTCCTCGTTCTTTGGATGTGCATGGGTCTTTGTTTTCCTGAAACGAACGTCGTTTGTGCTTTACATAGGCATCCAACTCGTCTGTTGGTGATGGTAACGGAAGGCCAGACGAATTGGATGAATAAGAAGGTAGCATCCTGGGTGAATAGGTTTCAAATTGTCTATTTCCATAGGTATCTTTTTCCAATAAATGTGTTGTCACTACTTTATTTTTTCTTGGACTCTCAATGGTAGTACTCTTCAATCTGAACGATGGAGGTTCAATTTCTGAAATGTATGTTGAGAATATTCAGAACACTACAGATATACAACAACTACATTGTAAGAAAGTTACAATAACGCGTCTTTTATTTCGGGGAGATTCAGCAAATAAGATGCATTCGATCTCGTCAAACAAAATATTATATAATATTTAAAATGTATTTAAATTTGTCTTTTCAAAGAAAATGTAAGTTTTTGCTTCAACTGTCCTTGATTATGAACCACATGGAGTGATAAGTTACTCGTTTTAATCAGATTATGGGAACTAATGTGGATTTTACAAAACCCAACAACCAAAATACATGCAGAACCTTTTGCCAATCATCTAGTCAGAACATACATGTACATTTAAAGTGCACCGACAATATACCGCATAATATACCATACACAATTCTGATTCATATGAGTGTAACGTGTAATAAGACTTCCCATTTACATTTATAACTACAGCTATATGTGCTTTTAAGTTAAATCTTCATTCTACGGAAGAATTGAAGTTTGTACCCATCCATTATACACCTTACTGATAGATCAGTCGAGACTTATTTTACCAAGTAAGTACCCGAGCTAGAGAAACACTAGGACATTACACTGTGATTCAACAACATTTCCAGCGAGTATACAAAGACTATACATGTAGTTGATTGTAAAAGAAAAACTCGATAAACGAAAAATTCTTGAATTCGCACTATATGTCATGTAAACGTATTACAAATTAGAATGCATGTAAACGTATTACAAATTAGAATGCATGTAAACGTATTACAAATTAGAATGAAGAGTAAATCGACATTAATAAGTCAAATTAATTTAAATTTTGAACATTTTATTATACTCCTTTTCTAAAAACAAATTTAATTTTGAAGAATATTAGTTTTTGTTTTAGTAAAATCTTATGCAGCAGACAGGTAGGTTACAGAAAGTTTTTAAATGGGGGTATGAGAATTAGGCGTGTATGACGTCGACACCAAGAATATTCTAGAAAACGAAGAATCTCGACTCATATATAATTACATAGAGCTTAATCTTATATGATCATAATTATTCAGACGGGCTTTGGTGCAAATGTATTTTTGGAATTGAGACATAAACACAATGACATTTAATCGGCAATCGATGTGACGTTTCTTAGCCTGATTGTCAAAGGATTTCATATTTTATTCAATCAACGGATTGACTTTTTTTCTGCAAACAATCAATTTTACCTTGTATTGGAATAAGACATGTTTTTAAAAGTCCTCGTGTTCATGACTTTAAAACAAATGAAATTTCCCTTATAAAGTATCGCATGGTGTTATTTTAATGTCATTTGTGTCAATTTCTATCATTTGTGAAAAGAGTTATGGCCCATTAACCTACACATTTCTTAAATAAAAAACAATAAATAAGTTGGAAGAGGTTTGAATTGAAATAAATCTTCATCGTGAGGTGAAAGTTAAGTTGATTATATTCACATTCGACAAGCTACTTTTTAGTGTATTTCTTAATCCACGTGTGTCTTTAAAAAGTGATTAATCAAATCTATGATGATAATAGAAATGTTAACAGGAAAGGTAAAATGTCACAGTGCATGCATTATGTACAGAATAATAACACACGATGTCATCTATTGAAAAAAAAAATCGATGGTAATTTGCAATTCAGTTCACCCAGTAAAACGTAAAACCTTTCGAGGCTCTTTTGTGTTGCAATTTACTAAACGTGTCACGCGGTTTGTAAAAATGTAACTTTTCCGACTGACGTATTGAGGTTCGAAAAGAAAAGGTACAGTTTATGTAATTATCGATACAGTAGAAAACATAGAGTTATAAGCATCCTCTGAATTTTTTCCATCGCAGCGCTAATCCCACACCCGAACATTGTACCTCGTTTATTTGCACCTTGCCGTCAACTGTCTGTTAATCGAAGGTGGTTAAAGACAGATCACTTAAAGCCTACGGTTAACACTTTTAATAACGCAAGATTGTGTGGGTTTTATTATATTTAAAATAATACACATAAACAGCGAATCCGTGTAGGCGCTATCACGATAAGTAAAACAGTTGATAATGGACCTCTCAAAATATATTTGATCACACAATAGATTCTAATATAATTAATAACAGGAGTAGACTCTCTTTTAATAATGAGAGGAAAATAAGATATTTTTGCTTCTGGCAAGAGAAAACATAGTTTAACATTAAAACGTAGGCGATATTCCTTGTATATGGTTTCTTCATAATTTTAAGATTTTTTTTATGAAAAAACATATTATTTTGAAGCCGACCTTATAAGCTGTATATTTCTCACTGAAAATTAAGTAATCGATTTCTCTGGCTCTTTTATTAAGGCGAAGACTTTATCTATTTTCCAGATAGTACCGAGTCCGTTCTTTATGCTGGTTTGCACCATAGTAAGGGTTTGTTCTTACGTATTAATGCTAGACCTTTACGTTATAACTGATGCAAATGGGTGTCCAGGTTGAACATATGAATTGGACAGAGTGACCTTCATTCATTGAAAATTTATGTGGAACATATTTCTATTAACCAAACAAGTTTAAAAATCCGTCAGATGGCATAAGGATGAGTAACCTATGTTCTGATCTCCGCTGAACCTTTTCAGAATGTCGTTATTCTTTCAGAATGAGAATTGACAAAAATCCATACCCGAAGTTTCTGTTAAGGGAGGCAACTGAATGTCCTCTTCACTACCACCTCTACCACTGTCACTTCCACCACGACCGCTGTCCCCACTGTTTGTTTCTACTGATGTATCACTCTGTATATCCTCATTCAAAACTTGAAGTGCCACCTAAAAAGAGAAAAACACCAATTTATGATACGGAAATAAAAAAAAATTGCATATACTACCAATTTAACAGCGCTAAGTGATCAAGACCCTACTACCAAGTACTATGACTACCAAGATCTTGGAAGTCTTGCAGCATACCTCATGTTGTAGATATCCCTACTAAGTGATGTTGGTTGTAGGTTTGAACAGAGGAGAAGACAAAATTCCCCCACTTGATCAATGAAATATCACACTGCTGGATTTGTCCGTCATCATTGAGCGAAATAACAACAAAAACACGCATTTCGTTCCAAAATTGTAAGCACTGCAAACTTTTGTCGATCGTTCACCTTGAAGTTGCATTTTTTCACATTGTGCCAAGAACACATTCATACAATTAATAAAACGACTTTTAATTTGAGCTTAACTCGACACGTTTCTCAATTAAATTCTCATTAAAATCAAACGTGAGTTAAGTTTTAATAGGATGAACAAGTCAGTTTTAGTCATTAGTATGAGAGATATGAAGTCACCTTAAATAATGATCTCTGAAATTATCAAAGCTAAAGTGCAATTAATCTAGGATTCTTAGACATGCTGCAATTGCTAACATGATATAATTTTTTAGTTCAGAATTAACATCGTTTGGGACTGCCAGACTGTGCGTTTGCCAGTGATATATTGCAGGGTGAGTGGGTATACAACAGTTACTGTCTATGTCTTCAATTGTTGCGAAGAAAGGATACAGCTTGAACCAATGTGGAAATGGTGATAATTACGGCATAACGATATTCTTTCGCTGGTTGTTCATAGGAATTGAAGTTAACAGCCATCATTAAGATATTGCTAGTATGTTGGTCTTACACTTATAATAGGGTGGATCGAATATGGTTTTCTTAGATCTTTTTAGTCCAAATATCGTAATGCCTGCGGGCAGTTTGGCAGGACTAACAAATTTTAATAGCGTTTGATTGTCGCCACACACATAATCAATATAACTGTGTTAGAGGTTTTTATCAATATACATTTGTATTCCTATATATATCTAGTGAAAACATTCTACTTTCATTTTCAACGGAAGTGGCTTATTGCCTTAGGAAATATCACATGTCATAAACACTCATTATTATCTCTTATGATATTGACAACTGATCAAAGAATTGTGGTAGGAATTTGTAACTTGTGATCGTATAATGACCAACGCCTACTTGACCAGTGAAAGATCGTATGTCCTTCTGAACACTACAATGGAACTTTTTGTTTAATAACATATTTTTATTAGACCTCTTCACAGTTTATTCAAATACTTCAAAATAGGTAGAAACCACAACGGTAATTGGCATTAAACAGAACGAGTTTGACGAGAGCTCAACTCTAAACGATATTTGAGATGCTGTAAAGACGTGGACCTAAAAATATAGATCAAAGTACTTGGAAACGACTTTACAAATGACAGAATCTGAGGACAACAGAATTTTCAACGATTGCCAGCAACTGGGGGAACATACTAAATCGCATGTGCGCAATGCAACGGTGAAAATTGCAGATGATTACTTCTACTTTCCATCAATTGTTACGTTTTTGTCGTCGAACTGGGCGGTCGGAATCTGCATTCATCCAAGTGATCACAGTTACTCGTAGTTGAACAATTTCTTAATCTGAATGTTTGATCCGATGGGATATATTGAATAGATTGTCGTACGGAGCTCACCGTTATATATCGTATGCCGGTGACCTTCAATAGTTTACCATCATATTAACTTAACAATGTCAATATAATTGTATTTATAAGCACCACAGCAATGTTTTCTTAGGACGAAGGTTGCTACAATTTATTAAGAAAACATTTGGT
The DNA here is from genome assembly GCF_000327385.1 of Lottia gigantea. Classification (NCBI taxonomy): domain Eukaryota; kingdom Metazoa; phylum Mollusca; class Gastropoda; family Lottiidae; genus Lottia; species Lottia gigantea. The sequence continues at coordinate 5,010,334 of NW_008708986.1, forward strand.
GTTATCAAAAAGATATATTCTTCCATCTCTTTCAAACCAAACATTTTTAAAGACATTTGTCGTGAAAGTAAATTTTGAGTGCATTCCGTTAAACAAAAATTTCAAAAAAATGTTTCTTCTCCCCAAAGGTTAAATGCGAACAAATATAGATTTGAAAGTGTCAATAAGTTTTATTTATTTAACAAATGTTGTTGACTTTTTAAATCACAATGTTAAGAAGTATCAGCTACGTAAGACAAACGATAGAAATATCGTTTCGTGACTCAAGAATAACTGCGAGTTCCAGACGATTTCTCTGGAGGTTTGGATGTCGTCATAGGATATCAATATTAGATGCAGGTCGACTGCAAAAACATTACCTTTTGAAATGTTAAGTTATTGGAGCATGGAATATGAACAATCGCCTGCACAATTGCTCTAAGGTCAGTCCAATATTTTGCTGAAGGAGATCTTTGAAATTCTGTTTAAAGTTTACCAAATGCGACAGATAGCAGACGTTGCTTAAAGTACAAAGAGTGTGCGTGTTACCAATTATCTGCTGGAATTACACATCATTTTGAGTTTTTCACTAACGTAACTTTATCTATTTTCAGATCTAAGGAAACTAATAAAAAACATTTCCATTGAGTAAAGAAAATATCTAATTCAGATGCACAACAAAAACTGGACTACGAATTCTACTAATTAGTGCATCATCTGAATCTCTTGATTGCAATTTTAGATAAAGACTTTTTCTCCATATAAAAGCACTGGTACAGGACAACAGGTTGATCATATGATTGAAACCTCTATAGTTCACGTTTATTGTGAAAAAGCGTTTATCGTATTGTATCTCAATGCTGCTGAAGGTACATCCAGATGCAAAATACGATGTTACGACATGTATTGTAATTTTAATCCAACCCAACACATCCGCAGTTCTTGCCAAAGGTCGTAATTTATATTTTGTAGTTTAGGATGGAATAAATAACAAATCACTTGTATGGGCTTTGTGAATCCGAAAAGGATGCCAAATTAACAGACAACTTGCAAAATGGCATGTGGAAAAATGAGAATAACTTAGTTACATTGAGTTAGAAGCTGTTTAAAGCATTATATTCCAGATCGTTTAAGTCAATGTAACTAAGTTGTTCTCATTCTTTCGCATGTCATTTTGCTACTAGTCTATTAATTTGGCATACAATGCGTTAAACAGCTTCTAACTATTATGGAATTCTAAGATTATGGAATTAATAATGACACTGCTTTGGAGATCCCAGGTCCTCATTCTTCATCGATTTACGCTCTATCATTCAACAAAAATAAACAGCTTAGCAGGGGGATTAGGGAACATCGTTCATAATGTAATACCATGACACAGAAAGGGATTTCAAGTGCTTTTAATTCAATAATAATGCACTTTAAGGAATGTCTGAAGTATCAGCTGCATATTCCAATCTGACATACCAACAAAAGATTTATTCGTGACTATTTTTACGATAAGCTCGACATAGACATTTCCGTATTGAAATAATCATAAATATTTACAAGGCACGTTTAAAACTAGATTTATATTGGCGAGAATCCGGCTTACCAATCGAACATGTAAATTACATACAAGAATACCGAAGAGTGATTAATGTTAGTGACTTTCTTTTCATTTTATTTCCATTTTTATGCCAAATCAATAGAAAGTTAATCAATTATTTATTAATACAAGATTCATTTCTTGTGTTTTTCAAGAAGATTGCTTGCTCGATGCTAATAACAATGATTCTAAACAACATACAGATGTTCCTGCAGTGAATATTGATATAACGTATAATTAAAGCATATGTCATTTTTGTTGCAAACTTTGTTATAGTAATTTATGTACATTTTATATCGATTTGTAATTTTTTGTTAATACAATTATGTACATATATTAATGATTTTGTTGTGATTTTCGCCAAGGCCACATCTGATTGAAAAGATAATGATAGCCTAGAAGAAACACATCCGGATATGGTTAATGATTTACAAGTCTGACAACCCTGTGGGAAATGGGTGTGTTCATTTTTAAACTCATTAAGTGAGTTAATAAACTGTTTTTACCATCTGCCGTCTCTAATCGGATTGTTTTCTGCTTATGCAGGTTGGAATCCATAAAAACAAGATGCCTTCTTTAAGCTACTATCACTTTTATAGACTGTTTAAACAGCTATTCTCCAACCCTTTGCTGTGTCATCTGATCAAACAGGTACAGGAAAGTAGGAAGTAAAACTTCGTTTGGTACTTCATCAGCGAAACTAAATGGACTTTTACGTCTTTTTTACGCAGTTACCAACAAAAAATATAAGGAGAAACATATCAGATTTCACGTATCCAATATATTGATGACATCAGCCATCTTATCACTTATCACTATCACAATTTATCGGAGGAATAATCAACAAAGTTATTGGAAAAATAATAAATGTAAGGTTTTTATTACGTCTTGTTATTAATCAAGTACGACCAGATTCCACTAAAACTAATCAGAATATGACCAGATATATATCATATCACAAATTGGTAGCATTTGACAATTTAAATACTGGTACTGATGAGGTCAAATTGCTTGTTTTTGTTTAAAGACATGTTTGTTAGTGGGCTGGTGGTCTTTGGTAGGTATTATTAGCGAGATCGTTAAAAACATAATATAAATGTTATCATACTTATAATACCATTAGCGATACGAAAAAGTTCTGTTTTGTAAAAAAAGGACGCCAACTGCCACAGTCCTAGCAGAGTTTCCCTCATTGCACACCGCACGAAATGCCAGTTTAAGTAGCCAATCAGGAGCATATAAAAGGGACGTTAAAGCCTTTTTTCAATGCATTAACATACACGAATCAATTCAAATTAATGCAAATAAATGAATAAATGTGGTTCAAATGAGCTGTTGGTATTTTCAAACTTGTCAACGACCCCAAACGTTCGTGATCTGAATGTACAGAGAGGTCTTTTGCGAAAGAATAAAACTGTAAATCAAAATCTAAGCCAAGAAAAACAGAGCACATTGATTTGAATGTCAAATTCGACCAGAATGGCCTTTAAAGATCTTTTAACTATAGACTTTTTCTTCCTTGAAACAATCAGATATTATCAGATTAAAATCCGTTTTGTTTCTCCTGGTAAGATAATTTAATTAAGCATTTGTATGATGTCGAAGAAACTTCCTCTCTGTGGAAATTCTTGCTTATTTCTTTATTACATTTTGGACAGAAAACAGTGGTATTTTGATGAATAATTGGAAATATGTCAATCTCCAGATTCAGGAAAGCGTTAATTTGATAACAACCATATCTTGTCATTTTTTCCTGAACTTTAAAGATTGCTTAAAGCTTAAAGCCAAACAAATTTACACCATGATTACAGTAGTGTATACTGAACTGACGAATTGCTTTTCTACGGCATGCTGTTGTCTACGATTTGTGTAAGATGCAGCTCAATTTTGGAAGTTCATTTGTGCATTACATTAGAGTATTCCTTACTCGTGAACGTCGATATGTGTTGCTAAAATGGAATATCACCTTACCTCTGTAGGAACAAATTCGAATGCCTAATTGGTAATATACCTGATCAGGGATTGCTTATGTTGTTAGTTTAAACCATAGTCGTACTACTGTCAGCATTTAATATTCTGATTTCTTGATCATTCGATATACATTTTACATAACAGGGCTTTAAAGGTCAAGTTAAAGCAATGTAAATTCCAACGTTCCAACGACATGAATACAATTTCTATGAACTATTTCTGTCAAACTAATCTATAAACATGCACACAATATTTTACAAAAAAATAGACAGAGTATCAATATTTCATTGAAAAGCTGCAAAACTTGGCTTTTTTTCTCTCGAACTTCATCCAATAAAAATAGTTGCCAGGCTAATTATCTGTCTTTGATCTTTCACTATTCTATCAACACAGTGTAACTTCAATTGTTTTCTCGCATGTTATAAATTGATTATTTCGAACCTGGATGACACCTCGGAAGTTACAATCACTGAGAGGCAAACCAGCCCAACAACGCTAATTTAATTAATTGAATTTGATCCTCAGATTAAAAAAAATTGGACTGAATTAATTTAATATTGGCCTAATGAAAATACGAAACTGTCAATGTCATGAACAGGAAAAACTGATTTTTTTGTCTGTGAAGACTCGTCAACTTTTTAAGCAAAATGCTTCTTTTTGCTTTAGTTCAAGAAGGGTTCATACTAATTGATTAGAGCGTAAATGTTTTGGATATAAAATCTTGACCAGGGCAACCAGTTTCGGAAAATGTGGATAACTTGGCAATATTGACTAATATATTCGTATGAACGAAGTACAAAAACTTACTGAAGAGCAGCGATAAATCAAATAGATCTTTCATGTCACGGCGGTTTTTATACAGAAATGTCTCGCATGCCATTGCAAATTTGACAATTTGATGTAACCTCATGGATAGATGAACATTTTGAATGGGAAATTCAAGTTATTGGATCTATTCCATGTTCTATACTGTCATAGATAGAGGTATATTTCCATAAATACATATACATTGCATTATGAATAAAGTGGCTTTACACACATTAGACTTCAGTATGACGTTCCGTAGTAGATAGTTTGTACGTTTATCGATCATCTGTAGTAGCAGCTCTTCAACTTTTTTATATAAATAATAGAAAGCATGCAAAGATTCAACCTTTAAAATTATAACCAGCTGCGACTTAATTGTTTTTTGTGTAACCTTGATTGTTTCCTTTTAGCAATATTTTCTTTTTTTCATCAAACAGCCACATGAGACACTACATTAGAACATTGGTTGAATAATTTGAAAGTGGTTGTAAGAAATATTTCTATTTTAAACTAGGAAGTAATTTATTTACCCAGATTTATAGCTTTAATAAATAAGTGACTTGACATTATACTTTCTGATCATTACATCCAATGAACTCAATATACACAGGATCAATGTCTTTGCAAAACTGAACTTTATTGCAAAGAATGAGTTTTAATTAAATGGTAAATGAGTCTTTTCGATCCACCAACACAAGAACAAGGCTTCAGACGACCTTCAACAAGTGGCTGACATAGCCCCAGCAGTCCAATCTTTGATGGTAGAAACTTAATGAATGGTGTAAATAGTTACATGAAGTCTGACCAGAAATCCCGAGAGTCTGAACAGCGATTATGAAACGAGACAAGTGGTCTAACAATATTCTGTCTGTGAGAACATCATTCAAAAAGATCCTCTCATAATTCGTCGTGGAGTTAATAAGACGTGAAATGACGGTGTTTGCTTATACACCGCGATCCCTTCGGAGTTTTGGACAATTCTGTCATGTAATAGGCAAAGTATGAATCAGGAAATTTATTGTCGCTGGTGCAATGTCTACATAATGATTCATGACCTAAGTGTTTGTAAGCAAGTAAGCAATAATGCCCAATCCCCATGAAAGACCATTCAAAGCATAAATCACCATTCATATAAGCTGTATATTAGCAAGTGTCGCGTTTGATATTAAACGGTATATAATATACCACATCATCCATCATTTGGTTATTGCTACAAGAGTCTGAGTCTTGTTAAATAGAAGAATTCCACGTGGACTCATACATCATCAGAAAATGGTCTTGGTTATGATTAACTTTTTATATATGTAATGGTTATAGGGTGCCGACTTACAGCTCGGATCGTTATTTAAAGAAAGTTTGATGATAATGTCAACAAGTCTAATGATTTGAAGATTGGATATCTTCGCTTTCTTCTCACTCGTGAATCGATTTCTATTTCGTTTATCACAAGACAAAAGTTTTTGAATCTTGGAATCAAATAAAGAAAGAAAACAGTTGCAAGAATGTAGTATCTTTGATAGACGAAAGGTTGTAACAGTGTTAATCTGTGGAGAATGCATCAACTTTGATCTCTTTCTACCACAAAGACAAAACAAGATATAAAGGTATCAAACCCATTTTCAAGTTTGATAATTCGAATTGGAGAAAAGAATAAGTTAATTTGTAATATTAGATTAGAATTTAAGAGCTAAGAATAATGTGTTGCCTTAATCAAACATACAATGGATAACATCTGTGCGTTAAATAAAATAAAAACTTTGATATAAAGAAAAAAAACTATGATGTAAATAATAAAAAGCATGCTATGTCGTTAAACGAAAACTCATTTATGTTTTACATTCGGTCGCATCTTAATATTAAACATTTAGTCAATCAGATATATGTACTCCATTTGGTTTCATAAATCATTTATTTTCTATTTGCAACATAAACAAATACATCGAATGCACATAATCAACTTTTGAGATAGTTTACACAGCCAGAAAATTCATTCCCATTCAAGTTCAGAACCGAGACGACAAAATGATACATCGATAAAAGAGCAACCTTTTATTTCCCTGATTATCGTAAACATTCATCATTTCATAGTCAAGAATCTGATAACCACAGTAGAAGTTAAGATGAGTAGACAAGATAGAAAGAATCAGTGATGTATGCAGAATGAGGTAGAAAAAGATAAATGTAAACTGTTTATCTCTCAATTTTTACCGCCACGATAATCACTTAAGAACCTTTAAGGTGCTGTCCAATAGACTATTATGATTTGGTAGAGATAATCAAATTCAGCTCAATATAATAATTCTGCATTTAAGGTAACTTCACCGTATATATCTTAAAATGAAGTGAATTTAAGTTTTTTGTCTTTTCAACATTGTTTAAATCACGAATTTTCATCAACATAGCAAGAAAAGACGTAATATTAACACCGAAATAGCAAGAAAAGATGAACATAAACACCGAAAGAGCAAATAAATACATAACATAATCACCCAAATGACACGAAAAGGCGTAGGCATAACGACTTCGATTCCTATGTACCCAAGTATTTTTGGAAACAGATGCAATATATTTGTTACATTTAGAAACGCAGATTGGAAATTTTAAAGAGACGGTTTGAATATATGTAAATAGTTTTAATGATGAGAGCACATGATTTTGCGGAAGGGACAGGTACACGATTCTTGGGGGTTGATTTGAGTCTTGAATATATATATATAGTCTTCAAAGTACAAGAAATGTACGAAAATCACATAATTCTTTCAAAAATATCTCAAACTAGGAATTTCTTTTCCTATTTCAATAGATGTCTTTTCTTTATATGTGTCTCAAAAATAGCTGACTCGTCTGTTTAACTTCTAAACGTGGATAATTCTTGATACACGTGGATTTAAAGACTCAAATTTCTACGGTGAGCTGTGGACACTATATTGATTGGCTAAGCTAAAAAAAAATCCCGTTTCTGAGACTAAGGTATGATTGTTCAAAAAATGGCACATCTGTCCCTTTATCTAATCATTTAATAACTCTTTAAGAATAATATAATATTGCACCCATTAACTCAAGGACCATTAGTAAAGCCTCACAGAGTAGTGGTCGATTGCTACTTCATGACTAAAGTTAGTGTAAATAACGTATTATATAATTCTACTTGTACGTCTCACTGCAGCCAAACATTTAGTAAATCCCAAATTTCCGTTAATGTAATAAAGAGCAGATGAATACAGACGAATGGGTATTGATTTATTGAAAGATCTTTTAGTTATCCCTTGGTCTCTAACACATATTCCATTTCAACGAGAGTTTCTATAGGAAATTTACCAGATTTGTTTTGTATTGTGGCCCTTGTCAAAAGATTGAGATGAAAGCTATGGAAATATAGGTAATTTTATTAGCTAGATATAATTGCTAGACGTGGCTTCGGATACAAATAATATGGACTATGATCAAATGGATAATGAATTACCTTGCGGTATTAGATTGTAGACGTGTCTGGAAACTATGGAAGATTTAAGAAGACGAATGGTCGGCTACAACACAAGGTGTAGTGGTGGGAATTTAGTTTAGGGATCAATTAGATAGTACAGCACTAATGACCAACCTACCTGATATAAATACACATGTACTGCAGTACAATACATACGATGAGTAAAATTCAAAGTGACTTACCTTTCTAAATGTGAAAAACTGCTGACCAGAAAAATGATCCATGGATTTATTTTTGAAGTATGAATCATCACCATCAGGTTTCTCACAATTCTTTTCCTTGAAAAATTCGTCTAAGGTAGTTTTATCCGATGGTGCAACCATTTCATCTTTTGGTACACTATGCCACAACTGCTTCTCCACGTTTTTGTTTTCACCATGCTCTTGAACACATATGGTTTGTCCACGTCTACGTTGTAAGTCGGATCGTCGGACGTAGATGATCACGGCCACAATTATAATAGAAAGGATGATTGTTACTCCAGTTACGACTCCGGCAATGATAATATATTGCAAGTCTCTTTCTCTTGCCATTTCTAATGCTGTTGAGTTTACAAAGTCTACGAGAACTGTAAGGTGTGCTTCGGACGCCTGTTGTGTTGTACCTTGATCTTGAACTGAAATGCTGAGATAATACTCTGTTGATTCATAAATCCGAATCCTCTTTGCAAGAACTATTTCGCCAGTTTTTGTTCCTATATGGAACATGTTCTGCTCGTTTCCTGAATTGATATAGAAGGATAATACAGCATTTTCTCCAGCATCACTATCTGATGCCACTACTCGAGATATCACAGTACCAGGCTCAATATCAGATCGTATTGTCACAGTATTGTTATTATCCGTAGGAAATACGATTACCGGACTATGGTCATTGGAATCACTGACATACACCGTCACAGTGGCAGTCGTATTCCGAGGTGGTGATCCTTTATCCTTAGCAATGATCTTAAATGTAAAGCGCTTTTGGGATTCAAAATCTAGTTCTCGATCAGTTCGAATGACCCCATTAGAGAAAACAACAAATGGTAGACTATCGCCACTGACAATCATCGTATATTCAATGTCTGCATTAAAATTAAAATCTGCATCCGTTGCATGCAGCATGCCAACCTCACCGCCAGCTCTTGTGTCTTCGCGAACTGAAAATATCAAAGCGGCTGGACTAAATTTGGGGCTATTGTCATTTTGGTCTATAATTCTCACGAGTACTTCCGCAGTTCCTGTCATAGGTGGAGTACCCTCGTCAATGGCTAAAACTGTGAAACTCATTTCAGATATAGTTTCCCTATTAAACACGTCATTAGCAACAATCTCTCCTGTATTCGTGTTGATTTTGAACATGCCCTGATCATCCAGTTTGAGGCGATAGTGAACAATTGCATTCCTACCAAGATCGTCATCAACAGCAGAAACGCGGATTAGAGGTCGGTCTATAACATTATTTTCTTCAAGGGTTGTTTCATAGACTCTCTTTGTGAAAATCGGAGGGTTGTCATTCTCGTCCGTAAGTTTAATTCGAAATTTGGTTCTTGCCGAGAGTCTTGGGGTTCCGGAATCACGACACACAACGGTAACTTTAAGTTCATCAACGAGTTCTCGATCTAAAGGCTTTTTCACTTGAACGATATACCCACGGCCTTCTAGCTTATGAACAGAAAAATACTCATGCAAGCAGGAACACAGAACATCTCCATTAGGACCCTGGTCTTTATCGTCAATATTTACATGGGCTACAACAGTACCTATCCGTGCACCTTCCGGCAGTAATATCATGTCACCTACCACGTCTGATACCGGATTGACAGTTATGATGGGTGGATTATTTCCCACGTCTATAATCCTCAAAATCAGCTTTGCTTGACCAACTTGTGGCGGAGTACCTTGGTCAAAAGCTTCCACAATCGTCTCAAATTGTTTGCCTGATTGATATTGAAGTTCATTTTTCACGGTGATATCACCGCTTAAAGGATTAAGTGCAAAGAGCTTTTCAATATCAGGGTTTTTAAGGGTGCTAAACCGATATGATACTTTACCATTACTGTCACTATCGCGGTCGATGGCGTGTATTTTAGCAATTACTGAATAAATTGGGGTGTTCTCTGTCACTGATACGTCATAGATTTCTTCTGTAAATTCTGGCGAGTTATCATTTTCATCAGTAATATTAACATTGACAGTCACATTTCCAGATAAGGGAGGTCGACCGCCATCTTTGGCCACGATAAAAAACCGATAATAATGTTTCTTCTCGCGATCAATGACATTTTTTACCACGATTCTCAGATCAGAAGTTCCATCCAATTTCTTGTCAACTTTCAAATCAAATAAATTAGCACTTGAAACCATTTCATATAATTGAACAGAATTGTTCTGACCCCTGTCTAAATCTGTGGCTCCGTTTATTCGATATGTCGATCCGGGATTCACATTTTCTGGGATAAAAACGGTGATTTCTAATTCTGGGAATTTAGGAGGGTTATCGTTTAAATCATCGATGATAATTTTCACAGTAACGATCTCAAAAAATGACGTCACTAACGAACTGATTTTTATGTCGAAAGTAATGACACATTCCGATGTAAATTCGCAGACTTTTTCTCTATCAATCTTCTCAACAGTGGACACGTCACTATTTTCTGGGTTGATATTGAAAAGTGAAGCAATACTATCGTCATTAGGATTCAGAAAACTATATCGAAGACTGTTAAATTCTGATTTTGAAAGGCCTCTGGCGATGTTAATTTTACTGGCAATATTGCCCACGATAGTTTCCGGAGGCTCAGACTCGACAAGATGAAATGAAGCTTCCATTTGTTCGGCCATCACCAAACCAGAGAAAGTTAATGTTGACAAAAGAATCTTTAATAATGTTGAATGTCTCTCCATTTTGAAAATTAGTTCCTGTTACTTTACACTTGTGTTTCTTCACGCCGTCTAAAATCAATCACACTTTATTCAATCCAATCCATTTCAGAGACAAAAAAATCTGAAAAGACAAAAAATATTTCATTACAAATTAAAGAATTATCGAGAAGCAAGAATGAGAAATGCCATTTTTAACAAGGTTAGTGGAAGACTGATAACGCCTAGCTCAATATTTCATTGGTAATTTATAGCTTCCACCTTGTTAGGTCATTGGTTAGGTTAACACCTAAACACGATTTAAATAGTACATTTAGAAAGTCAATAGAAAAAGATGTCGGTTTTTGATATTAATAACTATTAGTATAACTCTTAGACAACACCACAAAATTCCGATATACATAGTGGTAGAGGAAATGAAATGAAAGTCATATATTCTGCTCCCTATTTAACTGTATTAAAGAAACGCAATGTATAACAGAGATTTCCCGAAATTCTAACCTGGTTATGAGTTTTTGCCCGAAATACTTCCTGTGAGGGGGGTGGGCTCAGCCACTGTTTCAATTTTCAACTGTTGGGGGACCATATACCTGCACAGCACGTTGCTCAAGAGGCCACTGTGTAACAGTTTAAGTAGTCTGGTAAGATGCTAAGCAGTTATTAGAGTAACATTAACAACAAAGAATTTCCAATCTGATGTCATCCAATTTAGGAAAACTAATCCTCATTTAGTTAATGAAAATAAAAACTGAAAGAAAATTATGTTGTATAATAAAAGCTGCTTATAAAATAACAATAGTACTCTTACTTTGAAGGGTTTTAGATATTTCCAACATTCTTGAAACGTAAAGTAATTAGAATTTTACATTATGAACTGATGAGATATGATCAAAACACCCACAAATAAACCAAAAACTATCTACTTACATAAATAAGACTAAAAGAGAATGAAGACTTTTGAATCAAGCGAAACTTGCCATTTTTAGCCCTACCTAAGAACATCCAAGCATCCAAAATAAATCACAGAAGTATATCTTTGAACTTTTTAACCCAACGTTCAAACTGTCCAGCACACTTATTGAAGATACAGAAGATCTAACTGACAAACAAAAAGCAAATCATCAGAATGCCCTTTCGATACCTGACACCAAAAAGCTCCATCTAAATCCAATGTGGTCTATTTTGAGGCTTGATATGATTAGTAGTAACGATTTTTCTAGAGCTTGGAACAGGCTAGCTACACATTTATCATATTTATTGTAAGTCTATAGAAAACTAGGATATATACCATCTGATGGCTCATTGATTGTATTCTAAAAACGTACAGTCTTAGGTTTTCCTTCACTTGTATAACACCTGATACGCCCTCAAAATTAGCATGGAATTAAGGAAATAAAAAGGTATTTGAGAACACAAACGCTGTATGCTATATCAAAAGAAAGACATTCTAAGTGTCGGTTCTCGCTAATCTCTTAAACCGAATGCATGTTACTTACCAATAGTTTGTAGCTACCAGACCCTCTGAAATGCTTAACTGAAGACGATTCGCCGATGCTTAACGATATGTTTGGTTTGATCTATCACAAACCTTCAAGAGAATTCGCTTGCTTATCAATTATTTCTCAACTCTTGTCACCCTATCACTACATCAAGGCTGCTACTCAACCATGGGCGACACTGGTTTTATTCAAAAATGTATCCAATTGATTGCGCACAAAGATAGAATCAACAGAATATTCCTTATGAGACGGTAAGGTGAAATCCCAAGATAGTTGTTAAAGACCCTCTTTTACCCATTTACGAATTGGAAGACACCTGTAACTGCTTCTTTTACGATACGACGTTTGTGGACGTTACCCATGTAAGTAAACTAGGTAAGAACGCAAATAGAATAGCAAGTATTGTATTCAGAATGAACGTATGCCTACATTACCCAATAGACTTGTTTAAGTTTAGATCACACACCCTAATAGTTAATTACACCTCTAAATAGACGAGAAAAAATCCAATTCTCTAGGGCCTAATTTAAATGCCATTTCACAATAAATTTAGGATTCTTTGATACAATGACTTAAGACAAGTCTTGAGATGGGCTAATTTCAAAGGACAAATAAGACGTGTTTGTTGTGTAATCACAAGGGATTGTCAATGTCTACATATTGTGTTTACTTATCAATTTCCCGTCATTGTCGTCAATTGTTATCATTTCATCTTCTCCCTATGGACTTGCTAATTGTGTAACTTCCATCACTATTCTAGTCTTAAGATATAACTAATGAATCTCTACTAGATACAAATATACATGTACTTTTATGCCTTTGTAAATAAAACATTGTTCAATGAGTTAGAAATTTCAAAGTTGATGCTTCAAACAACTGATTAGCTTACTCGCTGCCACATTACTTTCTTACTCTAGCAGGGCGTGTCGTAAAATGTAATGAATCGAGAGCGTATAAAATAGATCTCGAGTGACGCATTATCAGTTGCATATTCCCGATTTGATCTAAACAGAACACCTTGCATTCATAAGCAACAAGAACAAAACTTGAAGTTACAAAACTACAAATTCCGAATCCTACAATGGAATTTGCAGTATAACATTCATGTATTGAGTTTGAAAATTGAGTTACAAGCAGGGTCACAATTTAGTATCAGTTGTACCAGGAGTGAACATTTACTCTATTTCTTTAACAAAACTTTCCTAGGTTTATTTTAGTGGTGATATGGTCGACATCAAGACTGAATCTGAAATCCACAGTTCTTTGACTCAAGTAAAGCATTACCAAATGACAATAAATGTGTTTTTGCATTTTTTAAAATCCTGTCTGGGATTTCTTTCGCTTTAATACGTTCTTAATTATTCCCTGTCGTTTTAAGTCTATCTTTTTTTCCGGGAAACTATTTATTTGAACAGATTTAAGCGTTTTTCAATACCAAATTATTCCAATTCGTTCGCCTGAGACAATTCTAAATTACTGGTTAACTACTGATTTTACATTTTATATTGTAGTCACACTATGCGAAAATGATATTACGGAATTATCATACAAGGAGAGAAAAGGGCAAGAATCCGGCATATCAGTTGATAAACGTTGGTTAAGGTCGTTTATCACCACCATGTCATTCGACCCGATCAGATCTTGCGAATTATCAACAACCAAAACAACAACACAGAATCATTCAATTTGAAACAATCCATCTCTACCCAATATCAAGTTTGCGATACCAGAATGCGCTGAGAGCTACTAACCAGGTTAACGTTGTTTCAAAATGCACCGGAATTCACCATACGTAATATTTATTCTTTATAATCTTCATGGTAATTTGCAGATAAATATAACAGAATTAAATGGTAGAACTGACTTGATTTGTTAATAACCCTTGCAGGGATACCCTATTGTCTGAATTGAAGGATAATCAATACATATGAACGCAGAAGAATCAAATTTTATTTTTTAAAATTAAAAACCTATTGAAATTGAAATTATATTATAGAATTATACTTTCTCTAGTCACACTAGTCACAGAGGATTAAAAGGTCTCATATAACATTTAAGAAACCTTCATATATCAAAAGTGTGAATATATACGCCCGAAATAAACACGGAATAGGTTACCTTAACATTTCAAACACTATTTAAATTGACTTCCTATAAATTGAAGCCATAAAGATGAATAATTAAAGTTGTCATTTAGAGGAATGGGAGTTGTATATTATCATTATCGAAATCTTCTTACAAGTTATTGCCTACTAGCATGAGATGCTACTGAAGAATACAAACTGATTGGGTCGCTATCACATGATGAGAGTTGGACATGCAAGAATTAATCCCTTCTTCCTTGCTGCATTCGGTCAAGACCGTAAGAAATACAGGAAGCACATCCATAGCCTAAACTAGCTTTCCAAATCATGTCTAGTTGACTTACCCATAATTGTGACATGTGGAAAAACCAATGCCAAGAAATACCATCGAAAGGATCATCGAGAACCTAATTATCCTTGTGACCTTTGTTTCCTTCTCCGCGCCTTTGGTACTGGTAAATGACCAAATTATATCCAGCCAGGAGGACATTAAGGTCATTTTGACCCCAGCTAATACATTAGACCCAAATGAATTACATCGTTTATAAAAAAAACTCTCGTTCCCACCTTTGCTATTATTATTACAAAATTTGTCTGTGTCGTCAATTACTTTCTTAAATTATTGATTGGGACGGATATATCGGCCTTTTTGCGTTTTAAGCATTCACTTGAAAAGCTGGCTGAACATCAGAGAACCTTTTAACGGAACCAGAGTGTCTATTTCCAATACTTTGCTTGATAACAAGTTTCCAATATGTAATCCAAACAAAAACAGGGAAGGCTTGAATACAAAGTTCAAAGAGACATTTAGAATTAAAACTTAATCTCTCTGCAATAAAGACTGTAATGATATCTAAATAACACTTTCAGAAAAATCGATTCTGACAAAATTACTTACATTTCAATCAAAATTGTAAATAAACTATTACGATAACCATTATTCTTAATAGTTAGCACCTATTATACATCTATTGAACTGTCTGTTGTATTTCTATCGGTTACAAAATCATTTGTTAGCAGGGAACTTTCTGATGCCACTCTATGATTGTATTGTCACAAAGTTACTTGTTTAGCATGTATTTGTCTGATGTAAACGCAGTTGTATTGTCGCGGCTTTAAAAATGCACTTTAATAACGCTGTTAGCAGCAACTTATTTTCTACAGCTAGGCGATTGAAGGCTCAACTTACCGTCAGTGTCCATGCTATTCCGCGATGTCAACTTGCACAGTTTTAAAAACAGAGCAAGCAACTCTACACTGATTTGTTAACTGGAATGCGATTCTAGTCAACACTGTTGGTATATCAAATTCGTTTCCTCACTAATATCAATGTCAATTTTCAGTTAACTTTATGGACATGGTGCACTTTCCACACCAAATCTTACCAGAGATGTCAAAGTGATTTACAGTATATGCTAAACGTGATGGACTATTGTCCGATGCAACAATATATATATATATTCACTTCGTACCTTTAATTTTTCTGCCAAGTCATTTCGTTTCTCGCGTAGTTTATCGCATAATACCACTGTAAGAACGTTAATGATGCCAGTATCCTCTGTAAGACGAAGGCAGATTACTTTGTCTTTTTGTCTTGGAATACCATCAGACAGTCTTAGCTTCTAAAAGATTTAATGCTTTATCTAAGTCTACTATTTTCCACTCGTTAATGCCCAAGTATGTACAAGTTCTTCGATTTGTTGCGTCGTAGATATCAAACGGAAAAACATACATACGCAAATTTTCGCTTGTAAAATGCTAAAACATCCTCGTAATGTCACTGTTATTTCAATCACTGTGCCTTACATGCACAATACACCAGATATCCGAAGATTTCAGTCGATTCGCTTATTCTTTAAAATGTCTTCGGCTTTAATTGAACATGTATCACACAATACGTAGCTTATTGTCTTGGGAGATTTGGCCTTAAGAAAAAAAGGAACATATTATCCTTTATAATATCAAAACGTTAATATACTCCGATAGCATCAGGAATACCTTGTCCAAACGATTGTATATCCCGCAAAACTTTAGCTCCAGTCTTAATAAGAAAACTTTAAAATTGATACTGACACAGTAAACTGAAGGCTTCAGTCTTCATCATTGTAATAGAATCCGATATATAGATTGAATAGAACAAAACAGAACAAACTACGGCTGTCTCGTATTGTACCATATCAGGTGAAATAGTTAGTCAGTTTAGCTTAGATAAATCATTGAAGTACAGGACTCTTGATCAAATGTACACAAGATCACACTCGATTTGATAGAAATTGAGATGACGATTGTAACATTATCGAGTACGTTCTAAAATAAATACGATTGTGATAGTTTTCAGAACATCAGACATAACTAAATGTAGAAAAAATACGACCTTTTAGAAATCTCTAAAAACACATTTAGAAAGTAGTTTCGTTCACAATAGTTTCAAATGGATGGCGCTAGTAACAGCTAACGCGGCAATATTAGGAGATAACTGGAGGCGATGTGAACAGATGACTGAAAGCAATTTTGGCAGATAACTAAATTTAATAATAACTAGGGCAATAATAACAGAGATGCTATCAACAGATGATTGGAGGCAATATTAGCAGCTAACTTCAGGAAAATCGACAGATAATTAAAGGCAGTATTAGCAGCTTACTGCAGGAAATTTCGGCAGCTGATGACTGGAAGCAATATTTGTAGCTGACTGCAAGAAATATCTGCAGATGATTGAAGGCCATATCAACAGATTACTAAAGACAATATGAGCAGATAACAGAAGGCGATATTGACATACTATATAGCAAAATGCAATATTAGCAGCCTAATAACTGCAAAATCGGAATAACATTAAAGGAATTAAGTTATGCAAGGAATAACGTAGCAAAAAAGATGACTGGTGTCCCAAGCTACAAAGCGTTTCCTCATTAACGCTAATATTAAATATTAATCTAGTAAAGCAAGACTCCATAAAGATCCGTAATGATGATATAACGACTGAAGAACAAACCAATAATAGAACTGTTCAGTGTTGTAGAAAATGTTCTCATCTTCAGGCCAAGAGATCTGTCTAGAAAGCCTTTTATCTGAAGTGATGTGGTTTCTCCATAGCTACCGCTCTAGAACAAAACATTAACAATTGAACCGGTTTAAAATATCATCACAAGACCTTTTAACAACATTAAAATCCACAAAGATTACATATTTACAATACTCGGGTATAAGGGAATAGTTGATGAGTACATAAGGGTAATCTGCAACAACAAAATTAACTGTGGTAAATTGGCCAACAAATTAAATATACCTATTAAAATGCAGCCAAGAATTACCAAAACATTTTCCAATGATATTTTTAATTTTTTTAAGAACAGCTTCTGGGATAACTCAATACTTATCCATAAATGACATTTGGAAGTAACAATGTAAATTGTTGAAACGATGTGTACAATAAAAACCCAAAAGTAGTATACAATGAATTTTGTGTTTCGGTAAGTTAGGTATAACTCAACGGATACAAAATTCACATGTCCCACCACCGATCTTGCATGTTCGCTGTTGTATTTTCTCAACTCTTCTTCTTATATTTATACAATCTCTATAACTATGTGACAAAACCGAACAATGATTTTGAAAAGTGTGAGGACCTATGTCATGAAATGGCACATTATTGAGTGTCAACATCTTAACGTCGATCAGCTAACATTTACGATTTGTGAAATGATCATAAAATGCAAATCTCAGGAAATGCAGTGACAGGGAAAAATATTGATGGATTGTCAAGATTTTCCGAGGCAAGTACTCAATAATTACTAGAATTGTAACTATCAACAATGTATAGTAGAAAGAATTGTAACCATGAACAATGTATCACAAGTAGGAATTCTTAAATCATACAAAACCACATCGTTCCAAATTAAATCATCTTTTATCATCCAAATAATTCATTACTTCGCTAAAAGTATATATCGTTACATACCGTACTTTCCACACACCATACATGATGGTGGACAGATAATAGGTCAAATGTAATTGTTACTTATAGCATACGAATTGCTTTGGGGATCGTCAAGGAAAGATGTATTCATTCTTTTGGAATTACGGCTCATTAAAGTATTGCGACCAACCTAAAAATGCGACTCCATCCGAATTTCCCCATGTCCGTGTTGTAAGTGAGAGGGGCTGAAATAGTATGCGTCTAGTCGTATGGACAATACCTCGACTGCTACAGATAGAATGTGCACGTTGAAATTCCCTCGATATTTGGAAATCGGAACGCATTGCGTTTTAGCCCAAAACAAGTACAGGAACATAGGACTTAGAACTCCATTTCATTTAATTTGAAAATGTGACTGTAGATCGACATCCTTAGTAATGGAACCCAATTCTATTTAACAAGGAAAGATGAAAATTAAAGACATTCCACTTGGATTGTTTAACTAAAGAGAAAATGAAAGAAATGATAAATTTGGACTTGTCTAACACTGAAAAACCAATTCATCATATTTCACTCCTCGCTAATATCAAATAAAACGCCTCTGATGTTCCTAGCCTTGATGAATTAAATCGTAAAAGAAGCAAAATAATTTGAGCTATAAAAAGTCACTTTGGATGATAGTTATCTTAATAGAACTTAATGTAATCATCAAAAACTGGGATATTAGACAATCTCTGATCAACTTGTCATCAAATTTGTTGGAGCTTTCACTATTACATTAAAAAATTATCTAGAAAAAACATCGGTTGATGATTCACGTGGATAAGAAATACAGGATCCAACAATTATCTGTATTTATCAAACGAGTTAAATGCTGTTATTATATAAGCCGTACCTCATAATTTGATTCGAAAGTCAGAAGCAACCAGTATGTTTCTAGAAAATGCAGGTTTAGATAGGCATATACATGTACTTAGGTAGCCAGCCAGGAGATTTTAAAGAACAAAAAAATTAAAATTAAATATTAAACCGCTACCATCATTTCAGTAGTACCGAACTGTCCAACTAGGTCATCGCATTTAGGCATCAGCTGTAACAAAAGGGTGTTCTCTCCAGTATTCTCTGTAGTATCCTGTCTCTGTCCGGCAAGAAGGAGCTCACATTGACAAAAGTAATGTGTAACCGAACCATCCTCGTGCATGAATTAACATGACCAACAGGGCGATCAAGTGCCGTCAAATGAGGTGAAGGAAAACCATATTTTGTGTTCGGCACCTAACTAAATTGGTCATTCACCTTTAGATTTTTAGTTCACTGTTTCATGACTTCATATTATATATTTTTCTATACTTGAACAATTACGCAAAAACTAAATAAAGAGAAATTGCATTTATTTTATTCAATTATCTTAAACTAGGATAAATCCTAACAAGTCATTTTACAAACTTATCAGAATAAATTGGCTTAATTTAATCATATTACTGTTACAGCTAGATCAACAAATATCAGCAGGAGATGAATCTTCAGAGATAAAAGAATCTTGTAAAATCATTAAGAACTTTTATAATAGTGATCAATCTTTTGTATCATCATTTGTGCTCATCATATATCAGTTTTCAAGCTATGTTTATTTAGACTGAGCGATTATGTTTTCATTTCTTCAAAATAAACATTATTTCTGGTTGACTTAATCCTCAGAACAATTATTTGATGTCTGTAAAATGATGAAATGTGAAAAAGGTCGCTGCTATCGTGTTTCCCATCAGAAAACGATTGTGTATGTTTATAGGATGATGAACAAACAATCGATGTTGACCTATCTGTGTGTATGTCATGTTTCACAGTTTAAGTTAAGAAACGGTTCACACATTATGACCTGTAAGTTAAACATTGCCAGAAATTTTCGCTATGTCAATGCTCAATCTAAAATCGTTTAGTTCGTTATTGGACATGATTTAATGTGGAATATCTAATGCATACAGATGCAGTTATCTCATTTTTTGCTGTCATCTCTGTACCTCTTTAGATTGTAAATATTGAAGGAAACGTTCTCTATTCCAATTGCAAAATGAATTGAGTTTCAGGTTAAATAAATAAACCAAGTACTAACGATCCGAACTACTGAGAGAAACCAGAAATACGTTACAACAATAATAAAATTTTGATATACTGTAAAATGAATAAAATCGCAAAAGAAAGGGTGCTGAATTCGGGTGGGATTCCATGAGTGAACCAATCTTCGTAAATTTCGTAGTCGTTCATAACTCTGCACTGTACTCCATATATACAGATATAAAAACATACATGTTTGTTCAGCCTTTCAGGCCAATATCTAGACGAGTTTCAGGTCGGTTCAGTTATTTTTAATGGTCTGGAAAAAAATGTAGATATTTCATCTTAGCTAAACTAGACGGTTGGTGTAAAGTCGTCACTTGCAAACACCAACTATTGACGAGATTCTTTCAATATAAATTCAACTTCATTCAATCAATTTGCATTTTCAACGGTAGATGTGACTAAAATATACACTACTCGGCCTGATGAAGATGTCATAAACATATTACCAAATATCAAACAGCTTTATTATCATAGAAAATAAAGAGAAAATCAATCCGTCTATAATAACATTTTTATAGATAATCATCTTTAATAAATATTTCTTGTGACTTGGAAACCTTCAATTTTACACTTGTCAAACATTAGATAACCTAACTGTTAGAGATCGCATTGATAAGGTTACAAAAACAGGTTTCAAAGCCAGTATCAAAAGAATTGAAGATATATTTGTTTGACGGAGCGGACCTGATAACTCGATTGCTACGAAGGTTGTGAGAAATTTAAAACAAATCAAACGTAACGCTCGTATATGATGTAACGATTATATGATGTAACGATTTCGTTATTGACTCTCTTATTAAACACGTTTTATTATGAAATTGAGAAATTCTTCTCTGTGTTTGAAGACGGTTGATCTGTCAAGTTTAAGAGTGTTTACTTGTTTGACAATCTTTCTTTTTGTCAACTTCATCTTATTTGTTTAAACATCTGTTCTTTTTAACCTCTCGAGAAAATCAAATTGTTTTAAAAGAGTGGGGAAATCAATTGGTTTTAAAATCATCTTTTCGTTTAAATTTGACACGATCTCATTTTTATTAAAATGTCTTAAATTTGTAGGCGTTCTCGAGAGTCATTTTTATTTGCAGACTTGAATTCTGAACAGTTTTCAGGTTTCATTGATATTAGTGAAACTGTTAAGAATATGCTTAGGTGTATGAATGAATTGTTTGGAATCATTCTAAGTACATACATGCTTAATTTTCAACAAGACAGTATAAATTCAAAATCTTAACCTACAGTATTACGTCGAACCGCGAGAGTGGTGAAGTAGATAAAGGGTATGACATATACGGTTAAGCGTTGCGTGAAATGTGCTCTGCTTACGTGATTATCACTAAGTAAGCTCTTTACTTCTTACTACTAGGCAACCACTGGGAAAGGCATCTTTAAACTCTGAGGCATGTTTCCGCTTCAAAGATCTTTGAATCTCTGTCTTTTCATACTTTGAAGACTATTCGAATGCTTACGAATTATTCGAATCAGTTGTTATTCAAATAACACATAACTGGGTAACCGTATTCCTATGCCATTTACATGATGGGACTGCCATCATATAGTTCGTCATAAGCTGATAATTTATTAGAAATAGCCCGTTTGCGTAATGAAATACACCAGTTGTCCCAGAACAGCTGCGATTTTATTATTGATAATATAATCAATTTCATAGAGAATGATTCAGTTCCAATTTTGTATCGAATCTATAGCGTAACAGCAACTACAACAAGCTTATCCTTAAAACTGAGTATCTACTTGGGTCGTATTAACACGGAGATACCTTTTAAACTTTTCTCCTTTTTATGTTCACCATTGGCATATACACACACTTAACAGATGCGAATACTTCTCGACAAGTCAAATTTATGCATTGTGTTTGCCAGTTCTATGTAAAAATGTTTGATTTAACACAATGAAACTGTTCTCATTTGTATGTTGATGCGCAACAGTGTTTAATTTTTGCAGTCAATATAAACTTTGCAGAAAAAGAAACAAGAATCAATATACAATGAGCTATGCTAGCATGTTGAATGTAGACAGTTGCTTTGTGCTACAAAGGGGTTTCGTTGAACACAGAATTGGAGACAACAAGAACACTGTCAAATTCATAAAAACGCTGTCAAAATTCCAGCAAAACCTGCGATACTACAGCCTTTCCACAGGGAAAGATTTTTATCCCATAGTATCCCATGATCAATAGAGCAAATCCTTCCATTTAGGTATGTATCAGAATTTGTAAGAAGTATTCTTCGGTTGTATACTTAACTGAACTGGGGGAAAACAAAACCTTCTAACTCTGCATTTCAACATTTCATAACGAAAATCATCAATAACAACTGATCAACATTGTTTTACAGTTAAAATTCGTCTCGGAAACCGCAATTTCTTGCAAGATTGTGCTGTGTGCTCTCATAAGCCATAATAGAAAACTTCCATGCTTCCTTTTGGATATTTTTAACCATTAACACAAAAGATCATAAATTCCTGGTCTTTAATAGATAGATTCTCCGATACCTTTAAGATTTTAACATGATACCGTGTTTTCAGTCAGTGAAACTTAATATACCATTAGTAGCAAGAGATCTAACCTTGGGATCGGCAGGTAGTTAGAAATTAATGAGATAAAAGAAGCTTACCAATAATTAATTAGAATCAACACAATAATCCCTTAAAACATGTAGTTATTTCTGGTTTCAGTTCACTGCTACAGTTGTTTGAAATCACTGATTTTCTGATTCCAAATGTCCATACACTTTTTCGTTTTAAATTGCAATTTCCCTTCAATAAAATGTCTTATACTTGACCAGTGGTTCGAATATTTCCGCAGTTTCAAGCAATTGTCACATATAATACTTACAAGTTCAATAGCGTCAAACGTTTCACAAATTGTCAGTTACATTTTTACTGTCCATAAATCCAACGCTTTATAGTGAAGATTTGTCGTCAGCTGTAGCAATCGTTTTATCCAGTATTTAATATTTTTCTCGACCAGAGTATCTCTTGTGTAGTTAGTTTGACAACTCGAGTATTGAGCCAGCGATTTTAATATAGCCATTCATACTTCACTCATACACATGCCTTCAATGACGTGTGACGCGTGTTCACGTGACGAGAACGCCAAGTGCCGATTGAAGAATAACTTTGAAAAGAGCTAGGGGAGTTCAAATGCATCTGTTTCAGGTGTCGTGCACAATCATTCGGATCAGCGAGTAGATTTGTCTTTATCTTACCGATCAAGTCCGTCTGGACAATAAAAGTCAGTGACATTCGCTTGTCTGTCAGTGTCACATTCAATGCATTCTGGACAGATCCGACATAGGTGCGAAATATCACGGAGATTTAACTTATACGGAACGTGACTAGGCTAGAAGGGGTCGGGATTACCATCGATGAGAAATGTAAATCTACACGAAAAGGGACAATTTTTGAATATTTTGCGACAAAGGTAAAGGGCTGGATTGGAAGATTAATTTAAAGAAAATCCTCCATAATGTGAATTGTCCCATGACGTTACGAAAATACATCAATAAAACGAGATTATCTCTATGTTTGAAGACTATAATGATATCACTTTGATGAGAGTTGGGGATAATATTATTCACGAATGAATGAACAAGTAAGTTGCACAGTACACATGAATGAATGAATAGCCATAAATGAATGAATGGTACACAAAATGTCAATAAAGGGTGGATAAAGATTGACTCAAATTGGCGATAAAATAACAGAATTGAATGTTGAATTGAAGTGATAGATAGAATTAGTATCATTCAATAACATAACTGGTTGTAGGTTTCTATAAAGTAAATACTACAAATGTAGAAAATTTATCAAAATATCATTATCATAGCGTGGCCTCAATGCGTCTGGTGCGACACAAACCACCGTTCACTGAAAATGGTAGGCCTATTTTTAAGACGAAAAACGCAATGTTATGTGCATGAAATGGAATAAGGCTTTCTAATGTACAAATATTCAATTTGAACTGGTGTTTAAAACCGAATTGAACAGCGATTACCCTAAATTATACACACATGCTATTGCAATTCGGCTGATACGGACACGACACAAAGTCTTTCCTGTGGTTGAATGGAAGAACATGAATAAATACAAAACCACAATAGCAGAGCGTTAGTGCTATTCAATATAAATCTGAAACACACACAAATTAGACCTCATGTCCAAATACAGATCTATAACCTTATTCATATTCATATAACATCAATGAAAGCAAAACCTCACCGGACATCTGTCCATTGACTTAAGGTCTATTCAAACCAAGCTTGTTACCTGTCTAAACGATCGATCTAAACATAACTTTCTATAATGACTTTAATGAGTTTGAAGTATCCTTGAATAATCAACTTGATCAGACCTTTGGAAAAAAAAACACCCGTTGAGAATTAAATACAACAATGAAAGAAGGGAACGCTATGGTAGTTCATCTCTTTATATTCATAATATTGCTTTTGTGTCTATTGTTTCGTATTTCTTGCCGATATTTGGCCTGTGTCGTACTTTGATTTTTTATGTCATCAATTTTTGAATCGGATAATAAGAGGACGCAACGCTATAGAATAATTGTAAGAAATTTTACTTAATTATTAAAAATCAATTATAAAGAGTTTTTCACTTCCATTGTTAGATATTGAGGTATCTGGAACTTATTGTGTAAAACTAGCGTTTCCAGACAGCTGCTTCTTGTAACAATAAAATTGACGGTTATGTCTAATTTCAAATATGATTTGAATGTTGTGACGTAATCAATTGTATAGAAAAAGTTAATGTCATTGGAAATTGGGACTCTTGTTCAAAAATTACTCTTAAAAACTTTATAGATTAAAAGCTCGACTTCCAGTTACACAATATTTTACGTGGATTTCAATGAAAACAATTTCAGAAGTTACATAAAGAATAGAGACCCATTCATTATTCGCCTGTGGTTCGAACATTTCTCATTTCTTTGTTTGTATGGCTCAGTAGTTTTACAGCACTATCCTATCTATGTGTAGGTTCTACAATTCGACACAAAGACATTTTGAAATGTCCTATGTATATGCATTTCATTTGGATAAAGATTACATAATTTGGATATCGAATTCAATCAATGTCCATATGCAGAAAATACAATATTGATGATAATGCATCGACCTCTACACATTATACATTATACATAATATGGTAGAGTAAATGTGTAGTTTCTTTAGTTTAGTAGATACATCATTATCTAACCAGAAACGGAAAATAATTACCTCACAATTGTCAATAGTCTAACAAAACGCAAGCCCAGGGCAAATGAAAAATAAAATTGAATTTTAAAGGTTACGACAAAGGAAATAGCGACAGTAGAAAAGGCATTAACTATAATCTACTTCGATACATAACAAGTTTTTGAAATAAAAAAAAACAACTCATAATATTACAAATAATGCAAAGCTGATAGAGTTGTATTGCATCAAAGACATATTACTAAAACAAGTATATCTTTTATGTTGTATATTGTCATTATCTGTCTCTTGTTATTCTTTTTGTTACATATTTTCAAACCTCTATACATATTCAATAATCAAAGAAAGCCATTTCCGTGCTTTGATCTTCACAATACACGACTAAAAGGAATCTATGTGGAAACTTATCCTTTATGTTAGTTGTTATGTAAACTATAGTCTAAAGTAAGATCGAATTCAATACATTGTACATTAATCGATGCAAAAGTTTAAATGCAACGAATATATGTTAAAGGTCGTCGGCTATTACAAATGTATAGAGTTAAAGACTGAAAAATTGAGAATTTAAAGTCGAGTAACTGAGAGTGAAAACTGAATAGGAATTCAAAGCAAGAGCTTAGAGTTTAAAACACAAATAGTTCAGCATCAGTTATAAAGCTTAAATCCAATGAAGTGAGGGATAAAAGTCAAATATGTCACCATTTTGGATGAAGCAGAGCTTAATGGTCTATAGCAGAGCTCTACTCAATGGTCTATAGCAGAGCTCAATAGTCTATAGTAGAGCTCAATGGTCTATAGCAGAGCTCAATGGTCTATAGCAGAGCTCAATGAAATTACAAAAATATAAGATAACAAAATCTCAACAAGTTTTTTCAAAAATCAACATCAATTATTGAAAGGTAAAGAACTTGATCGTTGAAGATCAGTGAAGAGTTTACTATTATGCACCGATATGTAATCGATTATAGTTAGGTCACAATAGCATGTCATAGAAAATCACATCTTTCAGTAGTCTCCTGGGATAACGCACCTTTGCTCTTTGATCGACAACTAATTAAAAAAGATATTTTGGTTTGATGGATTCGTTTGCTCGCCTATCAGATCTTACCTACTTGGAATTCAGAGGAGGCATTTCACACCTATTTTTATGCATCTCGATCTACTCTAATTATTGCGATTTGAAATTAATATTTTATTATTTATGAGGTGGAGATGACTTTGATTTCGCTATTGGCTTCCTTTTTATTGGTACATTAAGATCAATATACTACGAATTACCTTCAGTTTGAGAGCAAATTGAACTGAAAGCGGGTATTGACAAAGGCTCATCTTTTCCACCGAACAGTGTCTCGGATATTATTTTTTTCATCATGACAGCGAGTTTTGAAACTGATGTTTACTTTACAATGTAGTGGAGTGAATACCAAACTCGCAATTACAAAAGACAATAGCATAATGATATTTAAATGTTATGCTTGACATTTTCAGTCATTTGTGTATTATATAAGAAAAATGTTCCCAATACACAATAGTAAAAGAACTTGCTTAAAAGAAGTCCTCTGACATTTGTCAGTTCCTGAAAGGCCTACATCATTTATAATCAAGAGGCCAGATATTATGCAACCTATGTGTAGCCGACAAAGAATTCAATATTAGACGATATTCATTTTTTATTTTAAAATTAGTCCTTTCCGGTAAATCGTGAATGTTATTATAAATTGACAGACATTTTACCCAATTTACTACTACTGAAATGTCAAGTTGGATAAACATGACGTATAATTGTTTTGTAATTCTGTGTCCGTTGGAAGGTACAATAATATGTAGTTCTTGATAAAAGACACTTTGAGATATATAACTTATTGGAAGCTTGTATGTTGGATACTGAAGAAATTGACATTTAGTTCAAGACATCGTTAGATAGAAATTTTTTTTAAATTTATTATTACATGGGTTATATCCCATTAGTCAGAACTCCAATTAGTCAGACATCCTAATATTTAAGACGTCCCATTAGTCAGACATCCTTATTGTTAATACGTCCCATTAGTCAGACATCCTAATTATTAAGACGTCTCATTAGTCCGACCATTAGTCAATGGTTTATTTGGCAAAGATGTAACAATCCTAATTAGATTACAGTTACAGTTAAAAGAGTATAATAAATACCATAAATGATAATTATATACCAACAGAAAAGTTTTTAAATCTGGAAAAGGCTCCACCAACAATAATTTTTGTAGCTTAAAAATTGAATATCACTTATTCATTCAATGTACATTACCACCTAATACAACAAAGTAAATGAACTTTTAAAAACAAAGAAATTGTGAATAATTTAAATAGAAAGTCGAAACATTTAGGAATAGAGCATTGTCAATAGGCTTATATAAGTTAACAATTATAACTACCCATTCTTATCATTTGTAACTATTGTTATTTGGTAATTCTGCAAATTATTCAAAGCAGATGAAACCAGTTGAGTCAAGGAGGTTACATTAATTCTTCTACATACAGAACACCTGGTTCCAGCAAGCAACTTGGTCAACTTATCGCCGCCTTAGAAGAATAAACATACTTATTAGTAGACGATGTATTAACCAAGTGTCTTGAAGATGCAACAGTTTTCTGGAAGAAAATCAGTCGAAAAATCTTTACTCATTTTAAGATAATCAGATTTTAAAAATCAAACAAAACTCATTCTAAACTTTGTCAGATGTTTAAAGAAATTCAGACAAGCATTTTGAAAAAATGCCACTTTTAACGGAAATTATAAGTTATTTCAACACGTTAGACCATTAATGGCAAATTTGGTGACAAATTTTCAGGCAGTGCAATTATTAAACTGTCCATACATTAGCATGGGTGAGAAATTGCGTAAATGAAGCAACGGTAATGAATCATCAAATTAGGTTAGCTGTGTACGAGGCGAACCTAGTAATGTTTGAGATTTTGTGAACTTCATCAAAATTTTCGAATTTTTACAAGAAATCTGGAAACCTTTTGTCAGGGTTTGACCAGAAACACACAACTTTAAAGGTAATTGCAAGCCCCTATGTATATGTTTGTAGCCTTTCCTAAGTCGTTTGGTTCCAAGTAACTATGGCATGCTAGTTAATTGGGTGTGGTTTATATCGTCACCAAAATCGCAATTGCATAATGAATCGAATCAAGCATCGTCGTTGATTGCCGTACAAGGTTAAAACCTCCAGGCTGCAACAAGGTTCTCAACAGAATGACTCACTTGAAATGTACAAGCATTAAACAGATGCTTCATTAAGTGGCACGTGTAGAAGTAATAATTTGGTCAGAACTTGTGTGTAATTTTACGTGGCAAGTGTAAATTTAATAATACGATCGGTAATAAAATGACGGTGGTGGTAGTTTAAAAAAACGATCGCATTCAATCAAGCAGATTTCATTCATTGTGACTATAAATAAGATTTGCGAGTTAACGAGAATCTGTTACGGAAAACTGAAGCAAAAAACGAAATGTGGAGATACACTTCGCATCTGGGTTCTCCGTAACAGTGTATATAACAGTGATTCATGACTGGGATTTTTCTTTTGAAACAAGCATTGAACGATTGTAGTAACATCCATAGGCTGACCTCATACATGTATTGAAAAATGATAAACTGCAAAAATTATTTGGTAAAAGTAAGATCAGACGTTCTGTATCAATGTTTTAAAGTGTCAGTTCGAATGGTTTAGAATAGTTAGTGTGGTGTATGTTATCACACCACGTGACGTGCTGGTAAGCAAAACTGTATCCTAAGTCAGTCCAAGCATCATTCCACGAGGTTTGAACTGTGGATGTCGCTAAAGTCAGGTGTGAACTCTCGAAAAACGTTATAGACTGCCTTATTGACTCCAGTTTATCTCTCCTTCGATGAATATATCTTAATATATCCATGCTACTAGTACAAGCGTGACCTTTAAGTTGTAAACGCTTATAGCACCATAGAGGTTACATTACCAGATGCTTAATTAAATGGCAATTTATTAAGTACTTACTTTTGAATGTAATAAGATCCCTTGCACAGCACACACTTTTTCTGTACAACTTCTGTATCAGCCTAAGGCTAATCTGTAGTACCCTTGATCAACGCCAGTAAACACTTAACTTATTTTCTAATAAGTATAAAAAATGTGGAAAAATAACCTCCGATCCTTAGGGGTATTATATGCCTAAGGTGTTAACCCGAAACCACTCACTCTTAGCTATGACAGGTTTTTGAACATCTTTTCACAAACAATCCACTTGAAATTCAGAACTAAATGTTGTATAGGTCTTGTTTGTAAGGATGGTGAACAATACGTTCTCTTAGCCTATTCACACTGGCTTATTGTCAACAGTGGTTTGTTGTATCGGATAGCTGGTGGAACTCTAAATCTTTCGTGTTATTTATATATGAATATTAAATTAGGTTTGTTATGAGAGTTCGTCACTAAATCATTCAAGGTAAAAGAAGATACCTTTAGCGTATCACAAGCACAAGATGTTTTTCAAATATTGATTCACAAAAAGATGACCGACTTAATTTGGTCGTGGTAGTAATTTGATCTTGTTAGGTTTTCCTAGATGTTCGTCTACGATTCGTAGGTGACTACTATGTGCGTGAGCTTCGATAATTGAGTTTGCAAAAGATTGAGTCAAATATTACATGATTTGTCTCGAAATTGAGCAAAACATTCTCTAAGTTTCAGACAATTGATTTGCGTTGACTAAAAGCTAAATTAAATTCGCATTTGATTACAAAATTATGACACGGCTGCACCGCGGAAATCTTGGTAACCTGTAGACTTTTCGACTTTCGACAAAACCAACTTGATACGAGTTAGTATTCAACTAAATTTACAGATGTGGAACTACAATTCCGTGGAATTATTAAATGACCTGGAAAAAATTAAGATAGATTTAAGAGGCAGCTTTCTATCTACTGTAAAATTTTGTAATACAAAAAAAGAAAAGTTATTGAATATGTCAAGCTCAGACGTGGAAATTATTGTCGAATTGTCAGAAAATATATCAAAGTTAATAAGTACCTTTATCTTACAAGTCTGGAGTAAGCAATTATTACATAGAAGCAATTCATATACCAGTGTTAAATATATTCACATCACGAATACTTCTCCTACAATATTTTATCATTGGTATTCGCAACACAACCAGACAAAATTTTCTGCCTTTTGATTAATAATGGCGATCTGAACACATCAGCTAAGTCCTTTTGTCAGATTGTTTTTTGGTGAATATAAAATGCAGTTCGAATTCCTATCTTAATATATGCCTACACTTTTTCCTTGGGGTAGAACTGAATCTTTGACGCAGAATTTAGAAGAATTTTATTCGATTTCGAAGACGTAAAGGTCACCACGGACTCCACAATCCAGTTGTTATTCCTCACACGAAAGCTGAAAATAGGTTTACTACGTTCAACAGTTGTCCATGTTTTTAAGCAACGAAAAAGTGAATTTCACAATAAATACTACTTACATTGACTATTCAATAGATAGTAATGAATCCTCGCTCTGAGTTATATATCTGAAACATTCGAATATTGAGATAATCTTAAATTTTAAAATTTTCCAGATATGTAGGTTACCATGGATTCTTAATTCCAGCTGCTCTCAAAATTTAAAAGAGGGGAATTCGAAAAAAAGATTAGTCGCTACTGTTGCACTGTGATAAGTCATTGATTATACATCCCTGACTGTGATAAATGGGGGATTAGTATCTAAATCCGACAGGATAATCCGCCCACATCGATAATTATATCTGCCGATTAAAAAGTGGTCAAACAATGGTACAGCATGTTTCGTCAATTTAAAGTTCACACAGGACAATATGGCTTATAATTAGCCCAATGTTTGATCTTTAGTTAAAGGTGTGATGAGCCAATTTACGCCAGATAATATTGACTTTGATAAAGGTGGGTATAGATGAGGACTTGTGCACACGATTTAATGATATAACCCTGCCCGCTATCTATAGTTAACGGTCATTTTATCGCATTATCATCATTGCGTTACACAAGACTACAGGACAAACAACTGAAGCGGAAGTGACAGATAAATCGAATCCTATGTCAATGAGAAGTAAATTGAAAATGCATTTTTCAATTCTTTAACCTATTCCTGCTTGTCCTAAATTGTGTACAAACACCATCACTACATTGCAGTGAAATAATAAAAAGTAGAAACATACGATGTTGAGAACGGTTGAAGGACAAATTGAACTTCATTAATGCTAATCTTTGGCTGCGTTTCATGTATGTTGAATATCAGTATTCACTAGTTCCAAATTCAAGACAGAAATCTAACTATTCATTAATTTCATTGCATATTGCGTGCAAACGTCACCAAAAAATTCGTCAATCAACTTATCGCCAAAATTGCAAAATCACTGAAAAGTTCTAATTGAACAAAAACATCTGAATCCGTAAGTAGGTTAAAGTCTTTTTTATGTGACAATCATCATTGGATTATGCAAGTTGACAAGAAAAGCAACTGAAGCGAATACAACCTCCACCACAAAGACTACTATAAATAACAATAAGAGGAAACGTAATGGCAATCAAAATGAACTTTATTGACAATTTAGCGATCGACATTTAAGAGTAGTTGATTTTTAACAAAACATTTTAAAAAAGCATCCTTAATTGATGTTCTTCGAACTAAGCTTTTGTCGCCGATAATGACTTGCCGAGACTATCTGAATGGACACTTGATGAACAATATGCATTATTACATGCATGAGGAATGATGCATTGATGCATATTTGAAAAGCTCATTACGCCAACAATACATTGAATTATGTCTACATTGCGAAATTCGAGTGGGCAGCAAGTCACATCTTAGAACTATTATCTTTTATCTCGAATTCTTTGTTCGATTTCAAAAAAAAAAAATCAAACTGTGTTTGAAAAGTTTTATATTGTGTTCTTATTTAAAACAATGAAACTGTCTATATTTTTCTTGTCCAATATTGAAAATAAATGAAATTCTATTGCTCTGCTTAACAAAGCTAATTATTCCTACTCAAACAATTACATTTTTAATATTTACGTTACTATGTATGATTAGTTTGTATGTACATTTACAAATACAAACTGTGTACCATACTATATATGGCTCAAAGGGTGGTGTCTAGCCGTTCTATGGGTATGTAAAAACAATTACAGTGCGATGTCTTTTATTCGATCCATTCATTTAAACAGGACATTGACATATCACTTGGAAATTTTTTTTAATGGAAATTAGTTTAATTCCCAAAAATTCATTGAAACCGTCAGAAATAAATCATATTCTATCAACAGGATACTGAAGCCACAACAAGACCACTTAGTCCCTCAGAGTATGTCT
Organism: Lottia gigantea; assembly: GCF_000327385.1. Lineage (NCBI taxonomy): Eukaryota > Metazoa > Mollusca > Gastropoda > Lottiidae > Lottia > Lottia gigantea. Next base: position 5,043,237 of record NW_008708986.1, read on the forward strand.
TGACTTGTTTGGTTGAGATTCGTGGTGATGATCCGAAGTAAACGCAAGCCAGCTAACCTGAAGATCTAGGGTTTCTGGGAATGGGTCAAGATAATACTTTCGGATATATTAGTTAGTCTTGGTATTAGCCTAGACAAAATCTTTAACGTGCAAAGTATGAAGCACAAGTGAGCATCAGGGACACATTTTCGATGTCAGATCCTCATACATTGACATTACATATCGAAATGTTCTGCTGTTCATGTCATAGAAACCTGCACTTAATCAGTGTTCAAAAATTTATTTTAATTACACCCAGCTATACTTAATGAACTCGGTGAAAGGTGACATGCATCAGATAAAACATAATGTTGGTAAAACTAATTAATAATTCCATATCGTATTTCTGATACAGTGAATTGATATCAACAACAAAATTATTTATGTTTATATTAGTTTTTCTTGATATTCCACGGTCTGATGTGCAGCCTAAGTGTTTACTGGAATAGATCAAGGTCGGGGCAGTCTTTCATTATCTTGTGTCATATAATAATTGATGGCACGTAGAGTATGGAACCCTCTGTTACATATAGCAGTATGAAATATTGCTATGTATCAATTATTATCCTAATTAAATATTATGAAAAGTGTTTCATTATAATTCTGGAAGCTACACTTTTGTTAGCTAAGCCCGTTATCAGGCTGACATAAAATATCTTCTTTTCCATCATATTTTCTGAACAAACCTGGCTAAACAAGGACACTCACTTCATCCATTATTGAAAGTTATCCACTGGGAGAAAGCTATCATTGAATTCAGATTTTGAAACCATTTTCCTTTAAAGAAACGAAGAACTGTAAATACCAAAGCATTCCATATTCCTTAAAGTCTTTAAGTGCCATTAATATTTCCTTTTAAAATTATTTCATGTATTGATAATTGGTTCCATTTCTTCTCTTCGATGCCTGGATTAAAACAACACACTATAGAGTACGGAGTCTAGAAAGAATTCAAAATGAATAATTCATTTAAAACCAGTGAATTCATGCGTGTGAAATATCGGAATTTCAAATGTCTACATTTCTTGTGAAATAACTTCTGTGAAAACACATTTAACAAAGACGCCACACATGAATTGTCCTTCTGTGTACTCAACTATGCATACCTAATAATGTTTTGTTAAAATATGTGATGGAATTGTAACGGATGGCATCTCAAAGGTGCCAAGGCGATTCGTCACTGTCTGTAAATGAGACTTTTTCCCTTTTTTTTAATTTAAAGGAATTGAAAAGGAAGTAACGACGGTTTCGTTATTTCTAGATTTTTCTAAAATTTTTTAGTTTTGAGCGCAAGTGCATTAAAGTATGTAGCGAGTGTCGTCTAGCGAGACATGACATTGCCTATAACCATTTTGTAAATGTCCTTGCGACCATGAGTGTCAAAATCCCTTTCCAAGAGGCCATCAGATCTTTAAGTATGTTCAATTTCAACAATTTTGAAAATATACAAAACGAGTATGATTGTCGAACTTCGCCATGTTGACTATTTCGGTGGAAAACTAAAATCACATTCTATCGACTGGTTATACCATTATTTAGGGGCTTTATTATTTTAACAACTTCTTGTTCTGCAATTCATATTATATTCAACGAATTCCATTTAAATTCTGATGTCGAATGTTTCATGACGCCAAAATTCAAATAAATTTTCTCTTTTCCTTTTTTAATTCAATATTTTAAACTATTCATGAATATATTTTAGAAGACAATTGTTTCTATTTGAATAAATATATATTAGAAATAACGGTGTTAATGATTAATGCTGGATAAGGTGACAAGGTAAGGTAATAGGTCAGAATGTCAGATATATGTCTTAAAATTACTGATATATGGGAATAGACATTAGTAAAACCTCGCTGCCCGAAAAGATAATATTGGGAGCTGCCCCACCCCATACCTCTGTCTTCCCTGTCTCGTTAGCTTATGTACAGGAGAAGAAAAACATGTGAGCGCAGTGTACATTGTGAACTCATTTTGCCTTTGGTTGCTGTCTCGTCTCTAACCACAGATATCGGAGATACCGAATCTCTGAGGAGTACGATTAATATGTGACTTGGATTGTTGACAGTAGTATAATGTATTGTTTTCCTATTAAATGTTAAAGATGTCGGCTCTCAAGTTAAATGGTGCCGAACGTGTTTTTGTTTTTGTAAACTTTGAGTTAATATGTAAATAATTGATTGAAAACAACCTTAAACAATATTCACCAGACATTTTTCTGCACTACTGAAGCGAGAAGTTAGTGTAACTATATTTCTGAAACTATTGCTTCAGTACTATGATATGGATTAAGATCACAGACAGAAATCGAAGCAGAGGATTGTTCTGGAACACTTAATAACACTGCGTCTAGGTTTGTCAAATCGGAATCCAGAAATTCGACTTGTGTAACTCGAATTAACTCTAAAATAAGACTAAGTAAGCCTAACTCAGAAATTCGAATTTTATACTTACTAGTAATAAGTAGACTACTTAGTATCTTGAAAATCCACCATTCAAAACTAAATTTATTTGATTGCACACTGTATGACTTTGATGGTTTCCTTTAACCCAATCTGGTTCAAATACTTAATTTTATCAGTCTATTTAATTAGCCAACAGTACAAGAAATCCTACAAATTGCCAAGCGAACAAGGAAATTAATCTTTGGAAGACCTTTGGCAAATTCAATTTCAAGACCATTTTGTAAAACAATACACAAAAACACTGAGAATCAATTTTTCATTTAGGGTCTTAATTGCTCCCATTGTTTCGGTCTTGTAGGTTGATGAATAGGGTGTTCTCTGTCCAAATTGTGTAAACGAATAAACGTATGCAGGTTATTTGCTGGACGCGAGTTGTCCATAATACGAAGTGGACATCTGCGGTTGTAGAAATGATAGCGACTACAGCTCCCTTTCTTTGCATATCCCGGGGCTTATCGAATAGGACAATGCTGAAACTTTTCAAAGCAGTTTTCCCCAGGAAATATAAAAGGCTCAAATCGACGACATGATATGAACAAAGTGACTGCATTTCCTGTAGCAAAAGACTCGAGTGTTGAAAGTACAAATATCACAATGTCCTCTGGATTTCCTTTTACTAATAAAGTGTCTCTTTTGTGTATTTTATTATGAAAGCAAATTTTGTTCGATATTTCATATTCGCCTACTTGAACCCAACCATTTGATCTTGGTGGAAAACTTGCTTTGTAAACTCGAAACTTACATCGTTTTTCAGTGTCCTCAAGCATAAACGAACGTTCGCCTCTAAGATTTACAGTTAACGATTGTTTGTAATTTTATTGAGGGAACTTATAGGCAATTCTGGGACATTACAGGCTACTCCATGACATTGCTTTTGGTAAATCAATAAAATATAGTTATGTTGAAAAAATCCGCATCTACGTCTAGGTCGGAACATAATTATTATAATGTTCGAAAGTTGATTTGATGTCAACTTAATATTATACAATTGTTAAATGGTGATGACTATGCCTGGCAAGGTATGTCTCAAACACATGGTGCCTATTATAAATGATATTTCCGAGTCTGAAGAATTTCAACAATATGTTGCAGTTTCTGTGTTTCAATCAAATGTGCATTGCGTCGTAAATCGATCAGCATAAAATTGTATATATGCCTATTATTCACCTGCGTCTACAATTAAAATGCCACATTAGAAAACAACAAGCTGTTTGTCTCCTCGTGAGTGGCATTTGAGAAGCTCGCATATTTCTTCGACTCGTGTTTCAGAGTTTTACGGAAGATTAAGAACAGATTGGTTGAGCAGTGACACGATTCGATTACAAAGTGATACTTGAGTTAATAAGCTGGAACCTACTTCATACCTACATCTGATCATATAACAAGTGTATATCATAATGATAATAACACATGTTGCTTCAGTATTGTTTCAAGTAAAGGGAGCAACGCGCTCATTTATCCTACCCATAAGTAATCTTGCTGAATTAAGGTATATATTTCGCAAATAGGTATCTTACTCTAAAAGTTTTTCAATACGCTTATAATTAAGCAAAGCGTTAACAATTACATGTACAGAAATCAGCAAGGTGTTTTTACAACGTCCTGGTTCAGAAAAAGTAACAGCTTTTCTCACAATTTCCTCCTTTATAAAAAATATTTCATTTAAACTGATATTGCAAGTGATATTCATTTTTTTTTTGCACTGCACCCATCATGCCCACTCTCCTGTAGATACGGGCCTGCACATTTGTGGTAGTTATACTTTACAATGAATGGTTAGAATCGGATAGCAGACAAGAGTGTAAGTTGACATATTATTAAGTTTCAAGGGAGATACATAATGCCAAGGAGACTATTAAAACGTTATTTATTGAGTTGTAAAATTCCTAGATTATGTAGTTATTTTGGTAACCTCATAAGATCGTATTATTTCACCTTTCTAAATGTCATTAATTATCATAAAATTAGACATCACAAAATTAATCTGTATCCGTAAAAATACTTCTTTCAAGTTGTATTGTAACAACATATCAGCAGTGGCGGCACCAGTCTCCTTGAACTAGGGGTTCAAATAAGGGGCATACTAAGTAATGGTGGGACATCTTTCCGGCTGACGATTCCAAATGCGGAAGTGAAATGGAAGCGATATGAGCGCATATGGTTCTCCCCCAGAAAAACGAAAGATAGATTTGCTGCATTCTGACATGAACATATTTTGCAAAAAAGGTATAAATTTCATGTTTTGAAATGCTAGGGTATAAAGTTTGGTTAAAATAGGGGGCTCAAACTTTTTTCGAGAGTGAGTGTGAGACAATATAGCCCCGAGATTTCCCATTGTGGACTATTCAAACCAAAAGGATCGAAATTGATTAGCTGAACTGCCGGTTAGATAAGAATATACACCTATAAATACTTTTCGCACAGGCGTTACTGCGCACGAATTCTGAATTCTTTCGTCTGTACACGAAATAAGGGATCTCGATATCTTGGTTATTCAATTTTCATATATGTCAGCATTTTGTAACTTGAGTAAGTATTGATGTAGGATGTATAGGAAATCGAATTGATCAAACCGTTCTTTTGTGAATAGCAAAATTCACAAACCACAACCTGAATTTTTTAAAATTCTTCAAAATTCAATAAACAAACTTGTTGCACATGGCTTGTGATTTAAAAAACATTGTCTTCTGCGAACTCAAAAATAAGTTTTCAATAGTACTATTTCTAGTACAAACTGATCACAAATCAAAATTTGATAATGTGTCTTTCCATTTAGATTATTGTTGTCGATTTTTTATTTAATCTGCCAGTTTAATTTTGATTTGTTGTCAACAGTAAGGACTCATGTATTGGATTTATTTGCCATTTGCTTTTTTGTAATGATTGGTTTAATGCTTGTATATGTGGTTATTTCTTGTAATTGTACTACTATAGATATTAAATGAAATTATCAATGTATTCATAGCTGGTCGTTACTAGTATTACATCATCTTATTGGATTATATCAAATCTCATCTGGATAAATTCACGTATTATTAAAATAATCCTAATATGGCTTATTAAATCCCTCTAAACCTTGAACCTTAATGGTGTTAAATTATGAAAATTAGCATCCAATGGCAAGATGAAAGAACACCGACTGGTATGTGATAACACGAATTGTGTAACAGAATGATTTGTAATTATTGGTTGTTATTAATAACACAAACAGCGGAAGAGGGCAGGGTTATTATGGAAATAGATCAGGCAAACATCTGTTGCAGCTGATAATAGAGGGGGCCGTTCGATTGCTGAGTTCTGCAAGTTCGGAATTTATGGAATGAATAGAACGTTCAATAAAACAAGTTGGAACAGAGTTCAGAACGAGTTCTAAAAAATAGTAGGTGCAAACAGAATTCAAAGTGGCAGATAATAAAGTAGATGAGAAGATTTTGAATGTGAAACCGTTCGATTGGGAGTAGAATTGAAACAGACTGTTCTAAACTCTCCAATCTAGCGTCACCGAGGAGTGCTTGTAAATACAACTTTCCTTGACAATATTTTGTTCTTTAAACTGTTTTCTAAATATTTTTTATATGTTATATCATATCAGACACGTTCAAAAGCAATGTTTCCTATTTGTCTTATAATGTCTTTAGGTTCATTGAAATATAATTTTGGTAATAAGTAATACATTGAAACTATTGCATATTATGGAAATGTTCAACATTCTGAATGTACTCTGTAAAATCAAATGTCCAAAATATCAAACTTGATAAAAATGATTGACAATGGGTATTTCTAAGGTAGTAGATATATTTCGGATTCTAAAGTCTATATCAAGGTATCTTTGATTTTCGCAACCCATTGTACTTCACACAATGACTCTTAGAAGCTGAATTTGAAAATCTATTGATAGGTACCGTAAGATACATATCTATTGTGTTCTAATCTCCATTCAATATCATGTTAGTTTGGTCATAATAGTCTGTATATGAAGGCAATATTGCCTCTTTAACTGAAGAAGATTTTCTTAAGAGCGATTAGCGTCTGACTGATTATGACAAATTGCGAGTATCATATACAATCTAACCTTACAAATGATTTCAGTTCATAGATTGAAACAACATTCCTATAGCTTTTGTCAATACTCCAACTTTATTTCGTAATAGTATTTTAACAGGCTGAAGTATTTGTCTTAGATATAATATATCACCTAGGTTAAGATAAAGAAGATTTTCCTTCTCATGGGATTGAAAATCATTTTACCTGACGCCTCATATTGTTAACAAATTACATTTTTAGAAGAATTAAAATTTATAATTATTTTTGCCGTATTTATGTCTCCAGTGGTTAAATCTTTTTCAATCATCGTCACCTGAAATTATTTTTCAGTGTTAAAATACACTGCATTAATTCAATTTACAAAAAATATCGGTTTGAAAGGTGCCACTGTGGCCCAGTACGGCATCAACTTGTAAATCAGAGTTTTCTTTGAACTCCCTGACGAAAGAATTGCATAAATTTTCAACACCATCCACTGAGTTTAGCAGGATAACAAACAATATATCCCCAAAGTCGAATGGTAGGGTCTTTTCCAGTTCAAATTAGTATAAGACTTATATATTGCGAGAGCCATTGTATTGTGTGATGAACTTAAGGAATGAGCGGATTGTTTGTTGTATTTATGATTCCTTCATTAATGTGATTATGAAACCCTTATTTTGATAGAATGTTACCTTTCGTGGGTAGGACAGATGTTTTAACCATTGCTTTAAACTCAAAATCTGTACATAAATCATCTGAAACCATTTTAAACTTCAAATATGATATTTATAAACAAACCCTCGAAACCATTAAAAGGTCCTTTACATGGTTCATTACAATAAGTATGCATATATTACAGTTGAAATGAACCTTAAAGAAATATGCTCACATTAATATTCCGACCAATTATAGAGTGACAGTGACCACTGTGTCCATTTATTACACACCTCATTTCACTTGACCACACATATACAGATTAACGTTGGTCAGTTTATTTGGTCAATTGACCATCTATATTGGCTTCGTATTTAAACACAATTTTCTACTTTACGTTTCTTGATGTGTTCCGTTTGAGTTTTAATTAACTTGCATATTTTTATTTGGTGTACGTTTGTTTTAGTTACTTAAAAAATCACCTTCAGTAAATAAACATAGTACTTTGATACGTTGACAAAAGTGGTGTTTTCTTGACCCGTGGACAACGATCTTCGCCATTCTTTATCACCTGATTTCTATTTTAATTTGTTAAAGTGTTTTAAAGGAATTAAATAATCGAACTTGTATGAACTTATATATCAAGCCTATATCAACAGCGATGTGCAAAACAATTTAAGGATTCAAAATAGAATTTTTAAACACCGTTTTATTTCATGGAAACTTCGAGGAATTACAATACCAACAGGCTTCAGATGGATATTTTTCATGGCTTCTGTATACCAGACAACCGAACTAAGTATCCCTTTATGTGTCTGTATGTAACTGTATATTTACAAGTATGCGTTTCAGATGTATCTTTAAGTATCCCCAATACCACCTTCACAATGTCAAGATATTACGAACTTGGGGTTAATACATGGACATCATTAAGCACTTTATCTTGTATCAACACACAGCCAATCAGAGTCCACGACAGAAAGATTGAACTTGTTTACAGGGGTATTTATCAAGTGCTTCTGTTGGTTGCAATTGCTATTGTACAATCATATCATATCATACCTAATGATGCCGAAATATTAAACCAAGATCGTAATGCCCATTGTTGTCGTAATCTCGAATATATGTCAGCGTAATCTATCATTGGAACTTACATCGACCGATTTCTGAGAGTGTAAAAAGGATAGAAACACAATTTCCTAACCTAAATATAAGATACTAGGTGTGATCAATCAGATTCTAGAATCAGGCCAATGAAATTAATGTGAATAATTTATTAGCTCAGAGAATATCCAAATTAAACTTAACAAACCAAAGTAATTCATCATAATATTTCTCTTAACATTTCATTCTCATAAAAAATTAAAAGAATCTTGAAATATTATATTTGATTTATTGATTGCTTAAATATCTTGGAGTAAAATAGATCTGGACCAAAGCTCTAGAAATGATTGAGTCAATAATTTTCAATTTTTCTTTATTCTGTTGCGACAAAGATATGAACTCTTATGTTAAAGCAAGCTTAATTCTAAATATGTGACGCCTTATAATCGATATGACTTCACACACAAATATATGGATGTGACCTTGCCGTGATCACATATTTTAAGCAGTATTATGCGTTACCAAATATTTTGATATTGCCCTGACCAGAGGTAAATTTTAACATATATTTGCGACCTAAAAAGTGCAAACAAACATATTATGTTATGTCCGTTAGCAGTGAATCTACAATTTCTACAATAATTTCGACAATAATGACTTGCAAATATAATGTTTACAATAATGATTTGCAAATATAATGTTTACAATAATGATTTGCAAATATAATGTTTACAATAATGATTTGCAAATATAATGCCTACAATATTGATTTACTAATATAATGTCTTCTATAATAATGATTTATTAATATAATGTTAACAATAATGATTTGCTAATATAATTTTTACAATAATTATTTGCAAATATAATATTTACAATAAAGATTTGCAAATACACATGTATATTGTTTACAATAATGATTTGCTAATAATACAGTATTATGTCTACAATAATGAGTGGACAAAAGTGTTCAAATAACCATTTAAGAAGATAATAGAGAAATACAAATCTCAGTCCAGGTTATCTTGCCTATGTGTTTTCTCAAAGCATTTGGCAAAATAATTTTCAAAATATACACATGGACGCACATTTCATTAAAACAAATTGTACCTACAAGGACTTTTCACAAGCGTTGGTAATCAGAATATTTTTCCAATATATCTTCATAGCATACACAACCTTGAGATCGTCGAGAATTGGAGAACCAGTAGAAATTATTAACAGACTATAATGAATCTATAAATCACATTAAAATAATGAGGTGTCTATTTTATTTAATATCTCGTATGTACATTAACAAAACAAGCATAATGCCCTCTTTATACTCTCTAGTCTAAAAACTGAACAAAATGACCTCTTGATTGTTTAAATTTCGAATATTAAAAGGTGACTACCGATTTCAAAATATCAATGCCTAGATATTTGTACCTTATGGGGCTTGAGCTAACTGCAGATTAAAGGGCTTTAATTTACAACGTTATTAAAAAAAAATGGTTTCACCTCGATATGTTCAAAATCATAATAAAACAAAAGAACGAATAGTTTCAATGAATTTGTTTACAGTTGTTCTATGCCTTTGTTTAAAGGAAACTGAAAACTTAGCTGCACCGTGGTATAAGTCATCGTGTACACATGGCATCACCCCTTTAAAACGAATGGTCATTATAAAACGATTGTCCATTTAACGAAAGGTGTAGCTATTAAATTAATGATCAAACTGAACACCGAGGTTCATTGTAGTCACCGCCTATAAAGTGAACATCATTTACAGATAAAAGTGATTTATAGACACGATCCATTTGATAGCAAACTCTAATAGCAACATCACCGCTATTCATTTTTGCTTGATTAAAGATTTGAAAAATGATATGCGAAAATTTTCGAAAAGAATTTAATTATTCTGTTTGAAAGTTTCTCATAACACGTACGTGAGAAAGTGTATTTTCTCATTTTTGACCGTTGGTTCGTATACAATTTAACTTTAGGACAAATTGATATTGAATACTATCTTTGCTTTAAATCTCTGTACCTCTTTAAATGCCGACAAATATTTTCGTCGAAAAACTCCAAAAACTGATCAACTTATATAAAGTTAAGAGTCAATTCTTAATATCAAACGGATTTCTTACCAAAGATTTATAAAGATATTCTCACAAATATTTAAAACTTTTTGCCCTTTGAAACAAGGGTCGTCTCTGATTTATGAAAAAGTTACGGATGGAAGTGACGACGGTATAAGTGTTATTCATATTAGAGCAGGTATTACTGATTGTATTAACATCGTGTTTTTTTTTTTTTTTTTTATAGCAGCACAAAGTCCCATGCAGTAAAAGATAAATGCACGCAAAAATACATAGCAGCTCTTACCTACTGGGGACAAAAAATATATTACCTCCCAACCCCATCCGCCGGAAAAATTCTGACATCCGACCAATTCCATTACTGAACTAAACATTTAGTTACATTTAAGTATTGCTACGGGTCTGATACTTAGACCGTCGTCATTCCCGCCCTTATGTTTTTTCAAAGAATACATTCTTATAAGATAAAAAAAAGTCCGTTAAAAAGGGACTGCATTGCAATCCATTTCCGTTTCTCTGTTACCGAATTGGTGTTCGTGTACCATCATGTGTAATACAATCATCCCAGTCTGCCCAGTAACGATTCTTCATTCTCAAACAATAATCTTTAAGGTTTGGATACTTCTCTAAAAAGACAGATTTATTATTTAAATTTTAAATGGTAGGAAATAAATGGAGTTTTACGTCCTACTCTTCTTCACCTTAAGGGCTAATGAAGACGGACAATACCATGTTATGTACAATAAAGGAAATGTTTGCCAGACAGCGGTATTAGCCTATACTTATCATATTTCTAATTGTAGATAGCACAGCCTATCGCCTTGGCTTTTTTCCAGTCCGAAGTATTAGACTCTTTTCCATATCAGCCCCTGCATCACTGACAAGAGGGAAACCGGGTTGAAATATCCGAAGGTATCCTCTCGAACTGTGCCGAGATTGAACCCTCAAGTTAGCGAGCAAAGGTATTACTCACCGAGACTATTCGTGAATCATTTTTCAACATTATTACTATTTGAAATACTATTGTTGACAATCATTGAATGCAAATACCATGCCACAAGTCTACGCAGATTCGCCCAAAACAAACTAATAACAGATAATTGTCGAAAAAAATTAAAATGTTTCTAAAAGTGTTATTCAAGTAAACAATGTGAGCTAACCTCCAACCAAACTTATCAGTGACTTTTCATGACAAGCGTAGAAGATCTGAGCCAAAAAACCAAACACACAACAATCCACCTCAGTTGGTTCATTTCCCATGATATATTTTTGGCTTCCTGCAGAACATTTGGAAAAATGCTAGAAATTTATAATAATAATACACAATGAACCACCCTGATATTTTCGGCGTTTATTTGACTTCAGAAATAGTTCAAGTGTGGGTCTTCTTGACTTCTTGCATGACCAAAACAACAATAAATCTAATTGTTTGCTTTGAAAACACAATACCAACATCCACTTTAAACAAAACTTTATGCTGCCTCTCAGCAACCGAAAAGGCTAAATGATCGCCTTAACTCAGAGAATCGAGCGACTTTTGGGCATTTGTTGATCCATCAAAAAGTGCAAACTAAATCTTATATTACCTAATATATCTGATATTGCTTTTATATCCGATTCCATAATCTCTAAAACTTCTTTCTGGGTATGTCGACTAATTCCAGCTGCCCATGTACTCTTTTTCACTGTCCGTTTGATAAATTTTGGTACCAACCATCCAAGACCCATCCATTGTTTATCTGTTTCGTCATACATCCATCGACAAAGAGCCAAGCACCTTCAAAAATTTAGCATCGTTTAAATATACCTTTCATTGTTCGAGCAACATTCTAGACTTTCTTGCACTTAAACGATGGAAACCCCTTCACAAAAAGAAAGAATAATAATGTGCTACCGAGTATGACCATGTGAATTATAAGAAACAACAACATCTAATCAAGAAGTTTATCGCTTTTGTTTCATAACCAAGTTGGATGCCAACTTACAATTATAATGATAATTATGGGAACTATTAATTTTATTCGCAGAAGCATCCGCCACATAATACAGCATCATTTAAACATAAAAATCTACCACCACATACCAAAAGAAGTTTTCTTCTATCATCTTTTGGATAGCTCGTGACAGACCCTTTTCTTTCAGAGATAAATCTTTATTCATATCAATAGACAATTTCTTTTTGAAAAATTCTATGATGAAAGTAGAATCTTCGATGACCTCACCATTATACTCAACCCACGGAATCTTACCTTTGGATGACATGACAATATCTTTGTCTGACTGAAATTATATTGTTTTGTCTGAGTGATCCACGAGTGTCGGATGAGGAAGGAGGAGGTACATTAAGCCATACATGGAATTCATTAAAACTGACATAATATACATATTAATTCCTAAATGTGAGAATTACAGAATTGAATACATTTAAAAATGTTTAACCAAGTTGGAAAAATAGAAGATGGGCTACGCCATGCAGTATGCAATGAAGAAAAGTTTGCAGAAAAGTGTCATTATACTATTTTGATTGCTATCTCGAGCAAAGACTTGCAATAGACAGGGCTTCAATTAATTGCCCCATTCGTCTAATGGTGCGGGAATGCGGGCACACGAGTCTCGGTCGCCAACTAGAGTCTTGTCAAGAGTTTCACCGACAGGATGCGGGCGCACGAGGAAACAAAAATCTCCACTCGATGGTTTCCACTATGTCGATAATCACGTGCGAATCATGCAATTGAGAGGAAAATGAATCTGATTGGATGATAACGCTCTGTTTTGCAGACGATAAAATAATCGACGACAATAATCGAAATAATCGGCGGGCACACGCAAGATTTTACTCAAGATTCGAGTGGACGACCAAAATCGCCGACCAAGACTGTTACAGTGCGGACACTGGCGAAAAACCAGTGAAATTAATTTCAATGACACTCTGTTTGCTCAATAAGTTGGCCAGAATATCTCTCCGATCAAATCTTTAGTTAAGAAAAACTACAAATTACCAAATAGGGTATATCATTCATTCTAAAATATGTCTCCATTTTCAGAACAAACGGCGACAAGCTCGGTATATGAGGTCCTCTACCGACTCCATGAACCATTGCTAAGTCTTTAGGGAGGGTTTTTCTTCTAAAATGAATAGAGACACAAATAATTTAGTTATAATAATGTAATACTTGTGTAGAAGATAATGAACAGTTACATATTTACATGTTTATTTACTGTTATGATCAAAAAACTTTTGCAGTAATTACAATCATTTGGTCTTCGAGTGATCCAAGTTGTCTTTGACAGTGGGCAGAAGTTTGAAAATGTGGTTGAAGTCTTTTAAAAAAAAAGTGGTCCGAGTTGTCTTTGAAAGTTGGGCCGAATCTTAAAAGAGTGGTCCGGGTTGTTTTTGAAAATAGGGCCGAGTCTTAAAAAAGTGGTGAGAGTTGTCTTTGAAAGTTGGTCCGATTTATCTTTGGTCCGAGATGTCCTGGTCTGGTTAATTTCTGGCAAGAGATCTACTGCTGCACTTTTGCCAGCTGGTGGGTTATGTTGACGGTTGTGTATACATATGTATATGTTTTGCTTCTACTTGAGTATTTCCTTATCATCGGTACAAAAATAAATATTAAACAAACACTTGGAAAGAATCAGTTATTTAGAAATCAAGAAGTGTCCTAATGTTATGGACATACCTATTTAAACTTTATCAAAATACCTTTTTACGATGAATCTTCTGTAGAAACCATACACCGCTGTAACTGTAATCACTCCAGAAACAATGCACATGCAAATTGTTGCTTCATTAGAATGAAATATGCTCTTAATATCGTAATTATCTAACCAAAACATGTCGAAATATTGGCCTATGTTCCCGTCAATAACATTCCAATATCAAAGTTAAATAAAAATATAAAAGATATGGTTGGTTGATCGAAATTTCTTGAATATACTTATCAAAGCGTAAATGTGTAAAGTATATTTTGATATACCCTTCATAAGTCGATTTAAATAGCAGGCTATATTGACAAGGTTAGCAATTAACATTAACGTTCAACATGCAATACGACGTTTATGACTAAATATTTACTATAAATCGGCAGATCACAGTGGAGATAGGCAATCCTGAACGTTTAATATGTATTTGTCTCGACGAGGGGAATATTTCCAGGACATCAGTTACCTTACTTCGATTTCAAACTTTCGGAGCATTTTTAACTTTCGCCGCCTGTAGCAGACCGGGACTTGTTGTCCCATCGACAAGAAAACGCTTTTTTCACTTCTATCTGCATAACTGAACGATCTTAAGTTCCTGTAGCATATGCTAGCATACTCTCTTTAGTCTGCACGGGAATTTCTAGACAAACCTTGACTCAACTGTAAACAGTGAATTATATTGTATATCAATCTGAACAAAAGCAAATTATTGATCGACCTATTGACACGACCTGGAAATTACCAATCAATCAATTATCCTTGATACAGTAGAGACATTATATTCCTTACTTGCTGTGATTTGGATTGAAAACTAAGTTAATATGATCACAATGACCAGCCGGGGATTGTATCGCTGTGATAATTCCTCTTATTAACCTCACAATACCGACGTTAGTCCTACGTTTTATGGTTCGCCTCATCCATCATTTGGAATAAGTATTATTTTCAAAACAACATAGTGACCTTTACAGATGAATGTTAGAGATTATTTAGAATAGCAACAGTCAACTGATAGTCATATCAGGTGATTTGGTTAAAAGGACAATTTCACGAAAATTGCTATCTATTTTAAGGGCTGTCGTTGACACATTTCTACAGATAAAATCATGGCAAAGAAATCATGCTTAATCTATAAGATATTCAGGAACAAACTTAGGACAATTGTCAAAATGTTCAAAATGCACGTAAAAGTTCCATTTCAATATCTTTTTTAATGAAGTATTGCCATTCACTCGTCCATACTCAGTGGCTCGAATAGATGAGTGGGTGCCCGTGGATGCAGTGGCATTTACATTTATTTTCAACAAATCTAAATGTTTACCTTTTTTCTCAAAAATATGTGTCAGAATGCACAAAATCAATTCATTTTTTTCTAAAATTTTCTTGAGAGAACTTTTTAAGACGCTCTATAAGAGGCTTGCGACTATGACACCACCACAGAGAAGCCAAAATTTGAATTCAGCCTTAGCAGTTATCCCACCCATTGAGTAGGTAGGTAGATGACAAGTTAACGTTCGCTTCCAGCGGATGCTGATATCGCAAACTAGGTAGTTGTTGGTAGTCAGTGTGCCCCCTATTTGTATTCCCAGTCTCGGAAGGCTGGCGCCGCCACTGAACTTAAGTGGGTTGGGATCCCTCCATGAGAAATGTTTTTTTTATGCTCTGCTTTATTTTTTTCTGGAGATAGGGCCCGTGGTCTTGGTTCAACCATTCCCTGTGGTCGTTGAACCACTGTTAATACTATTATTCTTTAATGCATTACCAAAAGTCTGTATTTTACTACCTCGACTCAAGGAGTTTATTTTCGTCACATTTTAAGAGATACATAAAAGTCTTTTGGAAGTATCAAAAAGGAAATTGTTAACGTAATTCAGTTAAAAAGGTATCTCGAGTATCATCATCAGTAACAAATTCCAGATTATTGGGCGAGAAATTTACCTGTTTAGGCTAATATAAGTACGCTGTGAATGTCCTTATATCTTTAGATTATACAAATAAATAAACATTATTTCGGGTTATGATATTGTAAATAATAATAAGCCATTTCCCCTCTATATCGTTTAATCTCTTTCCACTTCAAAGAGTCAAGAATTCTTTAGGAAATTCTCCTCATCGCGATGGTCAACAATCTTAAGTGTCAACAGTTATTGTAGTACATACATCGAAAAGTTGTTTTATCTCATAGAGGGTCAAAACACCAAATCATTTCCGATCGGTTCCCATGTTAAATCACGAAATTCAACGGTCTATAACTCTTTCCAGAAATATCGCTGAAAACTTTCCAATATGTTACATGAAAGCCAGGCCAATGCTTAGTTTCTGAACAAAAATTCAATACATCACGACCATGAACAATCTTAAACTGAAAGTAGACCACCACATTTTATCAATATCCACTTGACTGTTACTGCAGACAACACTATATTTTTATGATTATTCTTCTGCTTGTAAACCTCACCATCTCACAAAATTTGAAAGAAAATACATTTTTACATAACAAATTCAGTCAAAAATAGGCATGCATGATCACAAAAAGGAAGGGAGAAAAATTCGTATAGAATCGTTGCATAATGTTATTATAGTGGTTTTACTCTTCGGAGTATAGAATTGAATCATGACATGCGCAGCGCACTTGTGAGAAAGAAAACTTCGCTTTTTCAATCTTCTTCACTGAAATAAACTTGTTGGTCTTTTGCTGTTGTTGTTTTTTTCTTTAATGTCTATCGGCTTATTCTCAAGGATAATGAAGACTAATGGCATAATATTATCTTCACCACCATATACATAATTATATCATCTAATCACATCAAAGCTCCACAAACCCGCAGGTAATTAATATGTTGATTTTTAAGCAACAAAATGATTACCAAATTTTCAAAAATTCAGTTCATTTGTTACTTTAAATTGCGATTTGCATGGATACCAAATATGTTTTTAAGCATAAAAGCAACATCTCAAATGTAAATTACAACAATCGGCAGAGCCTTCATATGTAAATCAACAATAGGTAATAGACGAATAAAGGGTTCTCAAATAATTTACCAAGAGATAAGCAAATACCAAAAGATCAACGTAATTTCTAAAGTTCACAAAACGCCGTCTGATGTATAATCATATTCAAATCGAATCGTTTTCTTATTAAGCTACTGTTTCAATAACCATAGACCTTAAATATAGCTACTACTCGAAAAAACGGTGATGCTCCAAAAGTGTAACGCAAAAATCAATGCCAATTTGATAAGAATAGGGTCGGTAGGGAGCTACAAAACTCACAAGATGCTTGAAATGTTTGTAAACTGTCAGTGTAGTACTAAAAACAAACCTGTAGGTTTATAAGCGAATGTAATCACAACGATTAATATGCACGTAAGTCGTTGACAATTTTTTTTACGTTAGAGATTGGTTTCTTAAAAACATTACAATCAATTTTACTTATGATATTTCTTGCCACGCATATGTAATCTTATAGACATTTTAATAAATTCCCCAAGAGAGCAATTTTGAAATTTTGGGGGGCTAACGAGGCGCTTTGTAATTATTGGACAATTATAATTTTAGTCGTTCTGTTCAGTCAGCCTATATTTCGTGATATGTAAAAGGTTGCAGGAAAAACCTTAGAGAAATTCACGAAATAGTAAAGATTTATAGTGGGGAGAGGGGTAAAAATATGGGTTTATAGAGGAAAGGGAGTGATGCAATTTATGACGGATCCTGAAAGGTGTCATAGAAAGAAATGGATTGAAAACCCTTTGTCTCGTGATAATAAAATAAAATTGTTAAAGTCACCTAGAAACAATAACAGGAAGTGATTATGTGACCTAATTAAAATAAGGAAGACGTTGATTCAGTCTGATAATTTGTCTAATAATTGGCTAAAAGGCTAAAATTGTCAGAACGGAAATTAAATTTTTACACTTCTACAAGAACGAAATCACTGTATTACAAAACGAAATGGTATCATGAGGAAGAGATTGGTTTTGATCTATTGTTAACCATTCTTTTACCGCGATTACTTTAATTAGTAAATGGCGTTGTACTTTTCGTGTAAATTCTGATAGCACATAATGGGCAATCTGGGACAAGCGTGGCCTTGACCATGAAATAAATTTCCTGTTATCTTTTTGTAGCAACATTTTACATTGAACGATAGATCATTAAGGCCATTTCAATTTGTACAATCAAGCCTTCATTATACCCCAAATACCAAGTATCATTTTGGTCCAAATAGTATCCGATCAAACGGCAAATTTTTACGAAAAAGGCAGGAACCTGTGAGCACCATAATCACTTCATTTTACCAGCGGGAGAAGGTCTGGTGCGATCGCCTCCGAGGGTCCGGTTTGGAAAAAGTGACAGATTACTTTTTCAAATCTGCCAGATCTAGTCTAGGTTTTTAATGGACCATGGCGGGTGGTGGGTTAAGATGGACGAAAAACGGAAAATCTTCGATTTCTGTCGTTCTTCGCGCGAGAAAAACGAGTAGTTTGGGAAAATATTTTTTTTAGTGAAATAATGGTATAAGGGAATTATCAGTAATCCAAGTAATTCAAGATATAGAGACCTCAGTCCAAACTAGTAGTGGGATGTTACTAACACCAACAATAAGGGTTTAACAGTTGGATATAAAGCAGCATTCTGAAATAATGACTTCATGATTTCGATTTTAAAAAGTCACATATCCCATTAATGCTATCATCATGCTCAAATAAAATACGTTTCGGAACTGCATTTAGAAAAACCATCGTTAGATTATGTGACTAATTAGCGGTCTTTTCGTGTTAAAATTAACAAAATAAACAAAGAAGTGACAATATTCCCCAGTGATTACTAAGTTGACTGGAATTATTTTCAATGCACTCAGTGTATCTCCCGTCTGACTGTCTCAATTATTTTTACTGCACTACTGATCAAATACCACAAAGAATTATTAATGTTTATTTGGTTATCAGCCTACCGAGACTTTCATTCACAAATTCCAAATAATCTTGTTATAGCTTTGAACAGTTTGGTGACAAATTACCAAATTTTTTAGTCTTGATAAGCTTTCTTGAAATAGTCATGCTGATTTTGGAAAACGCGTTAGACAATAATTGCTCGCTTAGTTCATGGTCGTATTCGCAACTACATTCTTTAAAAAGAATTACGAATGGCAAGAAATAAAATAATCGAGTTTAACGTCCTTCGTTTCTGAACCTGACTGGGAATTGGTTGGCTTTTATAATATAATATCAAGAAAGTTTGTATTGTCACGTGTCCTTGGATGTATTTTCAGCGTTCAATACTGAAAACTCTAGTAGACTGTTCTCGAATATTATCCTTTAGAACATCTTGATATCTCGACGTCTGCAGTAAGCTTAACAAATTTTTCCCATCTTCAAAACTTTCAGCTTCACTCTCATATTTTAAAGTGCTGACTGTATTAACTCTTCTCCACTCTGTCCAAATAAACCAACCAATAGTCGACAATCCAATATTTGATTTCTGTTCAAATTAATCTTTAATTTCTTCAAGTATAAAAAAAAAGTTAGCGATGAAGGAAACCCGAGACGAAATGAAAACGTGTGAAACTAATTTAAGATTGTAAGAGAAATTTAATAACGAAAGAAATCCGTTGCACTTGTTTTTATCCATTGACCAAACTCGAGAAAAACGTCTCTCAAACGAATACAGATTTTAAATGAAATTGGTTTTTGTTTGCAGGAAATGAAGTGTTTTAACAAAATGTCCAAGGATTTCAGTTTAACAATTACATGGTTAGAAAGACTTCAATATTGAAATAATTAAAGACCAGCAAGAAAACATTCGTCTTTATTCTCTATGGATAGAAAAAAGTTCAAGCAAAGAAAGTCAGAAAATAGGAGACGATAAAGAGGATTTGAAATCAATTCACTTTTCTGCCTTAAGTACTAACCAACCTTTTTAGCAGTTGTTTTGAAGTGCAGATATGGCTATTGAGAACTCGACTCTGTTATTTGGTCTCCATATCATCCCAAATTCCTGACTTATATGAACCCTGATGTCAAGCACACGGTATTTGCTGAAAAAAGATGATGATTTAGCGACTTTTGGACGGTTTAGGCTTATCTCCTCTGTCTCTTGAACATCCGCTTTACAGATTTGGACAAATAAAAGTCTGTTTTACCCGTTTTATCCCAGGACATTGGTTCAGACTAGGTTCATAGTCAGATTTTTAACAGACTGTGGAACATTATAGTGTTTAATGGTGGAAGGGAAATAACCAAGTAATTGCGTGTATATAAGACCACAAATACTGTTTCGCTAGAGCAGAATTACAGTGCTCGAAGACAATGGGGTATCTAAGGGTATTTATCATCAATTGGTTGTTTCAGGCATTTTCAATCAAAATTATTCTTTTAGCCTACATATTTTCAGTAAAACTGATATGATTATGTAAGAATCATTAGCATCATGGCACCATTAGATGGGAGTATACAAAAAGAAACAACATCTAAAGAAAATATGTTTATATAAAAATGATATGAATAAAATTTTTACAAGGCATTAACAAATTGTGGTAGTTGATAGTGCATATTTAAAGGAATGTCCATGTCAAAATTACAAAGAGCAACTTGGCCATTCTTTCCATGCAAGTTCATTTTTAACACTCATGCTTATGTTTAGCACACATGTACCCATTCCTTTTCAAAATGTATGAAATTAAAAAAAAACATGATATGACAGTATACAAAAAATCTACATCTACGTAATATATACAATTATTATGAAAAGATTGGAATGTTTTATTTTTCATGAAAATTACAGATATGCTAAACATTATTCAATTTATATACATGCAGTTGTATTTCAATAATTTCAAAGTGAAAAACAGCTTTTACGACCTTGTTCAAATGCTTAGCTTTTTGCTTGAATAACAACCAAAAAGGAAATTTCATTTCCAAATGGATTCACTGAGAAGGCTTAGCCATTTCTTATATTTATATATAAAAATAGGTATTATTGTTACAAGATGATTTTTTAAAATATTCATAATTTAATATAAACTGTTAGTAACAGTAAAGAAAGAAACATTAACAACAAAAGAAGTATTTTTTTATGTGAATTATGAAATTGATAAGACTGAATTTGTTTTGGATCTATGTAAAGCACTATAATAATAATATATTAGAACTAAGAAAATAGAACATGAAATTTTATTTTTCCTTAAACATAGATTTGGAATAAACTTTTAATCCATCTATTTGCTTAAAAGCGCTAGTATGAATATACTATTCCTTTCTTTAAATTTTGCGTTTTAATTAACAAATTTGATAATCAAAATCAAGATAATTTTAGAATAATCATATTGACTACTAAAAAAACAACCTTTAATTTCAATAAAAATTCTTCCACAGAATTAAGTAGCTATAAAAAACATTCAGTTTACAGATGCTTTGACTTAAATTTGCACATCCTCCAGAGCTATGTGCATCTCCAAATTCAGTAATTATAATTAAAATAATTCATAGATTCTATAATTAAAATTAATACGATCCCCCCCCCCTTCAAAATATTTATAAACTTGCACCATTAAATCTACACTGTCTGTAACTGATCAATTATGTAAGAATAAAAATGAAGATACTATGGGAAGTAAAATGGCAAATGTAGAAATCTTGATGAAATCTGCTCCACCAGAAGGGAAGGATGGACAATTTGGTCCTTGACACTCAGTTGTTTCTGAAAAATAAGCAGAGTGTTTTTTATTTTACTATTAGTAATGATCAAAGCAAAATTGAAAATGTTCTCCAAATCCAGGAAAAGTTGACAAAAAACAAAGCATTTTGAAAGGTCAACTGCGATAAGATTGTTATTATGCAAAAAGTTGCATTTCAAATTAGTAAGGATTTGATTTAATAGTGATTAATAGTAATTGAAAAATCTTCCTACAATTCATAATATTATACATGACCAATGATCAAATAAACTAAGACACAAACATTAGGCTTTAGAAATATCCCCCCTAAAAGGAATTTGCAACACAGAGATTAGGAATTTGCCACCCTAAAATACATCTCACACAATTTTTGAAAAGATGGAAACAAAACAACAGCAAATCCATTTTTCCACCAAACTTATTTTGAATACTTACCAAATAAAGATATAGTAGAGGTGTATTCACCATAAGGGTTTTTAGCTATACAATAATAATCAGTAAAATGACCAGCTTTGACATTCTTAATTTGTAAAGTATACCATTGTTCTTGTGCATATAAATTTTGGTTATCAGTGGTTTGTTTATTGATCACAAAATCATCATTATCATTAATCTGAACCACAGCACCACCAACCAAACGGGCAAAGGTTACAGATGGTTCTGGATATCCTGAAATTCACAGGAATAATTTCGTCAAATTGTATACCAAAGATTTTTTCTCCTTCTAAAAAATTTCTGACATGCCTATTGACTTATGAAATGGAATGTATTCAGTAAGTAAATAACCAAAAGGCCTCATTTTGGGTCCAGTTGTAAGTGAAGAATTTTAAAATGCCTGTCAGCAATTATATATTATACCCCAGATTTGTAACTAACAATTGGAGTTATATGAATTGTAAATGACAAGAATATGGGGCCACAAGATTCAATGCTGTGTTAAGTTTATATAATAGCTTTATTTAAACATGGCAAAATTATCAAGACATCATGCCCAACAGGCTATTCAGCTAATTTCATGTCATTAAATATAAATTTAGACAGTTCAAAGCACTCCTGCAATTACCTGCAACAATACACTCCAGTTTAGCATTATATCTTCCACCCAGAGCTTGACCAACTGAGTTCTGTACAACTCTAGATCTGGGTGAATTGAAAATCAACACTTCAGCCAAATGATCAGCTGGAGGTTTGATGTTATTATCAGCAACACAGCGGTATAAACCAGACATCTTGGGTGTTACATTGATCAGAGGAAGAACAGCACCCTAAAATTCATAATTCACCATAGGACAATAAACATATTTCTAACATATCAAACTTATACTAAATTCTTATATTAACCAAACGAGTCTTGTGTTTCTTCTACATATGACGATATTGGAACCTAATTGATCTGGTCATGAATAGATAAGACTATTTGAAATCGGTTGTGTTAACCTGTCAAAGATGCAAATACACAGCCTTTATCTAAACTAAGCATTCCTTAAATGCTTAAAGCCTAAAATTTGTCCTCACAAGAAGGCAATATTCAGTTCACATAACAATTTACTACTCAGCAGATGTACAAACAAAAAGTAAGTTGTGGTATACATATTAATATTGGTGGCATTCCAAGAAAGTTCTACATACCCTTCTTTGAGCTGATCCATCAGGAAGTTGTCCACCATCAGATCTAGTCCATGTGATATTTGGTGCTGGAATACCAGTAGCTGCACATGTAAGGGTAGTATTTGATCCAGGATCAGCTTGAACAATAGTATCAGTATCACCAGGACGAATTGTGGGAGAAACTTAAATAGAACAAATCAACAGTAGTTGGGAGTTGGTCTTGGTTACTTTTTGTAATAAATAGAAGGGACAAACATTTTTATTTTCAGTAGCAATCACTATAACCACATCATACATATGACAAACTAACTGTCTAGTTACTTTCTCTTCATCACACATGCTAAATGTGAAAACTGATTCAAAATATTTTTCAGTTGAAAAAAAATTGTTACAAATATAGTGTTTTTTCCCCACTTTAAAATTTTCTATTGGGGCAAAATCCATATTAAAATTGAGATTAACATTTCTTTTCATTACTAATTTGCAATTGATGTTCCTGTGGGGCTAATGTTAAAAATGTTAGAAGCTCTACTGAGTTTGAGCTTAATACTTCTTTGATGCTATTTAGGTTTTTTTTCATTATGTGCCACAAGCCTTACCTTGTACTGTCAGCAGACCTAACTTTTTAGGCCATTTAGTATTATCAGCACCAGTTATAAGAACTGAACATTCATAGGTTCCAGCATTCTGTTCTCTTAATCGTCGAATAATCAACATATAGGTCATACGATTCTCAGCTTGCCTGACTTGAACTTCATATTTACGTAACCCACCCATAATAGGATTCATGATATAAATAGATTCATCTTGACTGATGACTTCAACCTCCTGACCAAGAAGTGTCCATTGTACCTTTAAAAACGCAACAAATAAATTCTTTAGTACATACAAAAACCTTGAATAGGTGAATAATCATAATCATATATTAATCAATACTTAATATAGACCTTATATTTCCCTGATTCATTATTCCAGTTACTCCAGCTGTAATTAGATACAGATTGAGACTCTAGAAACAAGTTATACTTATAAAATAGCTTCATTTTTGACAATTTAACAATTAAATCTGATATATACAGTCATAAAATGTGTTATGGCACTAGTTTGATAATTCTATATATAGTTTTTTTTTTTTTCAGTTTATTTTTATATAAACCATTTTATTGCCCAGAACAGAAAAATGGTATTGCCAAGATTGGGGCCCTGACTAAATACCTTACAATATAAATAATACATTTATATACAATTAATTACAGGCTTCTCATTCACACATTAATGAAATCATCATAAATATGCAAATACCAACAAAAGCGAGAGTATACTAATTCTATATATAGTTAGATAATTTTTTTTTATCTAGGTGATCATAAACTCAAAGAGAATGACCTAGTTTTTTTAAATAGTCTATGCATATAGTATACTTAATTTAATCCTTTTGCATTTCACTAAGACTGTTTAAATCAAATCTAATTAATCAGGGTTCTCCCCATCCTTAAAAATCTTTGGTACACTTACAACATGAGGTTCTTTGTTAGCTACAGTACAGTTCAATCTACCAGTTCGTCCAATAGGTTTCACTTCAGGCCAGATTTCATCCACAATCTCAGGATCTTGTGCTCTGACTGTAAATTAAAATTGCATTTGTATCAAAACGAGATACTTACTATGTCGAAGAAAGTTGAGTTAATATGTCTTTTCAAAATAATAAAATCAAGAAAAATGATTTAGGAGAAATTTTAATAATCTTTGCAATCTGACAAGATTCATGTTAAGTCTATAGATAATTTTAACTTTATTGTATTGCACTATAGCTAGTTTTTTACGCATGTCTTGATTCTTGAAAATAGACAGTAGATTGTGTAAAAGATATATGCATCTAAAAGATAAAGAATCGTGAATACCGGACACACTGCAAAACATTAAATCAATTCTTTACCCAAATATCAATCTTATGACGAAATTTGATATATTTACAAACAAAAAAACAAAAGAATACATCCAGAAATGTAGTCTGTAGTTTAACAGATTTAAATCCATACTATGTGTGGGTATATTAAAATCAAAAGAATCTATAAAGAATTGTTGACTGTAGAGTGCACACTAAGATGAAAACACATTTTGGTGAAAAATTATCAGATTATCATGTAAATCGATAGAGATCATCCTCATAATGACATTGACCCACAAAATAAAAAGCATAAGAATCTGTAAAGAATTGTAGCCTGTAAAGTGAGCACGAGATGCACAATATAATAGATTGAAAACACTAAGTCATACACAATATTTCAGTGAAAAATTATCAGATTATCACAAAAATCGATAGGGATGATCTTCATAATGAAATTGACCAACTAAATAAGAATAAGAATCTGTAAAGAATTGTAACCTGTAGAGTGAGCACGAGCCAAATGCGAACGGACCGACGGTTTGCCAGGGTGATAATAATATAATATATCTGTGGGCATATAAAATATATGCTTCATTTCCTGTTTATGTTTTCTGAAGGTGGTACCACTTTTGGCTTAAGGAAATATTATGAGTAACGGGCATACTTTTCTCGAAACTTTCCCTTGCCTTTTGTTTGATATGAATTGAGTTCAAAATAGAACTAGAATCTAAGACGGTCTTTCAGTAGATGAGAGTCCTAAATATAGTCCTTTTCACATGCTACTTCTGGGAAGTGTTCATATGGTGTTCAGTTAATTTGCGATTATTTGCATACTTCCTTGAGACCGTTGTAATACAAGTGGGAAACACTACATATTCATAGCTAAATATTGTCCAATCAAAATTGGCCCTACTGTATTGGTAGCAAAATTCCAGGCACTCAAATCATTCGTTATGACGCTCTGTTTGCGAACAAAACATAAGCAGCCTGCTAATATGTATTTTGATTAATATGTATGGTACAGAATTGAGCATGGTTTTCGGTAAAGAATTGAAGAGGAGAGAAAATCAAACCGTACTTGGTATATTTACTTGGAAAGAATGTGTTCTTATCCCTTCACATGGGCGGCAGCAAAGCGATGTAGTGTTTTGTTTACATGACCTCATTTCCCTTCTACCAATCTGATTGGTCTCATTTCCACGCCCAGAAAACGAAGTCAAGTTGGCTTAGTTTAATACGGGTTAATAAAACCATGTCAAACCCGTATTCTTGATACGATGACGCATCAACAACAAAAAGATTGAGCCCGAGTGAAGACGATAGCCATGGCTTTAGCGAGATCCAGTCTGTGAAAACAAGGAATTACACAGGGAGTCGGAGTTTTAAGCCGAAAAAAGCGAAAGCGAAAGTGGAGTTGGTGAATGTTTAGGAAAAACTTAACTTGAAGAGAGCTAAAATAAGCGCTAAACTCAGAGCCCTTGACGAACAAAGGCAGAGTAGAATTGAAAGACGAGCAGAAAGGAGCGTGGTAGATCTAAGTGAAAGTTCATTTGAAAGCAGAAGCTAGATTGAGCCAGTGAAAGAAGTTGCCAGAAAAAGCCCCAGTTGGAGATTCCATGGGAAAGGAGAAAGCACAGCCAAAAGAAAGCGAACGCGAAAGTGAAATTGAAAGAAGCTTTAGAGAAACTCCAACTCGGATTAGAGCAAGAATAGCAGCTACCCTCGCTATGAGTGACGAAGCCTCCTGAACATAAACAATGACAGAGCAAAATTAAAAGTCGAGCAGAAAGGAGCATGGTAGATCTTGGTGAAAGCTCATTTGAAAGAAGAAGTAGAATTGAGCCCCAAGAAAGCGAAAGCGAAAGTGAAATTGAAGGAAGCTTTGGGGAACTGAACTTCATAGGATAAGATCTAGAATGAACGCTAAAATCAACGCCAACGAGAAAAAAGAAAATCCTCGTGCAATGGAAAACAGGAAGAGCTGCATTGAAAGGAAAGGAAAGTTGCAGAGTTAGCTGAAAGCTCGATTTAAAGTAGAAGCTGGATTGAGCATGTCAAAGATTTTCCAAGACCCCTGTGGATGCCATGGGCAAGGAGAAAGCACAAGCTGGAGTAAGCGCTACGGAAAGTGAAATTGAAGAAAGCTATGGAGGAATTGATCTTGATCGGGTAAGAGCTGCCATGAAGACCACTGGTCAAAGTCAAAAGAGGAGTGGGACAAGGCCTTTCAGCAAGGAGCAGAGAGCGAGAGTGAGAATGCAATTTTCAGCAAGAAATCGAAAGGGAAAGCCGTCGGTCCGACACAATGGAAGAATGGGACAGTGCAAAGCAAAGAAGCCTTTGAAAAATCCGCTGCCAAAAAAAAAAGCTTAAACCGCAAGGAGAAGAGAGCGAGAGTGAGAATGAAATTGTCAGCAAGGATCCGAAAGGAAAAGCCGTCTGTCCAACACAAAGGAAGAGTGGGACAGTGCAAAGCAAAGAAGCTTTAGAATATGCCGACAACAAAAAGTCTGAACCGCAAAGATAAGAGTGAGAACGAATTTTTTGAAAGCCCATGACCAGACACAAAAGAAGAGCCTTCGACGTGAGAACATGACACACTCGGAAGTAAAGGATAACCTGGTGACTAAAGAACGCTTGGCAAAGAAGTTGGGTGCGAGCGAGATTGAGTCCGAAAAACGAAATGCAATAAAACTGTCCGCCATAAAAACTTCAAGTGACATTAGAAAGAACACACACCTCGGACAAGTTAAAAAAAGAGATCAAGATTTTACAAGAAAGTGGAAGAGCTAATATCAAATTTTCAAGTCAATCTGTTGCGAAGATAAAACATTTGAAAGATGAAGAAAGAAACATCGAGGACAGTCTGCCAAAGCTCAAGAAACAATGCTTTCAGTTATATCAAAGAGGAGGCTTCAAAAACGAAAGCATGAAGATTGTGAGAGCCAAAACGATTATTCCAGTGATTCAGAAGATTCAAAAGAGGAAACACAAAAAGATGGTCCACAGTACCAGGAAAGTAGAGGCGGCGAAGATGTCCAAGCTTATGAAACAAAATGGAGCCGAGGGCGAAAAAAAGATGATTTGGCGAAATCGGAGAACTCCGATCATACCAAGGCAACAAAGGAAGATAATTCCAGATCTCCCGGAACAGAGAGCAACATATGCAGTGGCGAAGAACAGATAAGCAGCGGGGAAGATACAAAAAAGAAAAAAGATAAGGAACCAGAAGAAGCGGTATCTAAGGTTGCCGAAAAGGCGGAAGGGAGCTCCACAAACGTTGGTGAAGATGAGGTGCCAACTAAATCTAAAAATAAGAGATTAAGCCTCAAAAAAAGATATAGAGGAAGATATGGTAGCCCCGGGACGAGGACGCAGAAAAGAGATGATGAATCTCAGAAGGTGGAAATCGAGAAGCAACCTTCAGATACATCGAAGCTACATCAAACACTGATGTTGACGATGTCGAAAGGGGACGCCGATAAAGGTGGAAAGAAAAGTAAGAAAAAAGAAAAGTCAAAGGATTATCACATAGAAGCCGAAAAGGGAAAGAGAGGAAGGAGCCGTTCGATGTGGAAGCCGATCTCGGCACGAAAATGAAAACCTCTCACAAAAAAGACAACTCAAACAAAACTAAATCGGAAAAGTCATCAAAAGGAGAGGGTGAGACAGAATAGGTTGAAAGAGGATCGTCACAAGTTGTCAAGGGAAAAAAGAAAAAGAAAGGCCTCAAGGAGAGATGTAATAATTTGAAGGAAAGGTTTAACTCCAGGACGAGATCCGGCCGAGGTAGCGAAGATGTTAATGTTGCCGAGGATGAAGAAAACCAAGAAAGGGGAAGAAAAAAGGATAAGAAGTCAACAGAAGAACTAGGACTGAAAAAATATGTCTATAACTCGCCACCTCGCAGAGGTGTCACTCTCTCGCCAATTCGCACAGACCTATGTCACTGTATAGAAAGTGTCGTCTCTAAGACTTTTGAAAAAAATGGTGAAGGGGTCAAAGACAATGCGGAGGGAGAAGAACCCACAGAAGCCGACGAAAAAAAAAGTTTGAAAAAGAAATTTAAAAATCTGAAAAAAGGGTTAGGTTCAAATGAACTATATAAGAATCTATACGTATTTCTTAACTTATAATGTGCATTTGAGAACACTTATGGCATCTGGTATTTTCTTATGCACAAATGGATCGCTTTTAATGCAGACGACTGTGAACAATAATTACATGTACCACTTTAGAGCAAGAAAGAGGATGAGGGGAGAGGAAGGCGGATAGTAGTTATTAAAGCTACCATGAAGTATAAGAAACCACACTGTAGTTGCATTTTTACTCTTTATAGCAACGTATCAATGTTTTTTTTCCCGATTTATCTTTTATACAGACAACTCATTTGTGACGCCGATAAGGTATTTGATCTTTGGGTATTCTTCTTTTCTTCAATGACTCGGGATTCTATTATGAGGTGTTATTATTGTTATCTCTTTCTTTTGCAGGATCAAGGATCCTCAAGAAATGGTGACAGAATTAACCGAGCTGTGATA
This sequence comes from Lottia gigantea, assembly GCF_000327385.1. Lineage (NCBI taxonomy): Eukaryota > Metazoa > Mollusca > Gastropoda > Lottiidae > Lottia > Lottia gigantea. The sequence continues at coordinate 5,073,020 of NW_008708986.1, forward strand.
AGGGAATGTGCCTTGAGATCCGGTAAGTATCCAATCTTAAATTTTAAGGCACTGTTTCCCCTGCTATATGCAATATTAAAGGGGAATATATGATAACGTTATGGAGAACATTAGATTATTTTGGTGACTGAAAACATCAAATCAGTATCGTCTTCAGAAAGTTAGAGCTTATACTTATTGATTGATCCATTGAAAATCTAGTTCCATACTTTTCGTCCTTAGGAGCAAGGGCCATCAAGACCCCGGAATGATTCAGCAGAAGATAAAAAGCCAGAAGAATCGGAGCATCAACAAATGTTTGATCAAATGATGTAGTCTCCAGAGACTTATAATCTCGTGAATATGCTTAACAATGGTAAAATACTCACTATTGACTCTTCTGTCAGGGCGTCCCCACAACTCCAAATATTACTGGCATCAGCACAGTCTCCAGTTCCCGAAGCTAGCACTTCACAGCCTTCCGAGCCCAAAGTCCCTGCTCAGCCTGCTGCACCACAAGCTGGATCTGCTGATGCACCTCAAGCTGGTTTGGCTGCAGCTGCACTACAAGCTGGATTGGATGCTGCCGAACCCAAGATGAAGAAATGGATTTAGTGTACCGGGAACTCATTGCAGAACCTGATGAAGTAAGTATTTCAGATGGTACTAAAGGAAAATTCGTTTAAATTAAAAATATGACATATATTTGTGACTTAATAAAATTTTCATTATTAGTGGTTGCTTTTAATACCTGAAAGTAGTACAAGGTTCGACCATAATTTTGAAAGTTATATCCGTTTTATACGTGTAATGCACAAAATTGTTCCTTTGTATATTCGGATTGATGAACTAAAATAACTTTACTGGATTCAACACAACTGATTCATTGAACCTGATTGGAAGTCTAACCCCTAAAAATACATTCCTCTTCTTCTTTCTTCAACTTCATGGTAGCTCTTATAACTACCATTTCCTCTCCTCTTCCTCATCATCTTTCTTACACTTCATTGTTGCTTTAATATCTACCATCTCCTCTCTTCCTCTTCCTCTTTCTTACACTACATGGTAGATAAAATAACAACCATCCCCTCTTCCTCTTTCTTACACTACATTGTAGCTTTAATAACTACCATCTCCTCTCCTCCTCCTCTTTCTTACACTTCATTGTAGCTTTAATAACTACCGCCTCCTCTCCCCCTCTTCCTCCTTATTACACTTCATTGTAGCTTTAATAACTACCATCTCCTCTCCGCCTCTTCCTCTTTCTTACACTACATGGTAGATAAAATAATAACCACTTCCTCTTCCTCTTTTTTTATACTTCGTGGTAGCTTTTATAACAACCATCTCCTCTTCTCTACCTCTTCCTTACACTTTATTGTAGACAAAATAACTACCATCCCCTCTTCCTCTTTTTTTTACACTATATGGTAGTTTTTATAGCTACTATCACCTTTTCCTCTTTCTTATACTTTATATTAGCTCTTATAACTACCTTCTCCTTTCCTTCTCCTTCTGCCCCTTTTTAACACTTAATGATAGCTTTAATAGCTACAATCACATATTTCTCTTTCTCTCACTTCATGATAGCTTTATAACGACCATCCCTTTCCCTCTTTCTTACACGTCATGACCGCTTTAATAACTACCACCCCGTATTCTTCTTCCTCTTTCTTACTCAGACTGGAAGCTTCCATGAAGTGCAAGAAAGGGAAAGATGGATAGAAGATAGTAGTTTTCAAAGCTTCCATGAAGTGCAAGGAAGAGGGAGAGGGAATGGTAGTTTTAAAAGCTACGATATTAACTTCCATCCCTTCTCCCCCTTCCTCTTTAAACTTCATGGTAGCTTTAATATTTAAAAACAACGGTAGTTTTAATATTTAAAGTCTATGATTATAAATATCCTTTTTTTTTTAGTAAATACGGTCTGTATGTAAATATGTTTGTAGATAAAGATGTTTATTGTATTATGTAGTTCTATTTCAATCTTATGGGGAAAGAGGACTACGAGGACCACCATCTGTAATAATAACCAAGTAAAGGCGGAAAATAATACATTTTTACCCGTGGCCTTTGTTTGTCTACTAGCCTACCAGTGCAAATCAAAGTAGATCACATCTGGATCATGAGTTTGTAATGATGACCATGGAGAGGAGACTTACTCGGGACCCTTTAACCACTCGCTAACGTTCCTACTCATGCAGATGAATTGGATCCCAAAGGATCAAAAGTATCAGCAAATCCAAGATTTACCCATGCAAAATGGCACAAAGCGGCTGCCAGACCGATAGCCATCGGTTTACTCCCGAGCTCTTGGCGGTTAGGATCTATGGTAGCAAAGACGGAAAACACTAAGATATATGTTAGAATGGATTCATTGCCAAATGCCTTCCAGATGTTCAACCCTGGCATTAAAGATGTGATGACCATTTCCGTGTCCATGACAAACTTCCGGTGTGAAACTGAAAAGACAAAAGTGCAAGTTAAGCAAAACTAATTCCCCATGATTGTGTTTATTGAGATACATGATTGTGGTCTTATTTTTAATCAGGACACACTCCCTTTTAACACATGAACCCATTTACCAGCATGACATCCCAATTTAACCATAAAATCTTCAAGTCTTAAGCAGTAAATTGAATCCCAGGTGTAGGAGGGGTTATCTAAGAATGCAGAGCATATGTTAAAAACAAATTTCAAGGGAAAGAGGCCAAAACCCACTTTAGTCCACGGGCCTCCACTCATCTAGTTGAGCAACCGCCGTGTTTTGGTTCCAAACCGATTGCTTATTTAATTCAAAAAAATTCAAGCTAAATTGTTTTAATGGATTATGAATAATCAGTAACGACAATTATCAACAGATTTCCGATAAATAATCAGTGATTGAATGTCATTTTAGAGAGGCTAATTAGCTAACGATCTGAAATTTTAGCCTGGTGGTAGTGGCTCAACTATCGTAGGAACCCATCCCAAGGCCCCCCCCCCCCCAAAAAAATATACCAAAGTATACAATTACAATTGTTATTTATATAATAAATATTATAGCAATATATAAATGAGTGAAATGGTGATAACTACAGACTGAGAATAGTTAAATCGTCCATTAACAAGCATTGACTTACTGGTTTCACTGTAGTATAAAAACGATTGCCCATTCAATTTTAAACCTCGATTTGTATTCCTCCTCCAAAGTCTATGCTAAGGGGTCTAGGCTATTTTTGTCATGTCTCTTAAAAGGGATTAAATAGTTAAAGGCGCCAAATGCATATATTATTCGTTTAAATAATCGTTTATGTGGAAAGATCCGAAACCGACAAAGGGAGTTTTCTACAATGGTTCACGAATAGAATTGGTTGGTTCATCATTCCGCAATCAAACCCAAATATAAAATCGAATGTAGAGGTAAATGTTATTAGGGCATAATAGAATTTAATTCGTGTTATTTTATTTGGTGCATACGATCATTATCCTATTTAAAACAAAAAATAATTTATAATTTAATGATTCTGGCGTCAAACAAAATATTGGTTTGTAAACGGCCCCGGAACAATAAAGCTTTATAGGCCGGAATTACAAGTTCAAGTTTCAAATCAGATAGTGTTTTAATTGCCATTAAATATCATCTAGACTGTTACATGATTGTAAGTATCGGAACCAATAAAATTCAATTCAGTTATATTATATATTGAAAAATATAGATTGCTACGTGGATAGGATTGATAAAGGGTATAAATAGGACCCTTGATTTAAATTTAACCAGCATTAGCTAAGGATTGAAGTTTAACGAAACAATATGCATTGCTTATCTGTTATTTTGGTCGCTGTTCTTTGTGGATCTGTCTACTCTAGTAAGTAGTTCAAAGATTTATATTTTTCGTTTAAATGGTTAGTCAATTCTGTTCATTGTTACTTAAAAATATCAAAGAACAGATTATAGCTATTACAATCAAAGCATTTAATGTGCATTTCTTCAGTGTTTCACGAGCTTGGAGTCTTGAAGGGGTAGATGCGCCATTTTTTTACCAATCGTACCTTAGTCTCAGAAACGGATTTTTTTTTAGCTAAGCCAATCAGTTATAGTGTTCACAGCTCACCGTCGAAATATTTGAGCCTTCAAATCTATGTGTGTCCAGAATTATCCGCGTTTAAAAGTTTTAAAAGACGAGTCGTCTTATCTTGAGACACTGCCAGAAAAAGAAATTCCTAGTTTGAGATATTTTTGAAGGAATTATGCGATTTTCGTATATTTCTTGTACTTCTGCAAACTATTTACATAATTATATTCAAGACTCACTTCAAAATCATGTGCTCTCATATAACCAATATTACAAATCATCATGTAGAATTTTTTATTTTGAATTTGTCATAGATTAGTTGCTAGTGTCGTATGAATTTAAATTTGGAGCAATATATTGTTCGGACTATCACATACGGTAAGACTTGATTTTCCAGGTCTAACGGCATGTTACAGCAATGGCAAATATTACAAGGTTGGTGAAAGTTTTATGAAGGAATGTAACAGATGCGTATGTGGTGAAGATGGACACGCAGGCTGTACTAAAATGGGTTGCTTAAAAAGAGAAAGAAGAAGTAAGCTTAATTTGTATATCTTTTTGTACCATTCACTCAATCAACAGTTAGACTATATGAATGCTGAGTACATGATCAAATAACCAGAGTTTCAAATTCTCGACTTCAGGTGTATCTTTGACGTCTGTTCAAATTACCAGTCCTTCCGTTCCCTCTTGATATTGGTAATTTGTGTCAAAATAAACTATGTTCAGTGATCCACAGAACTAAGTCTAATCCTCTGCTGATGTATTTCTTTTCTATTTTCTTTTTACAGCATCGGAACCTTATATTGAGGGAAAGTGTTATTACAATGGTCAATTTTATGACAATGGTGCAACTTTCAAAGATAGCGACGACTGTAATGATTGTGGATGTTCAGTTTTCGAGAATGGCGAATATGGTGTTTCCTGTACATTGATGGCATGCGTTGAGTTAAATGATGTAAATCAATAATGTATTTATTATGAGGACGACTCATTTTAGTAATAAACGATATGAAATGAGTTTTTGTTATTTTAGTGGTAAGAGCTTCCTGGCTGAAATGCTGTTTCACGGTGATCATTTTTTCAATCGGCTTTAAAACCTCCAGCAAGGTAGCTAATAGATGATGGAGATAACATTATGATCAGAAAATAAAATGGCCAAAAATAGACAGCTCTCCTCGTAGGCTACTTAAAAGTTAAGAAAACGAAAAAATTTCTCACCTAAAACATAGGCCTACTAAACTTCCTTATTGACATTATTATAAAGTTCTCACAACCTGAGCACCTGAAGGAATGAACAAACAGTTCTCATATTTAAATTTGTCTTCTCTTCCTCTTTCAGCCATTTATTTGCCATTCTTTAATGTTTCTGTGACCTATATAATTATTTAGTTTATTATCTCCCTTGAAAAAATTTATTTGTTCAGATCACCTCGATGAAGGTGTCATTTTTGTTGTCAGATTAGTGCTGTTCTTCGTAGAGATAGAACCTTTCTCACCTATTTTACCTTTGTTTCGCTCAGTGAAGGGATCAGTCCCGAAACGTAGCTACCTTTACTCTTATTGTATCGACTTTTTACCTACCGTTTGCACGTTATCGTGTAATTTTTCCTTCTTAACTAGTCGACTTTTCATTAAAATACAGTTCGAAATTCTTTCGCGTTCACAAGCCACAGTTAACACAATTTCAGTGTATCAGGGCTGAAACTTCTATTTTCTTTGCCGAATCGTCCCCAAATTAGAACTTTTCCAAGATGTAAAAACCTACACATCAAATTTTATAAAAATAGTATAAAAACTGTGACGTCTATCTACATCACGTGCCATATTTAACTTTAAATTTCAGTGTATCAAGGGTTGAAACTCCTATTCTTTTTTTCGAATCGTCCACAAACTAGAAGTTCTCCAAGATTTTGTGCTTGTAAACCTACAGGTAAAATTTTATACAACGCGGTAGCGCGGATTAACCTATAACTAGGCAGCTGTCTTTCGGCCCATGGAAAATTCGGCCCATGGCAAATTACAAACAAACAGTCAAAATTATTGAACAGTTCCTAAATTTCCGCAGGCCCATCGAAAATTCGGCCCAGTCGATGAGAAATTTCTTCACCTAAAACATACTAACCTTCCTTGTTTACATTATTTTAAGATCTCGCAACCTGAGCACCTGCAGGGATGAACAAACAGTTCTCATATTTAAATTTGTCTATTCTTCCTCTTTCAGCCATTTCTTTGCCATTCTTTAATGTTTCTGTGACCTATATAATTATTTAGTTTATTATCTCCCTTGAAAAAATTTATTTCTTCACCTTACCTCGATGGATGTGTCATTTCTTGTCAGTTGCTGTTCTTCGTAGAGAACCTTTCCCACCCATTTTTGTTTTGTTTTGCTTAATAAAGGAATTAATCCCGAAACGTAGCTACCTTTACTCTTATCGTATCGACTTTTTACCTACCAACCTACCGCTTGCACATCATCGTGTAATTTATTTTGTCTTGTTTACTAGTTGACTTTTTATTGAAATACCGTTCGATATTCATATTCCCTACTAGATTAATAACAGACGATGCTACTCTGTTGCCTTTTGTGTCAGTAGTCGTCAAGACACAAGCTTCGTTACCAGAGGACGATATTTGTCTTTGCTTTATATTAAACTTCGCTTCGCAGATAGGGCCTACCGACCCGCGGCCGTATGCTTAGTCCAGTCACACACATTTTATTGAGTAACTGTCCGTAATGGCGTAATAAATAAATTTAAACTGTCCCGACTTTCGGCTTCGGAAGTTTTTATTGTTAACTTAATTGTCATATTTACGCTATCAACTTTTTGTGAGGCCTACAGCTACACATTTTTAACAAATTATATGCAATTGATTTATAGGGCCTACTCTGTAACTGATAAATAATATACACAAAAATAATTATACTTAACAGCGTAAAGTAATCATGGCTCAAAAACAGAAGGACGGATGGGAGAAAGTTCTTAAAAACGGTCTGAGCCCTAGAAACTGAAAGAAGCAGCTAATAAAAGCATAAAAATTACAAGCTGAGTATCCTAATGTAGAGGTAACTCTGAGGATATATTTGAGCATAATGGTGTTGAATGCATCTGCAGAGCGATCTTTTTCAAGATTAAACTAATGAAGTGTCCTACTAGCAGCGTGATGTGTGAGAATCGACTAAATTGTTTGAGCTTAATGGTGATGAATGCTGATGAGCTGATTGATCTGTTCCTTAAAAAAAAGATCGCAAACTTATTTAAATTGGTTATTCTGGGTTTTAAGAAAAAACACAGTCGCATTCGCTGATTGAATACACTGTCGTACATTGAGCTATTTTCTTTCTATAACACCAAAAATAAACAAAAATATACATTAAATGATCAACATGAATAAATAAAATTCTTCTGCATAAACACATTATCCAGGGAAACATTAGCCATATCCACAATTATCAAAACACATTACTGGTATTACAGCAAACTACTATCTACCATATGAAACACAAAGAACGATGAAAAAATGACGTTTTTGAAGCATCTTTAAACGGCTCACTGCAATAAGTCGACCAGGTATACCCCAACCACTGCACGCTGATCATGAAGCCCAAATAAATTAATATTTCGCGCAATAATTCAATGGACTTATCATTAATAATTTCTGCAAATTTTAAATAAAATATAACATTCTTAACAGGACAGAGCTTAGTTTAGTCTACATATCTCTTAATCAATTTAAACTGTGGTAGAATCCATCCAAATCCAAATTTAGACCAATCTTCTATAAAGACATCAATTCTAGAAAAATGGTATAATAATGTAGAAGCCAAACAATCATATAATGTGAACTCCACGTGCGATCAAAATTGTCAAAAACACTTTGGAATAATTTCCGAGCATAATGATATATTTTATGAGCTAAAAAAATTGCTCTACCATTTTAAAGTCTTGGAATCATTCTATTTTCAATGATTTACTATATTATAATGTAATTGACATAATGTGTGTCTTCATATTACCTCTTTGAACTCCTTGATCATCAGTCGACACCTTAATAATTCTACGCCCTCTAATTGAATGCAATATGGATTTCGAAACTTTAAACACAACCGTTCGCATTCTCCATGTGGATCTCTCTCTAACCTTCCGATATTTAAATTCTAATTATTCCACAAAAATTATATTTCCTCCGACATATATTCAATGCAAACAGCTATTCTTTTGCAAGATTGAGCATCTACAACAGCTCAGATTACTTAATATGTCCATTCATACAACAGTGAACTATATTTCAACATTGAAACTTTAGCATCACATAAAATCTTTTCAGAATGACTACAGAATGTAATAAAAATGTATAACTTCTTCAGAAGAAATAAAATTAATTCATTTTAACCTTCATGATTGTTTATCATTAGATTTCTTAAAGCCAATTACATTAGATTATATAAATACACGAGTACCAACTCAAAGTCTTTTGAACAAACTGTAATCTAGGCCTAAATTCCAAACTTATCAAACTTTCATCGCGTTTATTATTTACACAGTACTACCTGATCGTCCCATTTGAGTTTTGACCTACTAGTGTATTTGAGGGAGGCAGTTAACGTATCGTAAACTCACCCACCTACCCCCTCCCCTCTTTATTCAGTGATTATATTACAAATAACCCAACACATATCCACCAACCCTATTTTCTTAGTCTCAATATCCGATGTACAGAATTGATTTGTTAGAAATTTGGACATTCATATTTGAATCACTAGAAATTATAAGGGTCGAAAATTTGCTACACATCTTCCGGAGAATAGGTACATCAGATAACTTATCAAATAATCCCAGTATTGCCCAAACACACCTACTCTTCAATTATATTTCAATATACCCGGTTCCAGCTGTGTTTTATTTGTGTTGTCCGGAAGAAATTAAGATGATTAAAATCGCCATTTAAAGTATATAAACTACCTCAAACGATATATGGAACATTACAGTAACAAAATGATTTCGTTTATGGTAATGTTCGTGGCTGCTTTGTGTGGAATTGTTTCGACAAGTAAGTTATTTTTTGTTTGTGTTCACCTATCTGGTAGCTGAAATTTACATCCACGTCAAATAATATAGGATGTATCGTATTTATTTTATTGAAAACTATATGGACGACTTCACGATGAAAAAAATCTACGTCTTCCATCATTTCAGATGAACTCAGTGACCGATTCAGTTACTTTTTCATATTAACTTTCTTAATCTACTTTTAAATAAACACGTTAGAAATTCAAACAAAGTTACTTCCCTTGAACTGGGCAATGTTACAAATGCCATTTCTCTTTTGTCGTGTCACAAAGAAGCATCTAAATTTTATCTTGTGTTTCTGAAATAACACTCGGACAATAACGTCGCTCACGTGTCCCTTCCCACTCCCAAACCACAGGTTAAAATATTTGTATGACTTTTCAACCATGTTTAGCAAATCATAGAATCATGTATTCCCAACCGTATGCGCTAACCATGTAGGTGATTATTGCAGAAGACTTTGAGATTACTTAGCCCTAAATATTTGACAGTTTGCGTGCTTTAGTATAGTTCCAGCATCAATTTTATATAATCAAAAAAGTTATTTCAAGATATGTATCTATTTCAGCTTCCCCGCCAATTCAACTTCAAGGATGTTATATTAATGGGGCAATGTATCAACCAGGAGAACAGTTTACGGACGATTGCAATTCATGTGTTTGTGGAGAAAATGGCCTAAGTGCATGTACTCTGATGGCCTGTCTTCCAAGTAAGTGTAACAATTTATAACTAATATCAATCCATGTCGTACATAATATGATACATAATAACAGTTATGACTTTCTTGCCCTTTCATTTACACCATGTATTAAAACTGACTAATACTTTGATTTCAGTTAATAATATGTCCACTCCTAATCATTTATTAGGCGTTTTCAACAAGATTTTAGCAGTGTACTTTCGTGGTGTACCGTGTCCTGCTTCTTCCCCCCATTCTCGATATATTACTGAGTCTTTTCTATATCACTCTACAATTAATTGGAGCCTCAGTGAATTAGACACTTGCTCGTGAACCTGAAGGTCCAGGGTTCAATCCCGGCATAGGTCGATGCGATACCTTCGAATTTTTCAACCCGGTTTCCCCCTGTCATTGATGTAGGTAAGAGGGGCTGACATGGATAAAGCGTCTAGTCGTTCGGATGGGACAGTAAACCGAGGCCCCGTGTGCTACAGGCTGTGCACGTTAAAGATCCCTCGACAGTTGGAAATCGAAAAAGAGTGGACTAACGTCGCTGGCCTGGCAAAATTTCTTTTATTGCACCCTGCATGTCGTTGCCCGTCTTCATTAGCCCACATGGTGCAGAATAGTAGGACGTTAAACTCCATTCATTTCATTTCATTTCTACAATTAATGTATTGAGCACTATTTTAACAGTGAAAATATTTTATTATTGTATCATTATTATTAATTAATATTTGTTTTTCATTTTCTGTCAGGAACATGTGAATATAAAGGCCAGACGTATGAAGATGGTGAAAGCTTTATGGATAATTGTAACAATTGTGTTTGTCGAGATGGCGAAGCTGGTTGTACCAGAAAGGCTTGTCCACCGAAACCAAGTAAAACAATTAGTACATTTATCTATGTGTCATGTTAAAATTCTAACAATTTGAAGCATTTAACTTTCAATTTAGCTATTAGAAACATGCAAGATTTTTCCTTATATACGGTCATTCGAAAATTTCAGAAGGTTGTGAATATAATGGCAACACGTATGAAGATGGTGACACTTTCATGGATGATTGTAACGGATGTTTTTGTAGTGATGGTATCGTTGGTTGTACTAGGATGGCATGTTCTCCATTAGCCAAAAGAAGTAAGTGAAAATATTTTTAGCTAGGAGCTTGGACTTACCATTCTGCGTAACAGTTTACCCCTCAATATAGTATGAAGCCTGTGTGTTTTTGTGTAAAAAATTCAATTAACAGTACAAAGTCTCTTGAAATTTATATTACAACTTATAACGAACAGCTGTAACCTGCCTACTCGTAACTCGACCCAAAGACTGCATTCATTCTCACTTTTCCTCGTAGCTCGTATGTCGTTTGTTTTTAATGTTTTGATCGTCATTAAAAATTTCATATTTCATTACCTAATAATATTTCAGCATCCGTCCCATATCTACCTGGTAAATGTTGGTTTAATGGTAAATTTTATGATATCGGTGATACATTTAAAGATGCTGAAGACTGTAATACTTGTTGGTGTTCCGGACAAGGTGACAAGACTGCAGTAGCCTGTACTAGAATGCTCTGCCAATAAAACGAATGATTAAATGGATTCTATAGTTTTATGAATAAATGAAATAATTTTCAAAATAATTCTTCAGTTTTTTTTCTCAACAATATTGGGATTTTTGAATGACAATTTCTCTGGACTGGTACAAGGAAATGAACATATTCCCGGTGTATATTGAAAGTTTGCAATATCCATACATTTCACTTTCGTTATGAATGCAGGCCCGTAGCCTGACTTGATTGTTCGGATGGTGGGGGTTATGTTATATATCCGGAGGGGCAATGGTGTTTAGTAGCAGTGATGATACTATACTGCCCCCCCCCCTCCCCCACTACCACCCCCTCAATGCAAATAATTCAACCTTAAGTCTATTCTGTATTGTCAGGAAACTCGAATATAAGGAGAGAGAATCGTTATATGAATATGAATATTTTGTTTTTCTCTCTAGAGATGACCTACTTCCATGACATTTTTATATTTAAATTGACCTACTCGCATGACATTTTAATTATCGTCGTAACTCGAAACTGTCGCTCTAAAAAACAAATTATTGTCTATATCTGGGACTAACTTAACACACGGGTAAGCAAAGTTTTTACAATCATATGCAGTCGTTTAATATCAAAACATGTCATGTAATATGTCAGAAATTTAATTACTGATAGAACGATGCTGGAGTGGGTTTGTGTGTTAATGAAAATAAACCGGCATGTCATTTGGTTATAACCTGGAACAACATAAAATCTTAAACCTTCTATCAAAATACATAAAAATTCAAAACTACAGTAAAGGTAAGTTATAGTTATATGCCTAGTTGTAACTATAATAAAATCTCATAAAAATTCTACACCACTAACAATAATAATAACAAAATATCTTGGTCTATTAATAGCAGAGTTAAAGCTTACACAAATAAAACCAAGCCGATTAGCTTTCCATCATTTATGCCCTAAAGAAAACTTCTTTAAACAACCGTTGCGAACTTATCCCGAAATGCAGACATGAGAACAAGTTCTAGTTGTCCAACTGAAAATGGGAATGGAAAATTGAGCATTATTTTAACAGTGAAAATAAATTTTATTGCACATTATAAGGTATTCAAAATTAGCCACGACCTTTCAATTGCTGTAAGATACAACATTGGCTTTAGTTTTTTTTATTGCTGGCCCTTCAATTGCTACAAGCTGTAATACTGAGGGCCTTCCCAACTGCCATTTTCACCACAACAGCTGCATTGGCTGTTGCTTTTCTTTAGGCTTATTACTATTGAACCTTCAACTTTTACTAGCTTTTAAATCAGAAGAAATGAATAGCGTTTTACGTCTAACTTTTCGACACCTTTTTGGGCTAAATAAGACATGAAACGCATTGCAGTGTGTAAAGCACGAGATTTTGCAAGGACAGTTTTATCAGCCTAATTTTATATGGATTTCCAACTGTCGAGGTATCTTTAGGTAGCGCGTAGCTTTCACACGCCTAGATGCTTTTTCCATTCTGATTTGTCAATACTAATTCTACCACAGTGGGGTTGGTACCATTCGATTATTGACTAAACCAATGTTATTGTTGAAATGATGTCATGTCGATTGTCACCTCCTGTGATCATTTCTTGTTTGGATACAAGAAAATAAAACGTAAAAGATAAATCTCTGTATTTGTGAAGAAAAATTCAAGCTTGATTCTGTTCTTAAGTAAGTAAAATAATATAAATTATAAGCTGATCACATGAACCTAAAATCAACATTTCATATCATAAGTTAAAAAAAAACCAAATTTTAATGACTAACCGACCAGTTTAATGGTATACTTGTTAGGTTTCTCCAGTAGGTTATCATACATGTACGTTAAAATAAGTTTATTGCAACGTAACGTGAAAAACATCAATTTACAAAATTAAAATTATATGCTGTGGCGATATCAATGGAATTGTTATTTACTTGCATTTTTATTATATACATTTTATAAAGCAGAATAAATCGACGTATTCAAGATCCTATTTTAATATTTATTTCAGGTAAAATGGCGACAAAAAACTGAGAAAATTTACTGGCGACAAGAGACGCGGGAAATTTACTACCTGTTTCTTTGTCACTTGGTAAGGTTTAGCCAAGGTTTTTATTTGACTGCCCAGAATAGTTCGCTAAACGATCCAATAATTTAGTCTCAAAATGTAGGAAAACAAAAAACAAGGAAGAAACAACTATATGTTACAAGGATAACTACTTTATCCTTACTACCAGCTGGTTCTTAGCCAAACTCTTTGCACCGATCTTTCCAGTATCATCATTTACAGCTTGGTCCAATGAGATTATGAGTGAAGACGAGGTTTTCTAGGTCACAGTACTTTCAAACGCCGATCGAGATAAAAGCGTAGATTCGAAATTGTTTTCCAATGAGCAAAATCGGCAGAGTCCAAGCAGTGTCTTTTTATTCTGTTTATTTGCTTATAACAGGGAAATATATTATTTCAGATATCGCCATTGTTCGAGCTTTACAGAAAGTCAGGATAGCTTCTTCCATGTTGGAAAAGGCCCACTATTTAATTTCATCCTCCTTTTTCGATCCATCATTTCACCTGGATTCTAACTCATCATTTTCATATCTTATCTCAATATATAACCACTTGGAGGAAGCGGGTGATGACCTGAACAGCCCGTTCAGAGTTATCACCAACATCACCAGTGATGAACTCAGCACAGGTATGTAATCTATTTTGATACTTTCAGTAATCACCATCCGAATAATCATCATCATTCATCATCTACCGTAACCACTCTCAGCATCATTCGCCCACCTCCTACTTGTCGTGGAGTTAGTGATTACCATCATCATCATCATCATCCAATTCTCATATTTATCCTCTTGTTTACTCTCTACCTCTGATCAATACTTCCAAGCAAGGGACTCAAGTTATAATTTCAATTCATTTAATATCATAGTTTATAATTATACTGTGTTTTATTTGAGAGTAATCAGATATATTTTTGGTATTTTGAATATTATCATTCTTTAGGAACAATGGAAACAAATGAATGAATGAAACATTTAAATGAATTTTATTTTATATATTGGAGTGGGAAGCAGAATAACCACCTGATTCAGCTTATGAAAAGTTAAAACTGCACTCTCTGTACAAGAAAACCCAAACCTCAACATCAGCTGTAGTTAAAGTGCAATCAAATTAATATTTCTTACAATTCATTCTTTTACAGATCCTGCCATTATCAAAACCCTTCAGAAGTTAGAGCCGTTTCCCCCTTATTGTACAAGGCACTTCATTTTATCCATTTAAAGATCATCTCACCAAAACCTTTCCGACTCAGTACCAGTAACTCATTATCATTTATAGAAATATTAGAGAAGAAGGTGGATGAAGCGGTCAGAATACACTGGTAGGTTGATACTCGAGCAGGTCACACAAAAAAAGTTTCATAACTCCTGTGAACAAGAATTTATTTTATTATGAATTTATTTCTTCTATTATTTGTTTTTTCCGAATATCATCAGTGAACAACCAATAAATATTGATGAAGTTTCCACAAAATGGCGAAAAGCTTTTCGAAAAAATTATACACCAACAATCTGAAAGTCCAGCATGATTTCTTTTAATTTTGTCCATTTTCTTTGACTTTGACTTCTTCTGCATTTTACAGATACTGAATCAGGATGAGAAGAGAAGTTGTAATCGATTCAGAAAATTCACCACCCGGTCATTTCGATCTGATAGCACCACGAATTAAAACAAACTTTTCTTAAACGTGTATATAGCTGTCATATATATATGAATATTTTACATCCTAGATTGTGCGAATTGAAAACAGAAACGCATTATTCTATCAGCATAGTTAATACGTTATAATATCAGTTTTTAGGTGCATTATCGTATCAGTATTATCAATGCATTATCATATCAGCATAATTAATTCATTATCATATCAGCATAATTAATTCATTATCATATCAGCATAATTAATTCATTATCATATCAGTATAGCCAAAGCATTATTATATTGTATATTGTATAATATGTATTGAGCAAGTAATTGGCACATATTCTAACACTGGATAAATAAAAGATTGATCACTGCCATCGCGTCTTATCTGACATTATTATAATTTGTTATGTATCTATAAACTTTCTCCTGCAGAGTTAAATATATTTTATGGATTTCAATTGAAGGTTTAGGTAATAAGGCTGTTGCTTCCTACAATAGATATTTGTCTGTTGTCGGAAGTAATGAAATTTAAATGTCTCCTGCTATAAAGCTTTTAATGACAGTCGATATGATTGCTGTTAGTTGGAGTTTTGATCGCAGTATATGTTACCATGGACTTGTCTTTTGTATTCCTAGTTGCACTCTTCGGACTGATTTCAACGAGTAAGTAAATAATTTTTTTTTAAAAAAACAAGGTATTGTTAAAGAATCCAAATTTAATCCTTTTAAGTCCCAATTGGACAAGAAAGAATATGTAATTCAGTCGCGAAAATAGTGTAATTGATAGTGTAGATTTAGTAAATGGATGGAGTGATATGTTTTTTTTTCTCTGGTTTGACTAATGAAGAAATAAAACACTATGAAAGAGATATATTATGTCAACTTTCCAGAAATGTACCATTGAAAAGGAAAACTTTGTCGACCAAGCCACTGTCGGAATTAAACACCGAACATCCCTATGTCCATCTCAGCGTGTCTACATTTAACAATAGAGTTCATGTATTCTATATCGTTTCAGCAAGCCCACCTCAGAGGTGTAGAGAACTGCATATGGAAAACTGCAACGTTTGTCATTGTGGTATGTGTACCTTGATGGGATGTCCACCAGGCATTCAATATGGTAGGTCTGTGAAGATATAATGATCATAATGAATAATACTAATTTTTTATGGATGATTCAAATGTAATTGGGAACTTATCTGTTCACATAAGTAGGAATCGAAATATGGAAAGAAACGCTTCGTTAATTTATATGATATAAATTAATCACTAGTAAATTAATTTTTTTATTGAACAAATGTTGGTTTTACAATGTCAATAAATTTCGTATAAATAACATTTTTTTTTATAGTTAGTACAGAGATTTAGCTAAACGGATTGTAAATATACTTTTTGATTTACAAATATATTTTTTGTTAACATTGAAAAACAGGTCAATTTATGTATACACAATGAATTAATTTTTGTATATTTACTATATTTCAAAACACAATTAATTGATTAAGTTATAAATAAAGATATTTGTTTGTTTGTTAATAATAATAATATATGTTAATGATAATAATGCATTCTACTACAGCTGGGTGGACCGTATTCTTCAATTGATTATGAGACTTCGCAAATTATGTTATTCTTGTTAACTTTTTAAAGAGTTTGCTGAATCTTTATTTACTATTTGGTAATTCTCATATACGATTTTCGTTTTGGGAATGATTTTGTTGCAAATTTAATGTACGAAACTAAACATTGCATTGGATGGGCCTGAATAAATAAACAAATGACATGCAGTTTACATTTTCAGCAATTACCAAACGATAAATTCAAATTGGAATTAGTCAGTGAGTCACTGATCCTTTACTATTATGGACAACTTTTTGAATTAATCAATATTTTATCATATTGCGTCCGTGATGACGGGAAGGTGACAATCAGAATGTTTATGTACAATAATTATTCCAGATGATTGTGTGTATAACGGGAATACGTACAAGCATGGTGATAAATTTATGAATGATTGTAACAATTGTGTTTGTAACGATGGTAGACCTATCTGTTTCCATGATGATTGTTCGTCGCTTTCTAAGAGAAGTAAGTAACGAAATAATTTTCGAGCTCTTGCTTGTTTGTGACGGTTCTTTTCTCAATATGATGAGTATGTGTTAGATTGCGTGCGTGCATGTGTAAATGAAGTGAATCTTTATATTGCTGATTATAGAAATAGAAAATAGTATGTAGAAATAAATTCTGGAAATATATCACCAAAGCACAATGAGTCAAATTTCGTTCTAAATAATTATGCATTAAATTAACGAATATAGTCATGTTTTGTGTTAATTATCCTATGGTATATAAGCCAACTCGATGCTGTTACTTTTTTAAATATATGACCTGTTTGTTTCATTGTTAATTTAAGCACCTTTTCCACGACTTGCGAATAAGTGCTGGTATAATGGTAAATTTTATGATGTTGGAACGAAGGTCGTGGAAAACAATGACTGTAATGCTTGTCACTGTGTGGGTACAGGGCACAACACGGGTATTGCTTGTACCGTGATGAGATGCCGAGCACCTCTCCTGGACGTCATAAAGACTTTATAAATGTATCCAGAATAAAATTTTATCAATATATCAAGTGTTGTTCAATGCCTTGAAATGTTATGTTAATCTTAAAGCATAGGCTTTTGTATACCTAGAACCTGAAAAATTACCCTTTTGTAATGTAATTGCATTCACATTTAAGATAGTCTTTGAACAATGCTACTGAAAGTAAAGATGGGACTGTTTATCTCTGTAGCGTTGTATTCCAACGCCAACATTTTCGCTGTGCTTTTTATAACGCTATGTTGCTCTATGGTGATATTATTATAATCAATATTTAACAAACGAAATATAATTCATTTCAACCGATTTAGTACAAAATAGAATAGACTTTTTACGGTCCTATTCTTTTAATTAAGTGGTTAAAATACCAGTTGAGTAATGTTTTGAAAATTTTAAAAGAAACTACTTAACAGAATGTAACCATGTAACATAAATATCTGCCTTTCGCGGATTGACACTTCGCTTCTTACTCTTTATTTGCTTGGCTCTTAAAGTATGCGATACGTCATATTCTGTCATCCACCATCATCAACTGTCATATTCCATCATTTCTTGTCACCAATTATTATATACTGTCATCCCCCATCATCAATCGTCAACTACTGTCATCCCCCATCATATACTGTCATCTACCACCATCATATACTGTCATCCACAATCCTATATCATCCACCATCATCTACTGTCATCCCCCGTCATCAACTGCCACCTATCGTAAAATACTGTCATCTACCATCATCTACTGTCAGTCCCCATCATCAACTGTCATCCACCATCATCTACTATCAACCCCCATCATCTGTCGTCTGCCATCATATACTCGCATCCCCCAACATAAACTATCACAACCATGCCCTTGCTCCGAAATATAACTTATAATAATAATAAATATTCTTCGTGTTCATACCAAATTTCAAGCATACAAGAAAAGTCTCGATTCTAAATTTTAAGCGTTTTCAGCGGAAATCTAATGCCTTTTTTCAAATCAAAATGAAAACTGTAACTTGTATCGTGATAAGTAATAATCAAAACGAACCGACGGACGAATCTTGTCCTCATATGTTGTAGAAATATGACCGTCACCCACCCAATATAAAAGCCAGGCCCAGAAGTCAATTGATATTTAGACCTTGGACCAACAACGATTATCACAACTCACAGTGAAACCAACGAGTCGTGAAACTTGCCTTGTCTATGACAAAATTAGCGATGGCCCATCGTAATACTCCCACCGCAATGGCAGCCAGGTCATCCAGGCGCTTTACAAGAGCTATCAATAAATGAAATATTTCGAGAGTAACAGTTTCATACTGCACAAGCTTGAGGTACATGTTTCATCTAAATCAGTCTAGGCTTGTGCCTTCTGAGGTTTTACGAGCTAAAGAATGAACACATTTCTAAGAACAAGGGCAATAACCCATATTAAATATTTTTCGATTTTCTGCTTTTCAAAAAGGCTCGTTTGATTGACTAGTTGAAAAGACGGATTTCAGCTATCATGTAAGATACATTTGCTTATTTTAGTATACTTTTATACAATACGTTTATTTGAACATTATCGTCCTTATTGTCAAAAATGATGAATCAATCATTTAGAATTTTACAGCACAAATCTAAATAGATTTCTCAAATCAAAAGTGATGAGATAACAAAGTTTTTACATGTGGAACATCTGAATTTTTCTTCAGCACAAATCTAAATAGATTTCTCAAATCAGAAGTGATGAGATAACAAAGTTTTTACATTATAATGCTTATATTATCACATCCATACTGAAGAATCCATTAATTTTATTCGTGCTACATAACGTTACATTGTGTGTTGGTCTAAAGCAGGCCCGTAACTATGGGACAGCGGGGGTTGTGCCCCCTGGGACTTTACTCGCCCCCCCCCCCCCCCCTCCCCGGCAAAATTCGAAACTGAAATCAGCCTCTATCAGCTATTGCCCCCCATGCAAATGCGGCAGACCCCCTTGACACATTGAGCTGGTTGCAGGCCTGATCTATAGTGTAATCTTTCTGTAATATTGGCATTAAACCATATATCAAATGCTCTCTGTCTACTTGAAATTGCAATTTATATTTGAATATTTAAACCATTTGCCCCATATGTATGTAATGTGTTATAGTAGAGTATTCGTTTTGTAATTTTATATTTGGAATATGCCAGATGCCTACAATATCTTCAGAACCTAGAATTTTCTTTTGTATGTTTGGATATCATCGGCTAGTAAAACATAATATATTACATAAATTATCAACATACATTTCAAACTTTATGAAAATTGGTTAAATACTGACACAACTACAGAATTGTCAGTATTCAAGATCAATGGAGGTAACATATCATTTTGTAAAGAATAACTGTAGTCTTTAGGTCTATTGTATTTAAGGAGTTTGTTATCTGACACCAAGTGCAAGCGTGACACATATTAACTGTTGCAGTTGTATTTCATTATATACAAAAATATACATACAAACAATGTATATGAATATTGTAATATTTTCTGTATCAGAGGTCAGGTTGTGCTGTCCCTGACCCTGTTATCATCGACAAAGTAAATTTTTATACGCCCACATGAATATGTGGTCGTATATTGTCGTCGCCCCTGTCCGTCGGTCCGTCCGTCAACATTTCTTGTGAGCACTATAAAGACTACAGTTTTTATCTGATTTTGATAAAACTTGGTGTGATGCTGTAGATTGATAAGATCTCGGTCAAGTTCGAATTTGACATATTTTCGATGAACGGTTTTTGAGATATTGCCCTTGACTTAGAACGCCTTGAAATTTGTTAACAATTGTTCGTGAGCAGGATTGAAGCTACAATTTTCATCCGATTCTGATGAAACTTGGTGTGATCATTGGAATTCATAAGATCTCGGACAAGTTCTAACTTGACGCATTTTCGATGAACGGTTTTTGAGTTATTGCCCTTGTCTTGTTAAAACGGGTCAATATTTGTTAAAAATAGTTCGTGAGCAGGATTGAAGCTACAATTTTCAACCGATTTGATGAAACTTGGTGTGATCATTGGAATTGATAAGATCTCGGACAAGTTCTAACTTGATGCATTTTCGATGAACAGTTTTTGAGTTATTGCCCTTGACTTTGTTAAAACGCGTCAAAATTTGTTATAAATAGTTCGTGAGCAGGATTGAAGCTACAGTTTTCAACCGATTCTGATGAAACTTGGTGTGATCATTGGAATTGATAAGATCTCGGACAAGTTCTCACTTGGCGCATTTTCGATGAACGGTTTTTGAGTTATTGTCCTTGACTTTGTTAAAATGCGTCGAAATTGATTAAAAATAGTTCGTGAGCAGGATTGAAGCTACAGTTTTCAACCGATTCTGATGAAACTTGGTGTGATCATTGGAATTGATAAGATCTCGGACAAGTTCTAACTTGACGCATTTTCGATGAACGGTTTTTGAGTTATTGTCCTTGACTTTGTTAAAATGCGTCGAAATTGATTAAAAATAGTTCGTGAGCAGGATTGAAGCTACAGTTTTCAACCGATTCTGATGAAACTTGGTGTAACCATTGGAATTGATAAGATCTCGGACAAGTTCTAACTTGACGCATTTTCGATGAACGGTTTTTGAGTTATTGCCCTTGACTTTGTAAAAACACGTCAAAATTTGTTTAAGATAGTTTGTGAGCAGGATTGAAGCTCCAGTTTTCAACCAATTCTGATGAAACTTGGTGTGATCATTGGAATTGATAAGATCTCGGACAAGTTCTAACTTGATGCATTTTCGATGAACAGTTTTTGAGTTATTGCCCTTGACTTTGTTAAAACGCGTCAAAATTTGTTATAAATAGTTCGTGAGCAGGATTGAAGCTACAGTTTTCAACCGATTCTGATGAAACTTGGTGTGATCATTGGAATTGATAAGATCTCGGACAAGTTCTCACTTGGCGCATTTTCGATGAACGGTTTTTGAGTTATTGTCCTTGACTTTGTTAAAATGCGTCGAAATTGATTAAAAATAGTTCGTGAGCAGGATTGAAGCTAAAGTTTTCAACCGATTCTGATGAAACTTGGTGTGATCATAGGAATTGATAAGATCTCGGACAAGTTCTAACTTGACGCATTTTCGATGAACGGTTTTTGAGTTATTGCCCTTGACTTTGTAAAACGCGTCAATATTTGTTAAAAATAGTTCGTGAGCAGGATTGAAGCTACAGTTTTCAACCGATTCTGATGAAACTTGGTGTGATCATTGGAATTGATAAGATCTCGGACAAGTTCTAACTTGACGCATTTTCGAAGAACGGTTTTTTGAGTTATTGCCCTTGACTTTGTTAAAACGGGTCAATATTTGTTGAAAATAGTTCGTGAGCAGGATTGAAGCTACAGTTTTCAACCGATTCTGATGAAACTTGGTGTGATCATTGGAATTGATAAGATCTCGGACAAGTTCTAACAAGAGATATTTTTGATGAACATTTGAGTTATTGCCCTTGACTTTGTAAACACGCGTCAAAAGTTGTTTTTTGCCCTTGATTAGAGCTGTGTGATTTAATTGTTGTATTTGGGTTATTGATATTGATTTTAAAAAATTTTGTGGAATTATTCAGCATGAATAATTTTTTCAATATGAGAAAATTCGTACTCTAGTCACTAAAGACTGTTTTATTATTTCTGACAGCTGCCAGTGGGCGTATGTTATCTTATATTATAATGTTGTACCGCATGACAAATCACTTTTGATTGTAGAATAAGTTGCTTCTTTCTATTACTATAAAGTTCTTTGTGGATACTCAAGGCCATTTTGATTGTTGAACAAGAACGTCATTAATTCTTTAATATAATAATCTCATCTTGTTTGCATTGATTTAGTAAAGCAGAATTTACATCCTTCCTGGTAACCTATATTTACATAAAGGGTATAAGCTTATATCAAATCTTATTATCAACTAACCAATTGAGGAAGTCAAATGTAATATAAAAGCCGCTTTCTTAATGTTTATATGAATACTATTCAGGGTAATCTAATGTGTTTCAAACAAAATGGATATAAATTATAGATTTATAATAACATTTTTGATTATTGTAATGAACTATGTGGAAGCAAGGTCCCAATCAAGTAAGTCATTTTTGGTGATAAAAATAAATAAAAATTTGTCTATTCATTATCCTACTTTTCAATGAGAGAGTTAGTGTTAAAATGCCAGTACCTCCGTTTTATGACATGGTAAGCCGGATCAAGCGATTCGAAAGAGCCTTCAAGGGGATTTTCGTTATCGAACCTCAGACCTAGGGGCTGCTGTTCTTCTTGGTGGAGCGAAGGACTAAATAGTCTATGACCAATGCACGCCAACATCTTTGTATCTTGAACTGGAAGTATTCGAATTGGGTTTGTGGTTCTTTCGTTGCTATAATACCCTTAAAACAAAATCTAATCTTTTTTCATATTCATTTAATTTGTCTTCTTAATGGGTCCTAAAATAAAGTTATTATTGTTACTATTTATGATAGTATTATATGTTATGAAATAACACATATTATATCTCATTCTTATCGTTAATGAAATTTTCTTTAATTTAAAAATAGAAATACATCGCTTAAAATGTGTTTCCTTTTTATTTCCGTCGTAAATAAGATCTTAATTAAAATTAATTCCTGATGTACAATTCTTTGGTGGAGTATGCAGTATATCATCAATATATTTCAGTATCAATACAAGGTTCAGGTGAGGCTATTCAAGGTGAAGAATATACCCTTGAGTGTATAACAAGAGGAGATACTTTCGTTAACTGGTATCAAGACAGTCATCACATTGCATGGTCAAGCAATCATAATGGTGGATGTCGTTTTTACAATCAATATTACAGAAATTTCTATGAATTTAAAAACTGTGGAGTTAAACACAAACTTACTATAAAATCTATAGATTATAATAGAGATAATGGTAAAGTTTGGAATTGTGAGATTTATTACAATGATGATTATCATTCATCCAATAGCATTACTTTATCTGTTACCTGTAAGTATGAAATATCCATTTTTCGTTATAAATCATAACACACGTCTGTTCTAATTAGGGTAAAATTTCAAAAAGTGATCTTAGGATGATCTTATGTTCCTTGAATATTCCTTATCTTCAAAAGTATTCAGAATTCTGTTCGGAAATGATCGTTTTTATAGTAATATATTATTTATCTTTCTCGTCCAGATCCTGTTGCAATAAAGTAATAATTAATTGTTTTTAAATATTTTTATATCAATTCAACAAAATATCACTAGAACATTAAAAGTTTCTAGGAGGAATGCACTCGTATAAAGACGACATCTATTTTGGAGAGTCAAATATACAGAATGGTCTTAATTGTATATTTAATCAAGAATCTGATAGAAATTTCTATGAATATAAAAACTGTGGAGCTGAACATAAACTAACTATAAAATCTATAGATTATTATAGAGATAATGGTAAAGTGTGGAGATGTTATTATAATCAATATACTTACAGTGATCTTACAATACACGTCATCAGTAAGTACAATAGTGTAGGTATTAAGAGTGAAAGCCATCACCGCACGACTCTCGTGGCACTAGAGTTTTTTTTACCTTCAGGATCACTTAAATTCAAGGCACCTAATCGCCTATCAGACTATACAACTGGCTACCGACTGAGTTATTCCACTATCATAAAAAGACATAGTTCCTTTCCAGCGTTAGTCGAAAGTTTACATATTTTGAAAGTTGTTAACTCCTTCAAGGAGATATTTATATATCCTGACATGAGCAAAAATAAGGAAAAAGGGTTCATGTTAAAGAAAATATCAAACAATAAACATTCACATCGGCCAGAAATAAAGCATGAAGGTGGACTTATGAATGACAATTCAAAGTATCTAATACGATTGCACTTGAGTTATTGTACATCTACATTTTAGCCTAAAATAAAGTCACCTAATTCATTACAGCTCTTGCGATTGTGACGTCATATACGGTAGCATTTTTACAATTAAGGAATCAGTACATTTTGAC